>NW_014555450.1:377632-453272 GCF_001313825.1 Dinoponera quadriceps
GCCCCTTGGCCCCTCTCGCCCCCCCCCCCTCTCCTCCCCCCACCTTCCTCCCGGCAGCAGGGGACGGAGGGCTTTCTCGCTACCCTCCTAGCGCGCTGCTTCTGGTTCCACTGTGCACCAGAATGCCTCCGACCTCACCAAACTAGACGCCAGACTGGTTTTTGCTCAATTTAGATCCCCCATTGTTCGGTCCGCGCTGGAATGAAAATAGAGGAACGCCGGAGGCCTCGTCCCACTCGCACGTTGCATAGGAAAATGCAACGGCAGTGTCAGCGGGCGCGCTCAACACCAGCAACCGGATTGAATCCGTCGTAAGGAGCTACCGCTCGGCTATCGGCTGTAACCGAGCTGATATCCCGCGCCACATCGGCCCCACGGTTATTTCTCAAACACCGGTGTGCGCGGTTTACGGTGACAATCGGCCGTAGGAGAGAATCGTTCCCGGCGAATTCAGCGACGACGCGCTGTGCGAGACAGAAGCGGCCGACGTTACGACGACCGAGTGATAAGGGGGTTTATGTATCGGCACGTTCCCGTACAGTCGACGCATTGTGCTTCCTCCCCGTCCCTCTCGAGGCACCGTGCCGAAATGCGGCATGAAGGGAGCTCTATAAAGTAACCAGGTGTAGACGGACACCAGGTGTGGCTTCCTGGCTTCGGCAACGTCGAGACGACTCCGCCATTATTGGGCCTTAATCACTACGATTCCGGGATTCCTAATGTTACTTTTTACGTTCGTCTCTCGCTATAACGGAGATAACTGACAGATACGTTACAGACGATGAACACACGTGCGCCGGGGATATAATAATGATTTCGTTTCGGGCGTTTTAACGCGGCTTTCGTTCGATAAACGCCATTCCGATCCGCCGATTAAACTCGAGTTCGGTGCGTCTATCCGTACACATGCACGTGTATACTTTGGATTCTCTGCCAGTGTGCAAGTCATAATCGTTTATACGCGTGCTTCAGGATTTCAACGAGCCCATCGAGATATCGGCGTACTAGATGGTCTGAGAGAGCGGGGATATCAAATTGAATATTAATTCCGCTCAAAAACGAGGTACGCAGGGCCCGCATTCCACTATGTGCGTTCCGAGAAACGACTCGTAAATAAAACGTTTCCTCTCTCCCTCCCCCTTCTTCTTCCCGGCCAGTTCGGATAATCCGGTGAGAATGTAGCATTTGTCTTTGCAACAAGAAAATCAGCTACTTTCCGATATCCTCATTATGTATCACGCACATAACGGAACCCGATCCCCTTCCACTTCTTCCTAGGGTCACCGTATTTTCTCTATGGAATGCGTGGCGCACGCCTCGAACCTATCGCCGCCACGGAGGCGGAAAAAAAATCTCACCATTCCCGGCCTCTTCAATTGCCAGCGGTCAGGAAAGGTTTCGGGGGAGAAAATTTCGATATTTTGTGTGTGTGTGTGTGTGTTTTTTCACGCTCTTTCTCAATGCCTCAACTGCGTCCTCAGACGCAGGAATGATCGAGACGAAATTCGAAACGACAGAAGAGCCGCTGCACTTACCGTTCGGAGTCAGTCGGAGAGCCCGTTCGTGCGAGTCGTTCGGGTTCAGGTGAAAAGAAAAAGAAAGAAACAGGACGATCGAGCCGATCGTGAGAGAGTGAATGACGAGTGGGCGTTTTTCGTTTACGCGCCTCCGCTTTAATTCCGCAGGAGCTCCCGATTGATCATTAATCGGCCCCGCGGATTTAAATCTATGGAGTCACGCAGGCGCACCGGCCGAGATCGTTACGCGGCAATGATGCTCATTGATTCATACGTCATCTGGCAGCAGTATGCGTCACTGCATTAGCCGCATTTTTAGAAACGAGCAGCGTTAGATGCGTCATCGCTCGTCACGCGGGATAATTTCCCGCGAGCTGCTCTGACAAGCACTCGGAAAGTTCTCGTTATCGTCAATGGACGGCCTCCCGCCTCCCCCGTATTACTCACTCGCGCTGAGAGATGCCTTTTCTCCGGTTAACCGGTGAATTTTCACTTTTCAGTCTCCGAGAGAGACTCGGACGACCGAAGCGCCCCAAATTGGGAACCCCGAGCCGTGTGCGGGCCAATAGCGAGAGAAATCAATAGCGGCTTTCTTCGGGGCCCGACGCTTTTCCTAAACGTTCGTTCCTCTAATCGCTTAATTCGCTCAATGAAGAGCGAAGCGGTGCCGTCGCCATCGGCCGGCGCAGACAGACGCTCGACGAGCGAACGGCTCGCGCGCTCGAGGGTTCGATTAAACGCTGGGGACAGCTACAGCCCTGGCGCCGCATCGAGCCCTGTGAAGGGCCCGGCGAGCGCCGGGCCCACTCCTGGCCCAGCCGTGGAGTCTCCCGGCCCATTCCATTCCGGATCCGCGGTCGTCTCTTACGTGCATCGGCCGCCGGAGGAAGCATTCCATTCATGTTTCGGAGCGCGCAACACGCTCATCGCCGCGAGTGAGAGGGCCACGAAGAGAGATCGAGACCCGGGCCTCTCTACCAGAAGAGAGAGAGAGAGAGTATGGAGCCCTCGCTACCTGGCGCCGTTCTCAGCGGCGACTACGCGACTACGTGATGACGATCGACGGCCGCGCGAGGAATATCAGCCCGTCCTGGGAACGCGTCCAGCACGTGGTCCTGCGTTATCGTCTGGCCACTCCGTGGAACACATCCGGGGATGCGGTGAAGCTGCGCTGGTGCGTTGTTTTGTTTGTTTCGCTCCTTTCTTTTTCCACCCGCCGCTGCCCCTCGCCACGCTCCTTCGTATTCGTGTGTCCATGTCCGGAAACTCGTCGTACTCTCTTTCTTTCTCCTCCCTCTCTCTCTCTCTCTCTCTCTGACTCTCTGATTCTATCCATCTCTCTCGCGCGCGCACGCGCACGCGGAGAGCGTCGTCGCTTAAATTGCACTCGACGGCGAAATTTATTGGACGCGGCTGATTTTGCCTCGACGGTGGTTCCTTGTTTTTTTTTTGTTGTTGTACCGACGGCCCCCGCGAGAACTTACACGCACGCTCTTCTGTGCATGTGCAAAGGTGCAAAGAGATAATACGCGCGCTGGTGCTATCTCGTTTTTAATTCGAGATAGAATTGGGTGTCTGTAAATATAACAGCTTGATTAAGAGGTTTATCGCGTGTTTGTGTTACTGATAAAGACCAGTGATTAGAATGGTAAAACGTTTAGTGGGACGCCGGGAACTATCGTGTCGGCGCGAGAGCTGTGCCGTAGGAATGTTTCGTGTTCCTAATTTTTCAAACTATTAGCGTTCCCTTCTTCGTGGCGCCTCGTGCCGACGATAAAAGCCCGGTGCGCGGCGATTGGGGATTTCGCGCAGACTGTGTAATTCCAATGATTGCATAACTAACAATTGGCAGAACGGTATCTCGGCTATCATGACGCGCGCGGGCTCGTAATAATATTTATCGGTGTATCTCCGTCATCGAGACTCCGGCTTTACGATTCGCGCAATTGCGACTTCTCACTGGCCATCAATTATTCGCGGAATGCGATAAATCAGCCATCTTCCACGGCGATGGCTGAAAACTGAAAACGTGTCTTTTTCCTTCGCCTCCGTCTCACTTCAAATTGTTTTCAATCCTCGGGGAAATAACATCGCGCGGGATCTTTATTCAACAAAGTAGATTGTGGGCCCGCAACCGGCCGTCATCTTGACTGTCTTCATTTCCAAAGCGCATAGCCACCGCGCATCCTCCGCATGCTAACGCGGCTGTTGAACTCCCCAGCCACTTTGTGTACGTGTATGTATATATATTCTTTAAATCTTCCAAATTCAAGTACACAGCGCAGCTGACGTAAATGACCGATAAATAAATAAATCAATGAAATGAATTTATTCGCATACAAATCTACCGATTTGTTTACCTATTAAGTGAACAAATATCTCGATTTATTGATTTATCGTATATTTATATGCGCGACAAGATAATTCCGGGAGGAGAACAGGCCGCTTCGGCGGATCCCGCCGAGGATTCCCCGCTGCGAAAGAGCGCAGGATCCTCCGGCTTTTCCGAAAGCGTGGCGAGGATCACGCGACCGGGGCGTGCGATTTTTACGGCGACGTGGATGTTGAAATAACGGAGGGTCCTAGTCGTTCTGCGGTCGTCGCGAAACCGCCGCGACTTCCTCCGTTCGTGGGTGATAGTGTCAAGTGCGGATGACGAATGTGTAATGTCGCGCCGTTAATTTCGCTGGGAATATGCATGCAGCCCCGCCGGCGTGGCGATACTAACGTGAGATGTTATGTCTTGTCGCGATGGTAAGCAGGCCTGGTCACAGAATATAAGAATTATAGTTAAGCGATCTTCTCAGAGCGAGACCGAAAGTGTTGAACAGGAATGACGAAACCGTATTTTTTCATATATTAATAAAGTAACGCTTGCATCAGATGTGATTAGGCGATTCAATCTCTGGGCTCTGTGTCGCTGTGGGATATTGTTGTGTCTTATGGCGTTGGTAACCTGGTCGCAGAATATAAGAATAATAGTAAGCGATTTTCTCAGGGACAGAGGTGTCGAAAGTGTTTAACGGGAACGGAAGGAGGAACATTTTCCTGAGTTAAAAAAATAATTACTTCGTCCGACGTAATTAGATGATCTAATCAGGACTCTGTGGCGCCGTATGAATCATTAATGTCACGAATCATGATTTCAAACGACGAGGTGGTATGTCAGACACAATCACCGCGTAAAATCCGCGCGTTGTACGTTTCACGATGCTTCTGCATCTATATAAACTAATATTTGCCTGGACTCGGCAGGACTTTACCGTCATTCGCGGAACGAAACATAGATATTCATGATCCGGCTACGAATAAATATACATGGACGCCCGATCAGTAATGATCGTTCTTTTATTCATAGATTAACGACGTCAGTAGCAGAAAAGTACCATTTCCCGAACGGAAGTTGCATGAATAGCGGGGAAAAATGCCGGTTCTACATTAAACGTGATTTATAGTATCACCGGCCTGTGTAATAATGACATTGCGTAACATAATGCCTGATGCAGGCATGAAGGTTGCAACAAATAACAATTCGACATGCCGACACGTAAAATTGAATTCTCACCATGACATCACGTGCAATTCGATTGTCTCTAATTCTGCAGTTGTCACGACACGAACGATAACCGGCGTGCCGCAAACATTTAACGAAGCAGCGTTACCGTTCGAGTTATCTGCAAAATCTGCAGTTTTCCCGGTCTAGGATCGCGGGAAACTCCGCGTGCAATTTCCCAGGATAGAATTACGTAGAATCAGGGCTTCGTCACATGCTTGGATACTCTCCAAAATCACCCTCGTCTATTACTCTAGAGTTCAGCCGGCTGACGCGTTGGTTCAGAATTTAGCTGAGCGATAGTCGTGAATCACATTCGTTCGCCAAAGACAGGTACTATACTATGCGCAAAGCGTCATGCGTTTCCACGAACGTATCTGGGAAATCATAGTCGGTCTCTCTCCCTCCCTCTCTTTCTCCTCTTTGCTCTCTCTTTCTCGCTCTGTCTCTCCGTTCATATATACTCCGGGCATATCGCGTGCGGTCATTCAGTAACTTGAACGAGCCACCGTATACGTCGGCTCCGACGCTCGTCTCGTCCCTTCAGACACGGGATTCACGGGACCCTGGATCTTCGAAACGCTGGCGTGCCTCCTCCCGGACCCCCGATCAGCGCTTCCCAAACTAGGGTTCCGTAAGATGACGAGAAATTACACGTTCTCCGCCGCCTGTAAAGCTTATTTAAACGACGCACCGTCCGCTTTAGGGATCACTAATGCAGCCATAAATATGTAAGTACATACGGGCGCGAATATTGACTTTGTTTGCTCTCAACTGCCACGAGTTTATTTTCTCTCTCTCTCTCTCTCTCTCTCTCTCACTTTCTTAGTTTATTTTTATTTATTTAGAATAACGCGGGAAGGCATTAATTAAATTAAAGGATTAATTTATTCTATAAAAAATAGTAAATTTCCTCCCCTTTGCTTTCTGGGAGATCCTAAAAAACCATTAAATATGAATCCTTGGGGGCAGAATTGCTGAAAAAGATATTTGAAAACTGAAATTGTGTCCGATGGATCCTGGAGTTGACAAAGGAAGCCAGATTGTTCTAGAGGGCAGCACAGTTACAAATAGTCTCGCCGATCGACATTCTCTAATCATACTATCGGAATTTCATTCAAAAACGCATAAAATACTGAAACATTCCATTCTATCATACTCGCTCGTCTGATTCAATTACATCGCAAGACGCACAAGTATATCTTCCTCCAACCCTTACTCAACGGGGTATCGAGGGTCTTATTCATTAGTTCGTCGACAATAAACTCGGTCGAAACTTGGAAGAATAAAACGGATATAGTATCCCGAGGTAACCGCTCTATACATCTACTCGGTATATCCAGCCCCGTTTATTCTTCCAAATTAGACTCCATTCACATTCGGAGTGGAGGAACCGAGCGGAGATCGAAAGCCCAATGTGTGCATCCGTACCGATCCTCGAAAGCGGTCCAGCCAACCCTCTCTTCGGAGCGCAAGAGGGTGCGATTATTCCCCGGTAATTCGATCGTGCGGCTCGAGTTGGGAAATAGGACGGCAGCTGCGAGAGGTCCGCGCTTTCCCCGGGTGCGACACAAGCCGATCCCTTCGGGAACCGGCCAGCCCGCTCGAGGGACCGGCGTCAACTGATAGGATCCGTTGAGCCGGACGCGGCGAGCCTCGCTTGCTCCTACGGCCTGACCCACAGCTTGGCCTGTGTCGGGTCTCTCTCATGCCGCCTACCATCGGATAGAGCCTGACGATTCGTCGGCCGTGCGCCGGCCACGGTTTGTGAGTGGCAAACGGGCTGGTGTGTATGCGTGACGTGTCGTCGCCTCCTGTGTGCGGCTCATATAACCCCGTTGTGTCTCGCGCGAGTGCTTACGAGCGAGTGCGTGCGTACACGCCGCGCACGCGGCGTTCGTTAATACCGTTTCCGGCGCGCGGAGCTCCGAGTTGTACACACGGTCTCTCGCTTGTGTGTCGTGTTGTGCCCGCTCTCTGTGTGTGTGTGTGTGTTGTGCACCGCGCTCTCTTCGTCATCGTCCGTCACTGGCCGCCGTCTTCTTCGTGCGCGTCTTCTCCTTCTTCTTCTTCTGTTGCTGCTTCTGCTTCTTCTTCATCTTCATCTTCCACGCTGCGTCGCGGTTTCCGCTGTTCCGTTCCTCTCGCGGGAGGTCAGCACCTTAGCATCAGTAGGTAGGTAAGCGCGGAATGTGGGCTTCGGGGTTGCTGCCGCAACACTGTCGGGACGTGGAAGGTGCGGGAATTGCCGAGAGAGGAGAGAGAGAGAGAGGTGGACCTCCCATTACCTCTTGAAAGAAGAGCTCACGGTGAAATATAAGCGGCCGGTTTCGCTTGGTTTTTTCTCCTCTTTGTGTTACCGGCCAACGCGGGGGATCCGTGTGTCCCGCGTGTGAAACCGCCGAGCTGAAGTCGCCGCGACGATTGGACGGTTCGTCGCGAGTGTCGGCTGGTCGCTTCGGGGCTTTGATGAAAAATCGCGTGCGAGGGGTATTACGATGCTGTGGGAACGATGCTAGATCTTTCGGCCGATCTCGGGAGAGACGAGAGAAAGAACTCTCGGGCCGTGCTCGAGGCCGGTCGTCGATTTCTCAACTGATAAGAACGCGATTTGAATGTGGAGTTAGGTTTCCTGCTCGCGGGAATAATGAGGACTTTAACGCATGGTTAATCCCCCCGCCTCGCGCTCGCCTCGTGAAACGCTCTCTTTTCGCGCTCACACCGGCGATCAGACGCAGATTAACGTTTAACCCGCCGTTTTGTCGCATCCTGCGTTACCCGTAAGGTGCCCTTCAAGGCATCTCGCCGGGAAGTGTCTCGTCTTCTAGAAAATCACTCCGAGTCTCGGCATACTTGTACGTTATCTATGATTTCGTAACGCGCTTCACCATGAGAAATGCACATTTCGATGGGATGTCGTATCTACGAAGTGCCGGGGAAAATGAAATGCCTCGAGTGTGAGAAGATAAGAGAAGAGGCGATGATTCAGCGACGGGGGTGGTTCGCCCTACTCTTGCCGTCGTGTCTGTCTGTGTTGTTTACGGACAATGTGCGTAGTAGAAAAGGCGTAGAGGAGCCACGTGAGCCGTTAGAACTCGATTGGGACATCCTCGGGGCACTAAAACCGTGGAATTCCACCGTGCGTGTTCGGCGCAGATAAGAGAACAATTTCGAAAGCGCGTTTCCGCGCAATCCGTTGCTCGAGGAGTGCAAGTAGGAACACCCACATCCATTTCTGAGAGGTGATTTCGCAGGCGTGAGAGGCGTCTCGATAAAGAAATCGATCGGGAGCCCGCTTTAATTCCGACGCTATCATCAACACGTGCGTGTATTTTGTTCGGACGGCGCGTTTAGCAATATCGGATAATCCCGTTAGTCACGTCATCCCCGAATGAATAATTTGCGCTGACCGGCATTCTGAGAATGATATCAGCGACATATCGCATTCATGCCCGTTCAAATCTACGGTTCGCACAAAATATAATATAAGCGCAACGCTTGCAGTCCCCGCATCTTCCGAGAAATGCAACGACACTTCTGCAACGAGCTGCGCTACTTCGTGAACTTGTACACGCGGCAGATAACCTTGCCGTGTACCAATCGACAATTATAGAAATGTTTTTCAACGAGATAGAAAAAGTCCAGCGATCATATTTCCGCGTGAAAAATCGGCGCATTTTCGTCGTTTATTTTTCGTAAAACCGTGCATCGGAGCACCACGCGTGTCGGGACGATGTGTCGGCTGGTGAAAAGAAAAAAAGCGACCAACTGTACTTGGCGTGTCACAGTTTTAGGACCAGCCAGACGCTATCGAGGCGATGTTACGGTACTGGCCGCGCGTACTCTACTAGTATACTCACGCTCGACTTTTCGTTCTAGAAATAGAAGTGAATGAGAGCGTTGAGCAAGTGTTTGTTGTGTGAAAGACTTGAGCACATAGCAGTGTCAATCCGAACGGATAATCTAGAGACAGTGACGGCCTGTTTACTTAGCTCGAGTAGTCTAGCGCGCGGCCGAACGAGGTCTCGAAATTCCGCCGGCCGAATCTTCGGTATCTTTAATTAGACGGAGCCCGCACGATTTATTCGAGTTCATAATTAGATCGTCACCCGCGTCGCCCGCTCCTCCCCACGGACGGTGTTCCACGTGGAAGGAACGACGCCCGCTCGTCGTCCGTTACGAGATACGCGGGGAATATTCGCTTTCGATACGACACTCGAACGAAGCCAAGAAATCTCACCCTTTTTCTCAATCGCGCCTCTCGTACGCCGCGGCTTAATTCATCGGGACAGAATCGAGCCGCTTTGTGCATTCCGGCGTTGATAACGCGTTCTGACATCAATAGCGCGGCGGTCCGATTGAGAAACGCTCTCGGCGTTTCGAGATAATACGGCGTAAAACTTTTAACAAAACAGGTCGCGCGCGACTCCGCAAGCCGCGTCGTCGAGATTTAACAGAGGATTCTCCAACTTGGCGTCATACCTACCGCATCGAAACGAATTAATGGGCCCACGTATCGTCTTCGCGCGAACGTGAGCGCGTAGCAATTCATTCATGCAGCGCTTCCCCCCCCCCCTCTCTTCCCGCGCGCATCCACGCCCGACTTTGCAAACAATGGACCGTAAATGCGGCTTCAATTACGTTGCAATTGAGGCGACGCGTGATTTACGCACTACGTCGCCTTATCGCTACGTGCTACATAGTGCGTAAACATTGTAACACGTGTAACCTCACGGAAGCCGGCGCGGTGTAACCGGCATGACCTAAAATTTTTCCTCGACTCCGCCGGCAGCCGACTCTCGATTGGCTGAACATCAAGATACACATCCGACAACGGACGATACTCACTTTTGTGAAACAATGCTGAGGATACTTTCCTCTTCTATCCTTTTACCTTTGATGTGTTTGGTTTTTTTGTTTTGTTTGTTTTTTTTTTTTTTTTTTTTTTTTNGTCGTTCCTCGAGAGTGGCTCTTGCGTGGACGCGGTGCGAAATTAGAATATCGCATCTGCCTAATTTCGGATTTGTTCACAGAGAAGCTATGAGTCCGTCCAGATCAACGAGCACTTCATAATACCGCATCGAGCGATGCGATAAGGAGATTGAGTAATTCGACATTCCAATGTTCGAAAGTTCTTACGTCACCTAATTTTCTAACGGAAATCGTGCTTTTCTACATTTCTCTTCATAGTGCGGTCTCGTGTTCCAGAACCAACGTCGACATGTCATAATGTGTGTAACGTGCTTTAAATTGAATATTAAAAACAGAGAGATTCAGTCGAGAATCTCTTTATATTTCTGTGCTGCGAACGTGTGGGTATGTTTGAGTATCGCACGCGCGTCATTCGTATTACCGTATCTTTATCTAACATAAAGATTTCGCGTTATCGGTTTTCCCATGTCTTCCCACGGAGCGTTTTCTTATCTGCTGCGTCAATCCCGCGCTGTTTTTCTCCCTTTTATGGCTGTTGAAGTGGAACAATGTGACAGAATATCGTGTCTTTTCTGAGGCCTCCTGGCGGCGGCGGCGGAGTAGAAGAAAGAGCTGCAGGAAACAAGGGGAAGACTGCTCGAGAAAGGAAAAGAGCCTATTGTTAGGTGTTGCAAATGTTGAAGCCACGTTGAAGACCTTCGCAGTAAGAACGAAATTCCTTTCTTCCTGAAGGCAAGGGAGACAGAGAGAAAGAAAGTGAGAAACTAAAAAGGGAAACGTTATCGAAAGTTATCGTAAACGATGTGTAAACAATGAAAGATGTTATAGTCACACGTCGTGAAAGGGAGTGAAAATTTCTTCATATCCGCGTCGAAATTTCAGTCCTGGTTTAAATCTAATTTAGTTCTACGTTAAATGTTCAAAGGTCTTCTATTGTGCTCCTTTGACGCTGCGAGTGGGAACTTATTTCCGTTTTCTCCGCTTGAGGACTAACGTAGAATTAAAAACTCCGCCTCGGGTAGCTGCATTGATAACCAAATGCATTTTTAACGGACGGCACGTACAAAGAGACGGAAAGTCAAATGTTCTCTGCTCGGTCACCACCTCTGAATTATTTATTGACGTTAATATCATTTCCACACGGTGGTATAATGACTGGACGCCCCTATATTTTTAATGAAATGCGCAGGATACTCGGCAATTATCTTCGAATGCGATACACCACCCCAGCGGATACAAAATATCGCCGACATATTACTGCGTGTCCACTAAACAAGAATAAATATGAACGAGGAATAATTGAGAATACGCGAAGTACGCTCCTTCGCCTTCGAAGCGTCGAGTCAAGAAGAAGAAGAAGAAGAGAGAAGGAGAAAGAGAGAGAGAGAGAGAAAAAAAAGAGGAAGGTATTCTCACACTGCACTTCGCTGTCCTCAAACTGTCTCTCCTTCTCCAACGAAACCGTAGAGAAACATCTGCCTCTTCCAAGAAGGTGGTCTCGAGATAATGCCGCATGGAAACGTGCGCTCTGTACATACAAAGTTGCTGGCTTCTTCCAGAAGAGAAAGAAAAAGGGAGGGAAAAAAGGAAGAGAAAGAGAGAAAACGAAGACACGTTTTTCTCCGATCCCCGTGAACCGCGTGAACCCATATATTTCCCTTTCCCCTCACGCACTTCATTCACTTAGCAACAGATCTCGATCGCCATTGGGGATTTTTCCAGGCCGACCTCTGGAAATTTATGGCCGACGCGTTCCCGCTTAGCCTCTACGCTCTAATTCGACGTCGGACGTGCCACGGAGAAAAGGAAGAACAAGAGGAGATGTATAAAATTTTACTCGGCTCTCTCCGTTCGTTCGTTCCTTCCGTTCTTCCGTTCCGCTTTCCTTGCTCGAATCTCTTATCGTAAGAGGAAGTTGATAGAGAGCGACTTAATCAAAGCCGCGAGCACACATCCGTCCGCGGGACGTTCATCTCCAAAATTACCAATGTGGGTCACTCGGCACACATTATGTTTACCGTTGACACACACATACACACACACATTTTCTCACCACGACGATTGCTTAATGACGAAACGTACGCGCGCGTGTACTCTATAATATTAAATTAACCGTCGCCGTCGCACGTATATCCCCGACGATACTCTGCATTATCTTGTAACTCGGCATTTCCCACAGCATTCGAGCATTTAATGACGACCATGTGGGCTGCACTGAGAAAAAGGGAGCAAATCACGGAGTGATAACGAACGCGCGCGCTAGTAGTTTATTATTTCCTCCGGACTCTGAAGTCGCCCGTCTTTTTTCAGCATCCGGTTATTTAAAACCATTTCGGTTACGGCACAGATACGTCCGCTATCGCGTACAAAGCACAAACTTCGTATCTCTTTATGCAACCCAATATCTCGAGCTTCCTTTTAAACGTCGCTCCAATGCCGTGGACGTTTTAAGCGTGCAAACAGTACGAACGCGAATGTACGCCACTCCTCTTCCGTGTATCGTACAAGGACACGTAGGCCCTTCGTACTTCACTAACCGAAACCTGCGACCGCCTCATCAAACGGGGGATACCTTAACGGAGCGAGAAAACCACCGCGAATATTTCCTTCGACCGTCCAACGAGCATCGTCCGTCGAGAGGCCGAAGAGAACGAAGGGCAAAGACCCCGGGTGGTGTTGTAGGGCCTCCGTTGCATTTACAAGATGTTCTGGAAAGCCGACGATGAGGCCATCATGGCAGGCTATTATATGAGCGCAGGTGTCGGTGCAGATGTCGCGTAGCAGACGGTCCGCCTCGATCGGCCCGCGCGTTTGCGGTGCCGTCTCGAAATTTTAATAAAACGCGCGCGCGCGCGACAGAGAGGGGAAGAGAGAGGGAGAAGGAAAGAGAAAGGAAGAGAGCCGTGTATTTGCCTTGCGCCGCGGACCCGGGTGTCACAAGTGTGACTGAACAAACATGTATGCACGCATCACGATACACTGAGAATACATACGATACGCGCCGTATTGCATCTTATCCTTGCACATCTCCGCGCAGACGGAGATCCCCAATATGAATCTGTCAGACAGCGTGCGTTCGTAGGTGGTGATCGGCCGAGGAGAGAACTCTCGCGCGGCGTCTCGTGATATCCGGCCCGGACGTTTCAGGATTTCAGGTCGTTGTCGCTCACTGTGTGTCCTCTCTCTTTCTCTTTCTCGCGGTAACTTCGATGTTGTAGACACGGGAGAGCGAAGATTGTTCGGCCGTGTGTACACGGCAGGAAATATTACCGGCTTTCATTCATTCTCGTCTGGATACAATTGTCATCCTCGTGAGATAAGCTAAGTTACTGATTCCGCTTGTGAAAGTTGATCGAAGCAGCATTCTCGTGACTTCGAGGAATTACCGATGAACGTATTTGTCAGTAATAACCCAAGTAGCCGATACCGTTTCGAGTAACTCATATTTTTCATGTTTATAGCTGCCGCCGAGAGCCATCAAATACAACCCAGACAACACATGATAGTTATAAAAGATTTGAAAAATATAGATATTAAATATTTCGTAAATATCCAAACGTCCGGGAAGGTCAGGCGTGAGAAAGATGACGATAAATATTCAAAAATATTTATGATTATTTTTCATAAATAACTAAAACACGGTTTTACTTAAGTGAAATAATTTTTTCGCTATTTATGAAAATTATTCCCCGGAAATATTTTGGAATATTTATCATGATCTTCCCCGTGCCTAGCTTTTCCGGACATTTGAACATTTGCAAAATATTTAGTATCTATGTTTTTTAAATGTTTTACAAATATTTTGCTGTCTGGGAAATGACGTGTTAATAATGCCAGAGAGACGTCATCAGTGCATTATTAACATGTCATTTGACGACATTAATACGCCATTGTGTTTGCCGAAGATAATAAGGAGGAAATTTATTGTTATTCCAGGTAGAAGTCGAGATGTTGTGATGGCTGGTAGATCGCGACGTTCGAGCACAGAGCTCGAACCAGATCTATCGACGCCAACGGCCCCGAAGAAATCCAGGCAGTCTGAAACGTCACCCGGAAAATCGGCCGCGGAAGAGGACCCAACGAAATTAGAAGGCGCCGAGACACCGTCTAAGAGCGAGATCTCCTCGCGGACGGGAGTCGTTCAGGAAAAGGGGAAACATCTCGGGGAAACCGCTGAATCCGCGGAAGCGTCGAGACAATCGATCGGTGAGACGTCATCGGGCTCGGCTGAAACAAGTCTGGAGCTGTTCGAACAAAAGACAAGCTCCGCAACGACTTCCGCAGCGACCTCCGCAACGGAACCGACTCCGGGTTCGTCGAAGGAAGAACAGTTCGGCACATTGAAATCCGTTGTAATGAAGTACAGTAATCAACGCGAGCTCCCTGGTTCCCCCGGCAAAACATCCGAGACGACCATTCAGATTCAAACATCCTTGCTGGGCGAGCATGCATCGTACGAGGAGCTGTCCCTTATCGGGAACGGCGCTTACGGCACAGTGTACAAAGCGAAAGACAAGGCTAGCGGTCAAATTGTAGCGCTTAAGAAAGTCAGGGTGCCTCTGACGGAAGACGGTCTGCCTATGTCCACGCTGAGAGAAATCGCTACTCTGAAGCAGCTCGAACGATTTGAACACCCGCACATCGTGAGTCCTATTTCCAATAATCTTGTTAATCCTCCGTTAGTCGCTAGATTTTTCATCCGTAAACGGGTTGCGATGTATCTCACAGATACACCGATCTTCCCATTATTTCCCTCGGCTCGTTGAAATCATCTCTCCTTCATTAGCACCTGGCTGATAGATCGGGCACTAAAGTATCGAAAGAAACAGTGAGAAATAAATTAACAACTACTAGAGTTAATATAAAGCGACTCTGTGTGAACCGAGTGACTGATATTTAGCTTTCTTCTTCTAGGTCAGGTTGTTGGATGTTTGTCAAGGAAGTTACCTTGACTTACCCTCCGGCGAACGGTCCGGAAGGTTGGATCGTGGCCTCACCCTGTGGCTGGTGTTCGAACATGTGGAGAGAGATCTTGCTTCTTACATAACTAACTGTCCGCAGACAGGTATCCCTCCGTATCTCGTCAGGCAAATGTCAAAGGAGATACTTTGTGGAGTAGAGTTCCTACATAGCCATAGAATAATACATAGGGATTTAAAGCCTCAGAATCTTCTGGTGACGCGGGATGGAAGAATCAAGATCGCAGATTTCGGTCTGGCTAAGACTTATGACTTCGAGATGAAACTAACCTCTGTCGTATGTATGAGTATTTCATATGAAGATGATGTATCAGCAACGGCTCTCGCGTGGCCTATCAATTACCCAGATAAAGCTCTATGATGTTCCATTACACACCTAGGTCGTAACTCAGTGGTATCGAGCACCTGAAGTACTCTTGGGATGTTCCTATGCTACACCCGTAGATATTTGGTCTGTCGGATGTATCATGGCGGAACTTTACAAATTGGAGCCATTATTCCCGGGTACCAGCGAGGGAGATCAATTGGACAGGATCTTTAAGTGAGTTGACTAACTCTTTTTTTTTTTTTCATATTGAAAGCCGTATCATATGATTTTTTAACATTGACTCTCTCTTTCTCTCTCTCTCTTCTTTGCAGAGTTGTAGGTACTCCATCGCAGCAAGCATGGCCAGAAAACGTATCAGTCAGTTGGACAGCTTTCCCTCACAGGCCACCTATACCTCTTGGTGCAATAATACCAGATCTAGATGAACATGGACTAGATCTATTAAAGAGTATGCTCATGTTTGATCCTCATAGTCGTATAACCGCAGCTCAAGCTGTAAGACACCGATACTTTTCTGAAGATGACGCGTGATGACTCTTCTGTAAGTTATCTATTTACCGCTAGGTAACCTAGCAAACATTCAGACTGACATAATTGTATTTTGAAATAGGAATATATATATATATATATATATATACATATATATATATATATATATATGACATATATATATATGACATTTAAGCACAATAATAGTCTGTAAAACAAAGTTCTAAGTACAGCATTATACATGTATACTAGGAACATGTCAGAATTTTTACTCTCTAATTCGAGTATTAAGATTCACTTATGCTTGCAAACTTGAGTTTAGATTCGGATTTAGATTCAATTGACTGTTAAAATCAGTGGCTAAATTTGTTGTGTCGAAATTAAATATGTTTTCGTAGTTTACTATACACGTACGCCCGCACTATTTTTACATTGTTGGTCCTGTAGAGCAAATTTGTTAACATTAAATCGTAATAATCGTAAATAATTCTGCGAAACAAACCTGTAATATTTAAGTTAACTTATCCTATACTTTAATGTATAATGCAACAACAAAACAATTATTATTATTTTTGATATGNATCTTTTATTTCATATCAGTGGTCATATGTGCACGGCATTTATATTAATTAGTTTTTAATAGTTAAGTGAAATATATGCTGCGACAAATAATAATTACAACAAATCTTAGAGATCAGGAAGCGAACATGTATAACTTAGATTTAATTTAACGATTAAATTAATAATATAAGTATATCCGTAAGTAGAATTATATTTTTCTAAGACTGGGGCCTATGTGTGACCCATTAGGACCGGAAAGATTTAGGATCTTCCAGAAAAAACCAGAAAATACACTGCCATATGTATGTACCATAAGCCATTGCAATCACTATTGTATTTTTATTACTGTACTGTATATTGACAACATGTGTATAGAGCACAATAAGTGACACAATATTTATATGCATATTAACCACGTATTATTATATTAAGATGTAGAAGATAGATAAACACATTGTATTAATATATGTATACAAATATCTATAAGACTGTATTACGAAATAAAAATTTTATAGTTTTATATGTAGAGAAATCCGTGTGTGTCATACAAATTTAAATCTATCTTCCCGATATATTACCCATCAAGACATTTATAAGCGTTTCTTCAACAAGTTCACTTTTAAATAAAATTATTTTAATAAACCAATTACTTAATTCTGATGAGTAACTTGCAAACTTGAGTATTTTGAATTCTTAATCATTTAATCTGCGAATTTTACGTGTGCTTCCCACATCTAAAATAAAATAGATATACTTATTTATTCAGATTTCATACGATTTTTTTACTTTATTCGTGTACATGAAAAGTTAAAAACTGTTTAAATAACTGGTTACTTATAATATCAAGATTTTGACGCCTGGTGTATATCAGCCTTAACATTGTGACTAAAGTTATTCGTACGATTTTCAACCTTATGTATCACGTCTACATATAGACGTAAGGTCGAAAATCGTATGAAACTATAGTAAGAATAAAGCATGTGACGTTCGGTCACTTTGGCCGGGCTATAACAACTGATAATGGTTGCGTAAATGAAATATGGGCTTGCGGTAACAGTGATAAGCATGAAGTTATTAGCAAATTTTACCATAAATACCTGCAGACATATAGGATACCGTGGTGTCATTTCGCCGGCCTATTTTTGCTCGAGAAAAATGGCGTCTGAAGTGGAGAAAGCGCAATCCGCTGCTCCGGGTGGCGACACGATATTCGGGAAAATACTACGTAAAGAAATCCCATGCAAGTTTATTTACGAAGACGACCAGGTAAACTATCTAATATAATTTATCATATCGAATTATGTGGAACTCTGTGACAGATTTATGATTGATATGACTGGCACCTTACTATTCCTCTGTACATGACATTGTTATCATAAACTCTTATCTGTAATTATTATATAATCGTGTGTTCTATTCAGCTGAGTCATTATCATACATTGTTTCTCGATCAATGTAAGAATGAAACACGATTATGTTACAATCACTTCAATGTCACTAATATATCTGTGTAACTATTATATCTATGTTTCACAGTGTGTTGCATTTAACGATGTAAATCCTCAAGCACCTGTGCATTTCCTGGTGATTCCAAGAAAACCGATCGAGCAATTATCCAAGTCTGCTGATGAGGACGAAAACCTACTCGGTCACTTGATGATCGTTGCTCGCAAGGTTGCAAGGCAAGAAGGCTTGAAGAATGGATTTCGTTTAGTTATCAACGACGGAAAGCATGGCGCACAATCTGTGTTCCATCTGCATTTACACGTTCTCGGTGGTCGGCAGATGCAGTGGCCACCTGGTTAATGTAGTATTGCGTTGGTGTGGTTAAATATACAAACGTGACTTCAGTTACCAATTACCTTACTATTAATCAAATTTGACGGAATAAAATATTAAAGACATATACGTTGCACATTATTAAATATCAACGGTTACACACGATTGATAAAATCTGTAAAGCGTTTGTGTTACTTTTATCAGGTCAGGAATGTTCTGTCGTGTAAAAGTTTGTTGAGTATTGTTTTATTAAAAAAAACTTATTTTCCATAAATGAATCCTGTGTTCGCATGTAATTTATGCGGCTGGAGTGTATAAGTCATGTGATGTAATTGTCGTTATTTCTTCTTATACACTTCATATACGAATTCGATTCCTTTTTCCTCTTGTATACCTTGCGGTACCACTGGATCTCTGTAATTGGATATAATTAGTAGAAAAGCATTGCAAAAGTTGGGCAGAGGATTACGATTACTTACTGTACCAGCACAAAGTTATTTGGAATAGGTGGAAAGAATGTGTCGCATTCAAAGCTTTTCCTTATACGTGTGAGATACAGTCTTCCAAAATGTGGGGATTCGATGGTTTCCTGGTGTGGAATTTAAATAATTATTTCCTTCATTCAAATTTATGTATCAAGATATTTATAACAATAACTCGTCGACACATTACTGCATGTACATAATTTATGTAAGATACCTTGTATACTTTACTTCCGCCTATCACCCATATTCTTTCCACTTTATTTTGCATTCCTGCGATTATTTCGAGAGCATTCGATATACTTGAGCACACTATCGCCTTATCTCCGTAATTCCTAAAATTAGCGTAATATCCGTAACATATTTTTGAGAGCATTTCATTTTCATCGTATTCATTAATTCATTTATAATTATATCTATAATTATAATTTATAATTACATCAACTGCGACGTTAACACCATATTTATGCGGTTTTTCAGAGGCCGGTACTTTTCAGGCATACAATCCCAAGTGCGCCGACCCATAAGTACGACATTCTTTTTATTTTCATCTTTTGTCACCGTTGTCATGCGTGTAAAATATGCCATTTCGGTTCTACGAATTAATTAGCTTTATTTGCAGATAAATTATTTCTAAAGTTTCTATATATATATAGAATATAGCGACCTCTGAATCGCGCGCGAACAATTATTAGAAAACTTACTTTAAACGCCACGGTAAATCACCGTTTATTCCAATGCCCATATTTTCAGATACCGCGGCTATCAGTTCGAATTTCAGTGACATAGTGACATGTGAACTAAACCGAAAGGATCGAATCCTAAATCATACGACGATATAAACATTAGTTCATCGATTGGGAAATTATAGTTATTAACATAGAACTTGACATCAAACTTAATGGAAAGTTGAAGGCTACTTCGATACTAATTTTTCGTCTAATCAGGATTCTATATTTTTTTACTTGTAAATACTATATTTCTTACTATATTTCTTTACTTGTTGTTTTTTACTTACATGATTATTGTACATTATTGTACATGATTCTATATTCTTTACTTGTACATGATTATTAAACGGCAAAATTGATGATTTATATCAGTTGCACGAATAAGAAATGAAGAAATGAAGTGTTGTGTTAACGTTTATTATTACGACATTGTGTATTAAATTTCTCCATATTTCACGATATAAGACTGAAGACAATATTAGCTCACTCGATCTGCTTCGTTACTGCTGTCAGAGAGAAGCTTGAAAATGTCCACACCGTAACGGCCTGTCCGGCAAACTGATAGCTGCGTTCGGGGAGCGCGTTATCAGCTATTGTGTCTATCCTTGTTCATTAGACGTAAAACAAGGATGGAAGGACATAATAACGCTGATAGCGTGCTGCCGGAACGCATCCGTAGACACGATCTTTCATTTTCCGATCAACTTGTGGTTTAAAACCGATGATGTAAAAATTGTGTCTTTCTACTCACGGTTAATCATTAAACCGATGGTTTTGTCTAATGATAATTTTTAAAATCTAATGATTAATCATAAATAGAGGAACTATTATTTTTACGTTATCATCAGGTTAAGTTTAAAGTCAGCAGCACACGATGCTTGTTTTCGTGCTAGATTGCTCGCTGGATAGAAATATTGCGTTCTGATTGGTGCATTTCCAAAAATGGATGACAATACACCAATCAAAACGCAGTATTCCCATTCAGCAAACAATCCAGCACGAAACAAGCATACCGCTGACTTTAAAGGATTATATGTATGCCCGTATTCCTACTTTCTACCACGTGACCCGTTTAGTTCGGTCACATTTGGCTTCAAGATAGGGGGCGCTGAAGTTCGTCGCCTATTTTCCAAGAGGGCAGTTCGGCCTCGCTGAGCTGCTCAAAGTGTACACAGGTTCTATAAAGTTTACATGGGATTTTAATGAAATTTATATTATTCTTCTTGTGAAATTAATTCTAAATATATTCTATATAGTTTACAGAAAAGTCTGGAAAATGGTTGAATTTGCGGAGAAACGTTACGAGGATACGCTTCCTGAGCTGGAGCAAATGGAAAGGATCAAACTCTTTGAGAAAAATGAGATTCGGTAAGTCAAAACAAATGATACAGCGATAGATTTACATTAAGCATCGCACTAATCAACCGTCTAATATATCTCAGGGCTATTGCCAAGAAGCTGAAGGAGTTTGAGTGCAAAATTCAGCGTCACACAAAGTGCAAGGAGGACTATGTGGAATACATACATTATGAAATGGATCTTTTGAAATTGATCAAACAACGAAGAGATGTGAGTAATTCAGGTATTCTGAGCGTAAAAATTAAATTCAAGAAAATTACAAAATGACAGTCGCATGTACCGTGGTATATCAATACATTATTTTTTTTTCAGAAATACGGCATTACCCAAAAAAAGTCAGACATTGATTTTGCTATAGCGAATAGAATGAACAATTTATATAAAGACGCGATATTCAAGTTTCAAGATATCAGATTTTGGATCGCCTACATAAAGTTTTGCAAGCATGTAGTAAGTAACGAGACAAGTAGATTTCTGCTGTTTCACAGCGTATGTGTGTGTTTACATAATGTAACATAGGTCTCTTAGCATTTTCACAGCAATATCAGTCACTTGATCAGCAGAATGTTGCAAGTGCACAGGGACGAGCCGAAATGCTGGCAAGTAGCGGCGTGTTGGGAGTTGGACGAGAACAACAACAAGCAGAATGCTCGGCAGTTCCTCCTCAGGGGTTTACACATTCATCCGGATTCACAATTGTTGTACATTGAAGCTTTCAGGTAACAATAGCAAGAACATCTCCCTTAATGGTCTATTTTGCGACTTCTCAATATCATCCTTCGTAACCGCATCTATTTACTTCGTGTAGACTCGAGTTGAACGATCACGTATCCGCGTCTAACAACGCTGAGAATGCTGAGAACCAGGAGGACAATTCAGCGTCGACGGTGGACGACAACGAGATGCCGTTGCCGCTGAGGAGGGCGTACGTGATATATCAGCAGGCTGTCGAACGCGTCAATGACATCAAATTCATAATCAAGCTGCTCGCCATTACCGAAGAATATGACAACACGGAGAAATTGCAGAAGAAGATTATTAGGTATAAATATAGTGACGTTATAAACATCAAGTATTTATACTAAACATAATAGTAAGTATAACTTTTCTCTTTAGTAAATAAAACGTGCGTTGGTGTCGAGAGTACATCCCGATGAATTTATAATTACAGCGATATGATTCGGGAATACGCCCACGAAGCTTTAATGTGGGACAAGATGGCGGATCGCGAGTTGCAAGGCCTGGTCCAGCCTGGTCTCACCGACACGCCGATGGAGCTGGACAATTCCGAGCAAGCCTCACTCAGGGATCGCATCACCGCCTGTAACAAGGTCTATCAAACGGCCGTGAAGAAAATTAAGACCGAGGAGATGTGGTCGCTCTACATAAAACGCTTACTGGACATCAATAAGGATCTACAGTCGTTGCCTAATTTCAAGAGGAAACTGCTGAGGACCGCCTTGGCACAGGCTCATCAGGCGAAGAAGCTGAAGGAAGAATATTATTCGGACTGGGTTTGTTACTCAACATCCGCAGAACCGCCGTTCGCAATCGCGTGCAACGAAATAACCGGGTTTACCTCGCAGATCAAAATGCTGAGCGCCGAGACAGGCGACGAGAACGCGCAGAAGAGGCTGAATCAAGTTCTATGCGGAGCGACTGATGCGGTGCCGAACAGCGTGAATCTTTGGCAAGAGCGAGTGAGGCATCTGTTGCTCTCCGGGCAGGAGGAAGAAGCGGCCGCGATATATCCGAAGGTGAGTAGCTCGCAATATTAATTGACACTCGATCACCGGAGAACGGGAAAACCATGGATTGTTACAGGTGACGGAGATATTAGGGGAGAAAGCGTTGCCTCTGTGGAGAATGCGGATTCTGCATGTGCAAACGAAAAACTCGGAGAAAACCGAAGAGGCATTCCAAGCGGCTTTACAGGCGCATCCCCTCATCGCCAGAGATATCAAGTCCACTTATATCGAGTGGCTCGTCTTGACGAAAAGTAATCAAATTCAAATACACATATGTATATATGCTGAATATATCCTTATCATTCGATCACTTTTCACGTTCGGGAGTTCGAATATCGCACATCTATGTTTCTTAATCTATGGATGATCCGATCCATCGGATTCCGATTAATCAGCGATTTAAGATCGCCACCAATCGAGGAATTATCTGTCTCATTAAACGCAGATAAAAATTATCAGCCCTTCGATTATTGATTATATCGTTAGATTATTTCCGATTATTATCGGAACGGCAGAACCAGAAATTAACGTTAGTAGTTCTTATTATCGCTCGTTAGTCATTATTATTCCCTCATTGCGACACGTTGTTAGGGTGGCTTTCACTGAACGGTCAGATTAATCTGACATTATTAACACTACCCTAACATGTTAATTCTATTCCAGGCATCCGTGCGGCTCGCAAGGCGTACGACGGCCTGTGCATGCAGCCGCCGTTCTCGCTGAGATTTCACAGAAAGATGGCGTCGCTCGAGGTCATGCAGCCGGACGTCTCGGTGAGGCACGCGCGGCGACCTCACGAATTGGCGACCCACCAGTTCGGCAGCACCGACACGTCCGTCTGGATAGACCACATCAAGTTCGAGACGAAGTACGGCGACGCGAAGAAAATCGGCGAGATACACGCGAGGGCGCTGAAGAACCTGGAACGCAGTCTGACGTACTCCTTCATCACGGATTACGCCCTGATCACGTCCAAACCCGATTCCATGAACAGTTAATTGGGAACCGTGTCGTATATGGCGAGCACCGTACGCTCGCACGCATATCATAAGGCCGCTGCTCGTGATGAGAAATTATCTCGTTGCAACCATAAAAAGCAACGAGCAAATTGACCAACCACAATCGACCATTTTCCTTAGTCCGGATCTACAGTAGGTGTAACGAGCGATTTGCTCCGAACAAACTATTAAACTTCGAGCGAAAAGCGTCTCCATCCATCATCGGAAGTCGCGATTCCCAAGTTTTAAGGATTATTACCAATTTTCGCGGCGCGGGAAGTGACTTTTGTCAGAAATTACGTTATATCTTATTGCTTAGAGCGAAAGGCTAAAAGCTTGCTCGAATCTATTAGAGAGATCCGGACTTACCGGTTCGAGAATAATCGATTGTAGTTGATCAATTGGCCTTCTGCTTTGCAGTTATTGCAATGTCTTCACGTGCGACGATCCGTAGGGAGGACGGAAACTCGCTGAACGTCACTTTGGCTTTGAAACTTGAGATTATGTACCGCAATGCGACGTGACATAACGAAATAACACGAACGATCGGCTGCACGTGGACAACAATCAAAACGTGACGACGATCTTCGCGATTGTATATCATCTCGGATAAGCCCGGGTATATAATTGCGGTGCGGTAAGCCTTCTGTTCTAAGGAATGAAACGTTATTTCTGACAAAAGGCGTTTCCCGCACCGCCGAGAATCACTATTAGTGCTTGCCATTCGATGACACAAATCGACACGAGCATCATCCTATCTTTGTTATTCATCGAATGCCTAACGAAGACAGAATGATGTGGAAACGCTTCCTGCCAGAAATTCCGTTTTACAATTCGGTACTCCGAGCGAAAAAGGCTGAAGACTTGCCACACCGATCGTAGATTCGGCCCAAAAAGTGTCATCTACAATGGGCGGTAGGAGTATGTTTATACGAAGGAAGAGTAAAAAATTAACTAATCACAGTCGGTTATTCTCTTAACACTCGAACATGATTGGTCAGTTTCTAATTCTTCTTATGAACATACTCCTACTGTTCATTGTAGACCACGCTTAAGGGCCATGTCACACACAAGAACATAGACGGTGAGAAAATGAACGGATCGCAGTGGATTATTCTCCTTACGGTCAAAAGGACAATCGACTGTGACCGGTCAATTTGCTCAGGTCTTACCGCTTGCGTTTTTCTGTGCTCCGCAACGCCCTAACACGAGGCCGTGCGCTGGACTTGAGACTCCAGCGGAATCTCCTGCTCCATGCGCGTTAACACGATATTGCGATCGGTCTCGTTGGGCAAGCGCGCCCTGTCGCCTGTCTTCAGTATTGCTCTCGAGTCTAAGCACATGACGTCGATGTTCATGGAGTGCTGCTTATCGTCCAGCTCGTGGTCGATACGCGTGAGCAAGGACTCCAAACCGTTGTGGCTCGTTCTGAAAACGAATCCTCACCGGGTCAAGCAGTGATAAGACGCGAGCCGACGAACGATCGGTTACCGAAATTACTACGTACTTTGCGTTCTCGACAGCACCGATCAAATTCTCCTTGGTCTGTCTCAGTTGTTGAATCTCGCCCCGCAAGCCCGTCTCGACCTCGTCCGCGCAGTGCTCGTGTCCGGGCCGATAAGTGCGATTTTCCAAACGCGTCTCCGCGCACTTGGTCACGTCCATTTTCTTCGCCAACGCCTCTTCCAACCGACTTATCTCCTTCATCAACGCCTCCATTTCATTCTGCACCTGTTCCAGACCGAGAAACATAAGTATAAGAAAGAGAGAGAGAGAGTGTCTTTTTCCTGTTATATTTAATCTCGTTGAGTCTCTTCCCTTCTCTTCTATTACATATTTAACGCTTGTTCTCGATTATAGCTTTATACTTTAATACGCTGTTTCTTATCCCCTCTTGATCGGAATATATTCCGAATAAAAGCGTAAATACGATCGATCTGGCGCGCGAGCACCTTGAGCTTCTGCCAGTCCAGCTCGTTCCTGGCCTTTTGCGTGTGATAGATCCTCTTTCTCAAGGTGTAATCCGTCGCATCTTGCTGAGCCCTGATGTCGTTCCACGCGTGTTCCCGCATCGCGCGCGTAGCCTCGCGAAAACTGCGAGAGTCGCCCATCTTGTCTCTAATCGACGTTTTCACGCGGTGACATCGGTCCAGCCACATCGCATACGTGATCGAACTGTCGAAACGGGGAGAAGACAAGTTAGAACTGTTCACAGCTCCGGAACGTGCTCACGGAACTCGGACTTTACCGCGTTTTCTCGCCAATTGGCAGTGTCGGTTTGTAACTTATGTTGGAACCAGCGCGGTCCAACGCGAGATTCTCCCCGTCTATCTGGATGGCCTCATTCTTGTCCTGCACATCCACGCTCAGGTCGAACCGGAGGTTCTCCAAATGATTCAACTTCTCCCACGCAGTCTGCGCTCTGTGACATGAAGAAAGCTCGGGACAGGTTCCTCTTTTCATTCGTTTCCATCATCATGACAAATCTAATCGACGACTAACTCAACAGAATTGACCAATCACATTCGAATTAGCTGAACCGATCAATGCGATTGGTCAATTCCGTCGAATTACTCGTTTTTTGTTAAGTAAAACAAAAATATTTACAAACCACATTAGAGTTTGTAGGAAGCATGAGTGCAGAAACCATCACTGAATGGATTTTCTGACTCAAATAAATGACTAATTAACAGAATTAATTACTTGATAATCTTTCAGATTAGTTGTAACAATAAGACTCTTAGCAGTTAATAGGGAAAAAAATGGTAAAAGGAGTAACATAGTTCAGGAACAGAAAACAGACCAAAAGTCTGATGAGTCCAGTCCAAAAAATCATCCTTAGCCTTAGCCTCACCTCTTGATAAACGCGTCTTGAATGTTTGCGACCACGCAGAGCTCCTTCTTCAGCTGGATATCGGCCTCGTCGTACGTGAGTTCGGTTCTCCTACGACGGTCCCTCATCGAGATGCATTCACTGACCACTTGCAGAAGATAATTCATATTCTCAATTTCTCTCTCCACGTTGCTCTTCTCGTTGCTCAGCGAACGTATTTCGAGTAACAACTGTCGCATCAAGTCCTCGAGATCATTTCTCCATCTCGACAGTTCCGTGACTCTGCAAGAAAAGAAGGAAGATGTTCATGATAAATATTCAGATGATGCCACACTTTATTGGATCTTTTCACACGCTTTGTGAGAAATATTGTAGGGAAGATAGTTGAAAGTGATGTCCAGTAAGAAGCAGACGGAAGACGGTATCGGTTGTGTATGTGTCAAAACATTACAGAATGAAATTAAACCCTTTTTTTTACGTTTCCTCGCCTAGATATCATAGAGTAGGATAAAATAGAATCTGTTTCGCTATGTTTCAGGATAAATCCTGTACAAGCAACAGATGGTGCAATATTGTATAAATAGACAATCACCATTAGAAAAAGAAGAAAGGGAAAGAAAGAGTTTAAAAAGAAACGGGGATCAGATGAAAGTAAAGAAAAAAGGTAATGTAAACAAGCATACCGCATAGCAGCCATATTAATCTGTTGCTGGTCTTCTGAGCCATCGGACCAAGCTTTTGTTTGCATTTTTTAGAGAATGGCAAAAACATTTTACTCGTTGCTGAAAGCTTTCGTCTTACCAAATGAATGAATCTACTAAAAAGACTTTGCGTAAGGATCGACAAAGATTCCTACTGCAAAAAATTGGTAAAATGTGACTTTCCCTCTCTCTCTCTCTCTCTCTCTCTCTGAATATTTAACAAATTAAATATAGTTCTGCTCATGCAAGAAGAACGAGATTAAGTTCTACTGCAATCAGCGCAAATAGTTATTATTCCTGCATTTTTTTTTTTCCATTTTATTCGCCTTCAATGGTCGCACTGATACCCGGAAAATGTGAAGATTCTCCGTTTTCCGACATTCGAAAGACGTCTGATTTTTTAGACACGCATGTTGTACGGATACCTGTCCGCCAGTCGATCGTTGTTTATGTCAGCGTCCCATTTGGTCCTCGCGTCCGTCTCGAGGCGCACAGATCTGCTGAAGTCGCGCAGTCGACAGGCCTCGGATCTCCGGGTGTCCGAGGATTGTCGAAGCTCCCATTGCTTAGCGTGCCAATCGGGCAGACTGATGTGAGGCGAGGGCTTCTCGTAGGTACTCACGAATTTGGCCATGCTGAGGAGAATTCGACTAGAAAAGAAATTTAGAATCGACGGGTGCCGTAAAGGGGTGGTCGATCGTCGGGGATCACGGCGTTGTCAGGACAACGAGAAACAGCGGGTCCCGCGTAATTGGTACCGGCCGATCCCGCAGATGTCGATTAAGGCCGAGTGAAGTTTTTCGTAAGAGAAACCCCGGGGAAATGTTCTACCTTTATGATTTGAAAAAAACCAAAGAACGTTCGTTTCGCGCGTAAACGCCAAGTGTGACAAACGTGAATCACGATGGCGCGAACTACGTGATCGTTTCCGAGGATCCTCTCAAGGTAGGAAGAAGAAGACGGGGCAGGCGAGGGGAATTGAAATTGATTCTCATTATCGGAACGTCGTAATTCACGTGATGAATTTCAAGCATCATCGATGGTTAAAACGTCGACCGTAAAATAGACTCAACGGTAAATTCGGACCGCCTATTACTTCCGGCGTCCTATTGCTACGAGTCATCAAGATGTCCGATGTCAATGACCTCGAGTAGCCGTAAGAAGCTCCACGCTTTAGCTCGACTCCATGGAGGCTGTTACGGTAAAGATACTTGAAAGTCGGATGTTTCTCGCGCGAAATCCGAATTACGAAGCTCGTGAGCGATTTTCGACGTGGCTTCTCGAGTTTGGAAACTCCTATTGGAAAGACCCGTTCCCAGCATCATTTAAAACTTTTACCTTCGAGAGACGCCGATAGAAACGGTTATAAGGAGAACGGGCGATGAAAAGCAGCGATAAATCGGTGAAAACGATTCATTCGATCGATAAACGTGCCGCGAGTTTGCGGATTTCGGGATCGCGGATGAATTTTCGATTTGGTGGTATGGGTAAAGGCTAGTTTCGATCGGGATGCCCCGTGTTCGCGCCGTTATCGTAAAATCTCCCGCCCTTCAACGGTGATTTCTTAGGTGGCGCTGGAGTCTGGACAAATTTTCAACGAGTAAGAATTCCAAGGGGACTGTGATATTTTGCTCGCAGACATTGTGGACAGCGTATCGAAACGGAGTTGCGCGACTACGTATCGAAGGGCGTCGTATTATGCGTCGATTCAACATGCGGAACAAGCGTGGAAAGTCGGGGACGATGAGCGGCGGTAGCGACTCGGAGGAAAATGGCGGCCTCGTCGGTAACGACAAAGAAGCGACGCAGAAGCCCGCCGCCGGTAGGAACAACTACAACGCTGCGTCCAAGACGGCTGCGAGCACCATCATCATGCGAAAATCGACTCTGAAGAGGCGCTCGCGCAGCTCAGCGCAACAGAAACAGCCGGTGGCGGCGGACAACGACGCCGCCGAGGTGAGAGACGACTCGTCGACCGCGGGAAAACTGGAGGAACGGGAGAACGGCGAGAAGATCGCGGGGAAGCCATCCCCGAACAAGCGCAAGAAGAAGGACCAGAGAGCGTCCACCTCGGCGCGCGATAGCGAAGACAACGATGAGTACGAGGTACGGTGAATTGCTCATATGCACCGATATTCCTCGTCCATCTCGGTGTGAATTCCCCATCTCGCCTGTGAGACGCGCCTTTTCGGCCGTCGCTTCGCGTAGACTTGCGCGGGCACGCAAAACGATGTACCGCCATTGCTGCCGCGCGCGCGGGAGATCGGTTCGACGATATTGCCGCGCTCCCGTCTCTCTCTCTTTCTCTCTTTCCTCCCCCTCGCCCTCCTCCCTCGCTAGTGACGTGTATTCTCGCGCGTTATGCGGCATATGCGACCGGCATCGTTCTGTGCCGCTGATTTACGCCGCGATTAGGAGTGCAGCCCCGACGCTCTCGTTATTTACTCTGCGCGAAAACACGCTGCCGATCATTACGGCTCGTGCGCCGTCACCGTTCAGCGCGCACGCTGTGCCTTCTTTATTGTTCGGGACTCCCTTTTCTATCGATAATAATGCTCCGAGAGGGTTATCAGACAATCAGGTTTGCGCTTTTGTCAAAAATCAGAATTTGGAATGCGGCACTCACGCCTTTATCCCGCTTTTTCTCTCTCTCTCTCTCTATCCCCCCGCCCCGGGCTCTTCCCTCCAACGGTGTGAACGTTGCTGCGCGGGAAGGAGTGTAAACTGCGTTCCAAGTTCAGAGCAACAGTAGGAATCATTGAAGCTTCTCGCTTGTACTATCGATATCGAGAAAAGTGAGAGTATTAAAATCAACGGAGTCACGTTAGCGAGCGATCGTTCGCCCGGATAAATTATTATTTTCGTTAAATTAGATTTGATACGTTGTTTTTATTAACTGTGATTAAAGTAAAAGTTAATGATGCTACAAACTGGTCCAGTTCTCAGACCGGAACTTTCAATGCCCGTCAAATTCGGTAAGCAGTTTGCATCAGAGGCAAAGTAGCAGCGAGGAAGATGGATGTTTTGTGTAAAGCTTGTTCAACTTTCGCTCGTGGAATATAATGAATAAATCATCTGATGCTGAGAATTTATCTTCGGAAAATTAACGCAGCGGTCAGTTGAAAAGAGAATGGATATTGAGATACTTTTGTCCCATCAATTAAACTTACCGTAAATGATTAATCATTAATTATTCGTGCATTTGTTACATTTTTTGGCAAGATATATAAAAAAGAAAATGCAAGAAAAATATAAAAGTGGTATTTATGGATGGTTGAAAGACCTGAAGAAAATTTTTGCAATGTGAAGTTTTCTTTTTATCGTCTACCATCCACCAAAATGTTCGTCTCTTTTAATAAATTTATTACCGTCGAAGTTTCGTCATATGATCACAAATATCAGGTTTGTTTCTACTCCGACGACTAACAAGCGACAATTATTACGAATAAAGAAGATCAGAGGTTGATGCAAACCTTTTTCTGACGTTTTAAACCGATTAGAATTTGTATCAAATCATTGCTACTTCGATGAGGCTTGTGAAACGTGTGAAGCAGGAGTAGAATGAGCGTCCTCAGTCGCGTCTCCGTCGACTTAAATTTGGTTCTACACTGCGTTCTAGGCGCTAATTAAGACTTGGATAGAAACCGCTGTAAACGTGGTATTAACTTGGGACGTGATAAAAAATGCTACTTTCTTTTCCCTCCTGTTAAATATACCACGTGATATACATGGATCCTCTTTTCAGGTGGACGTGATCGTCGGTCATCGCACTATCAAGGGTCGTCGACAATTTTTGGTACGATGGAAGGGTTACAGTAGTGTATCGGACTCTTGGGAGAATGAAAAGGACCTCAACTGTCCTCAATTGATAGAGGACTTTCTGGCGATGGAGAAGGAGGACAGTAAACAAGTAAAAGTGACGAAAGCAAAAACACCCAAAGCTGACAAATCTAAGAAAACTAGAGGTAGTTCCGCAAAACAGACAGAAAACGGCAAGTTCCATTTGGCGAAGCTTTATCTGCATAATAATACATGTTACCTGTGTATTCTCATGTAAATGATCTTCCAGATGAGCCGAGTGTTAAAGACGATGTTAAAGATAAGGAGAGCTTGAAGGAGTTCGAGGTCGAGAGAATAATCGAGGTGCACTTCAAGAAGAACGGGAAGAGAGAATTCTTGATCAGATGGAAAGGGTTCAGTGCAACAGACGACACCTGGGAGCCGGAAGAGAATCTTAATTGTCCGGATTTAATCTCCAAGTTTATGCAAAAGCTGGAGAAAATGAAAACCGCGGATCTTCGGGAACTCAGGACGAATCGGGCGCACACTAAACGGTACACCTTGTCGACACATGACTCCGGGAGGAGGTTATCTCGACGCCACATGGACAAGCAAAGGTACTTTGCTGTACACTTGCTTCGTCTTGGAATCGCTCAAAATTCACACAGCTTAGAAATTGCGGCTTTAGCCCAGGCGTACGTTGAGACGCAGACGGCGCAGGGCAGCGTCGTAGATTTTGTCGTATGATATTTTTGTATCTTATTCTCCATTCCTTTTTATGTTTTATACTACAGATTATTCTTAATGATCTGTATTCAATTCCTTGTTCCTTTGATCGCATCTGAGTTCTGTTAGATACGGATATTAGCGCCGCCTGTGTCGCAATGTGCGCCTCAGACAACGCGAGAAACGTTTTCGCATTTAATTAAAATTAAGCTAGTGACTTAAAAAACGTGAGATTTGAAGCTTACTACCTGTTGTAAATCCGACCTTAGGCACGTTCGAAACTTTCTTCAGACGCCTATATAGACGTTGTTTGCGCTCTAAAAGTGAAATGCAGGAACGTTGAGATAAACGCATGCTGAGTGTACGCTCAAGTATCGACTGATGAAATCGACCAACCTGGACCGATAAAACTAATTTATAATATAATGCACATTTTACGATTACATTGCTACATCGATCTGTATTTCTTGCAGGGCAACCTACCACGAGTGCGATGAGTGAATATCATCGTGGTCCCAGTATCTTTATTCTATTCAAAGAATTTACTTTATACGTATAGTCTGTAGTTTTACAAGAGAGAAAAAAAAAGGGAAGATGTAAGGAGTTTTAAGGATGAAACAAAAAAAAAAGAATATATCAAAATGCGAATAATTTGCAATATACGGTACTAGGAACTATGAATATATGGTGTGTGTACGCTCCGTTTGTGAAGAGCGACGTGTCTGTGAATGAGAAAAAGATGATTGATCTATATATATATATATATACACACACACACGCACTTTGCTGTCTGCTTTAGATATTTCTGTTCGAAGAAAAGTGGTATCATTGCGCATACACTTTTTAAAAACAATACCATGCCCGTGGGAGAAAAGAGAGAGAGAGAGAGAGGGAAAAATGCGAAATGCAATTCTATTATTTCTGTAAGATACATTACAGTAATCGAAAGGAACGATTTCCAGAACCGTACTTACCCCTTTTTCGGTCAAGTACAGGAGAGAATTTTTAGACGCGGGTATTACCACACAACAAGAATGAGTTTTATTGTATTTGTATACAATCAGTAACATGCGATCGTGTGTGACCAATGTAGCTTACATATTAATATATAACAATTTGGATTAGATCGATACTGTCTGACGTTGCTTGTTCTGTGTAATACTTTCAATATATGTTTATAGCAGTCTAGCGAATGCGTAGTATTATAGAAAAGTACGGTCCTGGTAACGTTTTTACTCACGCAAGGTAAAACATGCCGAATAACTTGATTTGTGAGATAATTATATAACATTTATCATTTCATGTGTGAACGATTAGAGTATTCGCCTATCAGGGAATAGACGAAATAAATACTTGAACTTTATGTGGAAATCAAGGAGTTCTCGTCGACCTCCTTAGTCCTTTCCACTCCCATCTTGACGAGGTCGAAACTGAAGGCGAATTTACGACAATGTGAGATGTATCTTTGAGGGGAAAAATGTTTCTGAAGCACTATCAAGATATGCACACACACACACACACACGCGAGTCTCAAATCGGGCGGAAGGTTTAAGAAAAAGCAAAAGTGGGAGAAAATATACATTGGGACCCGATGCTTATTTCTGCTCGAATATTTTTGATTGTTATATATTAATTATGTGACGTTAACTTTTCGTTTATAACGTAAGGAAAGTAGAGAAAATGCTTATTTAAGAATACAAATTTATTTATTCATTTCAAACACGTTCGCTCCTCTTTACCTCCTTAACTTGCAAACCTACAACACACAAATTTCAATGCTATCATAATTAATGCCGCGCATGTATAACACGGTCGCTACCATCGTTCATTTGGGAAACCACATATAAAGCACTCGTATTTTTTCCATCTTTTTTCACGTGACAATTTAAAACAAATTTGATTCATACGGACATTGGGTGAAAAATCATTGCTGTTACACGCGCGTGATTTGTGTCTTTTGCAAGAACCGGTACGTTGCATCAATGTGACGTACGATAGCGAACGCTGTGATAATATTTTTAATATTTTAAGATATCACATTTCAACCCTCGCAAGGAAAGATAAGGAGTTACTCATAACTCCCAGTACACAAGATGTTTATTTATATTTCTGAAAAATATATACTTATTCTAGGTGATTTTCGGTGCTCTTTTTTTGTTTTAATCAAATAGAATGCATATTCACATTGGGTTACTAATGAGCTCACTTTTCTGTTCACGTTCTACTATTTCACCTTTCCTTGTGAAGGTCAAATATTTGTATTTAAATATATTGCGAAAAAACAAAAGAACATCAATAAATACCACGATTGTATTCAATAGGAATGAATAATCCACGCATGAATACTCAAGATATAATGTTATTAAATATTAATATGATCAATATCAATATGACTGGAAAGATATCAAAGCTTGGACATGCATTAATGAAAGATAATCCGATGCATTCGTCAGTGTACGTTTAAGTTTCATATCTCCTATAGCCATGTTATGTTAACATTTTAATGGCCACTCACACAACATGTGTGTGATAGCCGGAACAACTGTTATTATCCGTTCACATAACGTGTGTAATGCTACCGCCGAAGAAAATATTGCCGGCCCCTGGCGACGTTTGACTGCGTAGACGTGCGGCCATTAAAGTGTTAATGCATTTGTATTAATATTTACTAGCGTTACATTATCCGTACTTTGACTCTGGAAAGTTCATTACTTCCAATTTAGTGAGCTCTTTTCGTCGCACTGCTAGTAGCTTGACAACTGTTGTACTTTAATATATATGTCAAAATTTTATATCATATTCAATCACATTAATATTTAACAACGTTAAGATATCCAGTTTTAACTCTTATAGGTCCATTACTCTTTCTGTAGTTTAACCAAGAACTATCTCATAATATTTACTAAACTGCTCTTTTTCTTTTTTTTTAATACAACCATCAGCAACAATTGAAATTCTTAATTAATTTTATTTTACCTGGTGGCAGGGACTGCTTCAGCTTTTCAGCTTTTTCCTTATCAGTGATTACCAGCGTATACAAGAACCGGGAACAGCGAACCTTAAATTTCACATTGTCGGCGTTCTTCTTAATTTTCACAGCTACGAACAAGCAAATCAATCAGATGTATACAAGGATATAAGAGCGGCATAACATTTCAATACATTTAGGTATCTTACATTTTGCATCTTTCCTTCTGGCTTTCAGGAGGAAATCCTTGATCTCCTTGATTTCACGTGGCTGAAAGAAAACCCATTAAAATAGCATTTTCCTGGAACAATACTAACTTAACTGTGATAGAGATACTTGAGGTTACGTTAATATAGATATAAATATTGCGAATGACGCATTTATATTATGTACAAGTTACATGCGATTTTTAAGTGTTCCTAGCAAGAATATAACGTGTTGTCAAGTCAAACTTTTAAAGTATACGCATATTTACCATATTTAATCGATGGTCAACTTGTTACTACAGCTGAACCTGGAACTCTCTGAAAAAAAAGATATAAATCATTGATAAAATGCGAAACGCATCGGACGTACAAATAAAGCGCGTTTTCCTCAACGAACGTGTAGTAGAATTCCAATAAGGTTGCGAGCGATGACGAGGAAACAAAATGGATACGAAATATGGTACAAGCAGAAAACTCACCGCAACGCGAGCAAGATGCCGGAAGAGAGAAGACGTGAACAGTCCTGCAAACACTGATCGGCGATTAGGTTAGGTTAAGCTAAAATCGAGATGGCCGATATGATATAAAGTCGGTGACACACGGTGCTTGTTTTCTCACTGATTGAAAATACTGCGTTCTGATTGGCGCACTTCCGAAAATGGATGGGGATACACCAATCAGAATGCTGTATTTTTATCCAGCAAGCAATCCAGGGAAAAACAACTGGAATAATACTAGACCAATCAACAATTTCTCATATGTGATTGGTTAATTATTTAAAGCTTAAAATATTTATTACAGATTGGGACTTGAACTCATAGCACACGATTGACAAAATATATTTTGTCTTGCTCTAACTTACCGCACCAGTTCAGCAGTGCAGCTAAAAGAAACAGACCAGATGCTTGTTTTGTGCTGAATCTAGTGATATCTAGTGACATACATACTTAATGCTGCGTTCTGATTAGCGCACTTCTGCTATTAGATCTCGATTCAACATCTTGAAAACAAGCACCGTGTGCCACGGACTTAATTTTTATATGATACACGTAAGGGTTACAGCGATCTGACGCGATAACGGACAATCCGATATCGCAAGCATACGGTACATGTCGGACCGCTGTATTCTCTATTTTGCGACTTGTACTTTATAAAAAGAACAAATATGACTGTCAAATTGAATCTGAAGAATATAAAAGACAAACTGAAAGACAATAGTCTGGACCTTAGTTTATGCGAACTGAAAGAAGTACCTGTACGAGAAATTGTGAGTAACGATCATTAATCTCCGTTTGCAAAAATTCAGTTTTTACGTTAATAAAGTACATAAGAACAAAATAAATTAATACATAGCAATTTTTAAACTTTGTAAATAAATCTAATGTATAGTAAACATAGAAATGTGAAAAGTCATTACAAGGTATAAATTCCTTCTGTAAGCTTTCCTTTTTTCCAAATATTTGGTCACATTCTAGGCATCTGTCAGAAAAGCCACAGATGTAAATTTGTCGACCAACCTTCTGGTTTCATTGCCGGTATGTTGTTACTGTTAATATAAGTTTTCCTTATAATCGAAGTAATCCTGCCATTGTTAACACAAAACTTGTTGTAGACTACTTTTGTTACTTTGAGACAAATTGTGAAGTTAGATCTTAGTAGGAACATGTTGACTGAACTGCCTGAAAATTTCGGTGAAATGACGCAATTAAAATATCTGGACTTATACGCTAATCAGGTAAAGAACATTCTTGCGATCTTCGTGTAATTCTTCCTCGTGCAAAGGAAATATATCATACAAAGTAATTTATAGATCAGCAGACTACCATTAAGTCTAAGCGAATTAAAGAACCTAAGATGGTTGGATTTGAAAGAAAATCCCTTGACTGAGGCTGTAGCAAGTGTAGCGGGACCATGTAGCAATTTGAGCGAGTGTCAAGCTTGCGCTCGTAATGTTGTTAACTATTTGTCCACTGTTAAACTCCTGATAGAAGAAGAGAAATTGCGAAGATTAAATAATACCACAGGTTATATTGTTTGCATATCACTTGCTTATTGTACAATTATTGCACAAATTGCGCGTTTCGTGTTGTAACATTGAGTATTCCAGGCGAGACAGAAAAAGAAGTAACAGCTGCAAAGAAGGAGAATAAGAAGAAGAAGAAAAGGGATTCGGAAAAGGAACACAAGACCAGTTCAGGTAAAATTGGAGCTTCGACACAAAACAAAGACTTGCAGGACAATAATGATAATATAAGATTGACAGAATTGTCTGATAATAATTCTAGACGCGAATTGCATAAATTCACAGGTAATGAAACTTTATATTTACATAACTTACATTCACACAAATCTGACTCGTAATTCATCCAGTATTATTTCTGTTATAGCTGATGGTAATTCGAGTACTAGATTATATCGATCTCTGAAGTGGATGACTGTATGGCTTTTCATAATTAGCTCACTGCTCACTATAACACTAATAGTTTTTTCATGGCGCTACGAACAACAGACGGACACGTTTTTGCAAAACGCACAAATGTTGTCGGGCCTACCATTGAGACGTTATCATAAACACACCATAGATTTGTTGCAACGTATAATAGATATTACAGCTTTACATGTGAAATCTGTCACCGATGTGATAAATGATTTTTACGAAACGCATTTTAAGAGTAATACGAATAACGCAAGGAACGATTTATAGAATCGTTTATTGATATATATCCAACGAGGTAATAAAGTTGTAAAGAGTTATCCAGATTCAGATAGAATTTGCGCTTTTTATATAAAAAATTTGTTGAAATAGAGATATTTGAATTTTTTATATACAATGTTTATTGACTGAAATGATGAATCATGGCATTTACGTGCATTTCATGATTAATTCTATTGCGAGGATGTAATATAATTATTTTTAACACAGAATAAACGGAATAAATAAACAAATATTGTGCATTTTTAATCGTATTGTTCAGTGTGAGCCCGATATATAAAAAAAAATCATTAACAAAATTATATTGTAGCAATATTTAATAGTATGTAACGTTCTCCGATATACTGTTTTTAATCATCAATATAGAACATTTGAACCGATCATGTTTTTCTAATTAAGACAAGCACAAACGTGCCAATTTTCGTTATAGAATAATGTACAGCATTTCAGGTAATTCGGTTAGGTAAGACACGTCACCACTCACCAACAATGATCTGCTTTGTCTCCACATCTTAGGATATATTAATGTAGAAAAAGTCTTTCAAGAAGATTATCTCAATTCGTTACAAACTTCAGAGATTCAATACGAGCATGTATAAAGAAAACGAGGAGGAGATGACGCAATACAGTCTATTCGGGGGTCGAGTCAATATTTCGAGAAAGTTTAGGTAGGTAGGTCGAGATAAAAAGTCGAGATAAAAACGTCACGTGATCTACCTCTGATTGGTCGAAGAGTCAAATCAGGTAAAACACGTTAAACCTTTAAACTCAAGGGCTACTTCGTGAATATTCTCTTCATTCGTCTTCGAGCTGTCCTACTGTTCACATCGCAGACGAGACTAAAGTTGAACGAAGTGCCGCGTCTGGTATAAATTCTATATCACGTGTTCTGTTGCATTCGCGTCCTCGTGATATCATCTGGTTTAATTTCTGCATTTCTGCTGCAGTGCGTGCATACCTGTAGAAGAGGAAGAAAATACCATACAAAACATGTATCATCGGAGTTCGACTTGGATATCAGACGTTTTCAACGGAACCGTGCAAAGACCGTATCCGTTCCCATTACCACCGTACATCCCAGGTCCCTGTTTTCCGGATATATTTCCACCTTTATGTCCTATATGTCACATATATCCACCCATACCTCCACCCATATTCCCACCCGTATTTCCATACACATGTTTATTCATGCCATATGTATTCCTGCCATTCCCATGTCATTGCGCTTTCGCGCCCCAAGAGCGCTCTTCCACCAGGACTTCCTACGAGACTTCCTCCGTGTCAAATACAGTTGAAGAAAGGCCCACCACGGAAACAACTGAGCCTGCTCCAGTGAAGCTCACCTATAGACCAATGCCTGAAGTTCCAAAGAACGTCCCGAGAGTGAAAAAGCCACCCCCACCGGTCCCCAAAAATCATTTTTTTGAGGGAATAGATGAGATTGTTTTCAATAAACCTTTGCATTATGTCTATGACGCGGAAGCAGATTGCTATCTGTGGAAGGAGGTAGATGATGAAATCTCGACGTCGGAAGATGATGAAATCTCCACGTCGGAAGAATCTATCCCGGAGAAGGTAACATATTATAGTCGCCATATCCCGGAGGAGGACAAATATCGTCCCCATGTCCCAAAGAAGGAAGAATATCGTCCCCGAGTCCCGAAGAAGCAAGTATATCACCCTGATGTAAAAGGGACGAAGATTATTGATGGAGTTATTGTGCGGGGCATGGATCAGAAGAAAACTCCTATGGCTAGATTCAAAAGCAGAATGATGACGATCTTTGGTTAATTGTTATTTTAAGTAAGGTGTATATACTGTATGAAATTCTTTGTAAAACTGTTTCTGTACTGATATATTTGAAAACCGTAACAGAGCAAAGTTGCATTGTTATTCGGACAGAATTTGTGCTTTTTATATATCTGTTAAGGGATATATTGGCTCTCTAAGATATGGGCTTTTTTTACGGTTTTCAGTTCCAGCCAGAAGTCTCCGAAGTTGTCTCTTATTTTATTTAGCTCATAACAGAAACAATACATTATATGATATATTTAAAACTATCGATCGTTTATCAATCTTCGGTCACGAATTTTCAAATTATACTGATTTTTGTGACTCGCCCCTCAGTTTTCTCTCAGGTTTCTGTCATCGAAATTACTACTTGTAACATATTTATCTTTATATTTTATTCACAATGTAGTATCTGCAAGCGTAAACTCTTCTGTATTTATCGTACCAAAAAATAAATATGCATATAAAAATAAAAATAAATTTTTCCTGCGAACTCAAATAAATAATGATAATAAATAATAATAATAAACAATTTGTTGAAATAAAGCGGAACAAATTCTGAACAGCTTTAGCCTTGAGCTAATCTTTGGATAATTAGAAGTTTCCAACGCCATCTTATTGTATATGGTTTGTCATTGAATTCCGGGAAAAACTTTCTTCGTCGTACACTGGGAGATAAACGAGACAATGACACAATAGAATACACATGACAGGCAGATGTTTCGAGGAAAAGTTCCGGAGAAAAAAATGTCACGGGATTATTCGCAAAAACTACGATCTACCTGTGAATGGTCGGCATCGAAGATTACTTTGATTTTAATATGTGTGCGTTATCTACATCACAGTACACGTCATGAGCCTTGACATGTTCGTGTTTAGATACGATCTATGGCACTCATGTAAAAGCTGAACAAAACTTTCAACATACTTGTGCCTTTGATATTGATTATTATATTAAAAATAACAGCAAACGCTTGTATCTTAGGTCTGCTCTTTTTCGCCGAACTAGTGTACATTTATAGAAAGCAGTGAAATCTAAAAAGAGATAGATACATCGTTATAATTCGATAGAGGTAAGAGAAAAAGAGAACTACTGCAAGCTGCTGGTGCAGCCAGCTGCAATGAAACAGAACAGGCCTCTCGTGTTTCCGTTGTCAAAATAATGCTAACACGTTGAGTGCCACGTGGGGATCATCAGTGGAAAGTCATCGTGAGTCCACGTGATTGTGCAGCACTCAACATATTAACTCAACATATTAATAAATGAATATTTATGTATTATTTTTTTCTTCAAGAGCCCTGGCGGTAAGCCAACGTTTCTGCGACGTACGTATTTCAGTAGGAAGTATCCGATAGAAAAATCCAGAATTCTGATGACTCATTAGAACGGTGTATTAGGAAGAAACTTCGGCCCTGCAGGAAGTGGAGGTTCAAACGTTTGATGGAGGGGACACACGGCGAATGTAAGCTGGCCAAAGCGAGGGGCGCACACCCTTCCCTAAAAGTTCTGAGGCCCCACCCTCCTTCCCTCTTCTTCCAGAATCACTGTTCAAGTGAGTCAGCTCATCGGTCAGTCTCTTTGTCCGTCTTCATCCGTCTTCGAGCTTCCGTACCGTTCACGTCGCAGACGCTGAGGCTAAAGTTGAACACAGCCACGCTTAGCGTAAGCTTCGCATTACGCGCTCTTCGTTGCCTCCACGTGATATTCTTTCGTTAATTTCCGCTTCTCTGCTGCAGTGCGTATATCTTGAAGAAGAGAAGGAAGGAAAAGACCGGTGGAAAAATGGGTGGATTATATTCGGCTTTTGAAAAGGACGTCATCAACATTGTTATGTCGTTGGACCAACAGCCAGAATCGTACGACGTGCATACCGAGTATCAGTATTTTCCACACATGTTTCCACACACGTTTCAGTCACGCACATACACGAATGGACGTTCGACCACCACGGAAATAATTGAGGAAAGAACCGGGCCGATGGTGCGCCGTGTTACACGTATTACACCACGTGTTACACCACCTGTCATTTATCCGAGAAGCATCATAGAAACGAATAATTATATACAATATTATTATTAAACCGCTAGCTCCTTTATATACCGTGTGAAAAAATGAACTCTGAAAAATGTCCCGGTGAGCGAGAAACATCGAATCAATTTCTTGAAACATTGATTTGATGAACATTTTGACACAATGTTTGATAAATGTTCTTCAACTGTTACTTGATCATATTCCTGAATAATAAAATCATACAAATATTGTTTTCACTATTTGGATCATATATTGTTAACAATGATATTACATATAACATTAAGAACTACATGTTTGAAAGCATTACATGTTACAAAATCTTATTGTGGTGATATTGTGTTAATGATTTCTTGCTTACCGGGGTGTATTGCATACTAGTCGTTAAGTAGGAAAGAAGAGCGGTAATAGATAAATGTAACTTGGCAATTTGATGGGAGCGTGAAAATATGAATTGTGCGAAACGACCGACAGACGCGAAAGAAAGAAAGACGGTGAACACAAGGGCACGGTAATAATAATGCACTTTGAATAATTGTTATTTTAAGTAATACGAATACTGTGTGAAATTTTTTACAGAATTGTTTCTATTGATATATTTGAATAATGTGACGTAATGTAAAATAAAATCGTAATTAATTATATATTCAGATTCAGGTAGAATTTATATCCCTTTATGTATGTTAGTTATACTTTTGTAACTCGTCCCTCAGTTCTCTCAGATTTCTGTCGTTTAAACTAACGTATATACTCGTATATTATTGTAATACGTTTATATTTTATTCCCAATGTAATGCCTGTAAGCGTAAATTTCTCATCGTATTCATTGTAAAAGAGAGAAAATTTTTTTTCCACGAACTCAAGTAATAATAAACAATTTGTTGAATAAAGCAGATTTCAATTTTTCTACATATAATGTTTATTGGCTAAAATGACTCATCGTGGTATTTATGCGCATTTCGTCCCATCGCGAGGATGTAATATAATTGTTTTCAACATAAAATAAACGGAATAAGTAAGCAAATATTGCGTATTGTTAATTATACATTATTAACCAATATGGAATCCCAATAAAAGAAAGAAAACTTGATAAAATAATATTTCAGCAATATGTCGAATATAACGTTTTCAAATATGCGATTTTTAACCACCTAGAATAGAATACCTAGACGAAGCACGTATTGCTAATTAAGACAAATGTAAATGTGCTAGTTGCCGGTAAAGGATAAAGTACGGACAGATTTTACTTCAAGACATTCGGTTCAATTGCTATTCGCTAACAATGACCTGCTTTGTGTGTGTATCTCCCAGTACATTAACGTGTCATATCTTTTCCAAAACGCTATCTTAATTCGTTCCGCACAACAAAGGTTCAACACGAGCAGGTATATAGAATGCTTTGTCCATATATTCAAAATAAAGTCGGCAGAACTTAAGTTTGCACTGAAGTCTGTAAAGAGATAAAAAAACATATTCTTTCAATCTCGAGTAGAGGGTAACTTTCACCAACTTTCATCCTGACGAGTCTAATGGACGATTGAAAACGCTCTAATAGTCAGGTATTATTTAGTGGAAATTTTCAATTGTTTTTGAACGTACAAATAATATGAAATATCGTTTTCCCTTTGCTGTTACCAGCTATTTTTAGACCTGGAAAATAAGAAAATTCCTTCGCAAGGGGACGGAAGGCGAATGAGCGCTGAACAAATTCTAAACAATGAGCTGGACTTGAGGCTTTTAAAACTTTCCCACGCTGATTTATTATTCATTGCTTCAAAAGAAACAGTTTTCTTGTTGAAAGATGGATAGGTAAACGATAAAACACGATAGAGTTCATTAGCAGGGGTAAGAAATTCCAAAAAAAGCCTGGAAGGCTTCGGTAAAAAAGGGATGACAAAATGACCCTTTACTTTGGAGGGGAGACTATTCACAGGTCCTAATTGGTCGAAGGATCAGGTATAAAAGCTTAGGTCTCGACTGCTCTCTTGTTCATTCGTCTCCGAGCTGTGTTCTCGTTCACGTTCGCCTACAACGCTAAGTCGAACGCAGCTGAGTAGCTTGTTCATTCGTCTTCGAGCTACTGTGTCGTTCACTACCTGCCAACTAAGGACTGCTAAGTCGAAAACATCCTCATCGAGAGATTATTTTGATCCTAGTATGTGAGATTTATATATTTTTTTAATTGTGCATTCGCGCCCACGCGAATATTGTTTCACTAATTTTTGCTTTTCTGCTGCAGGACGTACCTTGAAGAAGAAGGCGAGATACTATCGAAAATGCCTGGTTTTCGTCCGTGGATACCTCAGGAAGACATTAGAAGGCAGCTTTGGGAGTATGAAAACCACAACAGACGGTTTCTGATGAATAACGACGGCATACATCTGCAAATCCCGCTGGAGTCTTCACATCCGAGGTATACCGGTGTCATCGATATCAGAACCAACAATTATCCTGGCACCATGGCTGTGAATACAAACGGGCCCTCTCTGAAAATATCTCATAATAATCAAGGACACCCCTCGAATTTTCAACTATCTTTTACGCAACGCTACCAAGGCATCTGACGGACGCAACCGATGGATACGAATGCTTCGTTTCGACAACTGTGAGATGTTATTCTGTGGCTTTCCCGATAGCTTCCGCCATTCGTAAATATATCGAGGAATAGAAAAACACTCGAGGCCAAAGTCAAAGTTGTGAATACACGATTAACGCGAATAATTGTTTGTTAAAGTGAACTTGCCCGTAGATCATAGATCGTAGAATCGGTACTCATAGCCAGATCTTACATTTAAAATCATCGTAAATCCATCTTGAGATACGTTGTAGCCAATGAAACGATCCATTGGGCCCGTATTTATCAATCATCTTATATTTAAGACCGTCGTAAGTTTGTCTCGAGATGCTGTACGGCTCGTTTCACTGGCCACGAAACATCTGAAGATGAACTTAAGACGGCTTAAATATAAGATCCGACTATGAACACCAGACACACACACACACACACACACACACACACACACACACACACACGTATTTGATAGTGAATTTTAGACAATCGTAAATCGTCGAGAAGTTTTAGCTGTCATTTTAAATAAGACTACATATATATACATTTTACACATATCTCAGTCGTTTAGTTATAAGCAAATTAATGTTTCTAACATTATACTCGTTAACTTGAGTAAATGTTACTCTTATGTATTGTTAACATTGTTACCATCAGGAAACTTCTTTCATGCGTTCCTCAATTAAATGAATATTTATGGATATATCGTAGTAATTTATTGTAATCCTATCATTTAGTGTAATGTGCAGAATTTATTATAATTTTATCGTATTCTACATTAGTAATATTACGTCGATATTACGTCGCAAACAGAATCTGCTTTTCGATCTGTTTTTTTTTGTTGTCTCGTGGCTGCATCGAAAATCGAAATTTCATCATGCACACGCATCCCCGATATTCCTATACGGGTTCGTCCAATTAAATATGAATATTTATAAATGCCCATTAATACAAGTTAAATTCTCCTTTTGAACTTTATCGCCTACTTATAATCCAACTTTAATATTCATTTCTACCACCAATTATATTTTTTCTATTTTCTTCTTTATTATAACTATCTAAATAGCAAGATGACGTCAAATTACGTCTTGGTAATGTTTTAATGATGTATCTTAATAACGTCGATAAGACGTCATTAAAACGTCATTTGATGTCTCTTTGCTGTCAAGGTAGATATAAAATGAATTTTACGATTACATATCAAGATTACAATCAAGAGCTGCTATGATGTTGCAATTTCGATAAATAATAATGCGTGTGTCAATCTGCAATCACGAAGTAAATCACGCAAAATCGAGAGGAACAAATATAGAATAGTCTGTTAGCCGTTTGCAGAGTCGCGATAAAATTTCGAGCTCGATGCCTTGGCAGTGACGATCCTAAAAACCGCTTCTTAACACTATTGCGACAGTAAATACGAGAAATGTGAAGAAAAAACTATGAGAGAGAGAGAGAACCTTTTCTCTCACAGTCCTTCTTCCTTTTTCGTTGAGTTTATTCACTATCATTCGCAAATATTTGCCCACCTATAAGAAGAATAAACTGAATTTTCCTACAAAATATTTAAGATTTTGGACGATCGTAAATCGTCGTGAAATTTTAATTATATTTGGGTTAAATTGTTGTTTGCATTTATCTATCCGGCTTTATTTGAAATAAAAGGATTCTTTTTTTTTTCAAGATCTTTATACGTTTTCGAGAAACACGAAAAATTATGGGCGAGCAAATAATTGTGATCGATAGCACATACCTATAAGAATTTTTATCAGTTATAATATATATATATATATATATATACGAAAAACGTGTTCTTCTTTCGCTCTTCTTCATTTATATATAATTACAATATATAATTCTTTCTTCTTTTAATATTATTATCCTCTCTAAAAATATGCAAACAAAAATGGCCGAGCGGCGTCGAAGAGGCGCATTGACCCGCAACAGCTCTTCACGCGACCAACAAACGTTTACACGTCGCTCGTGTAAACTTACAAAGGATGGCGACGGCCGTGTTTAAGCCAAAGATCGAAACCGTTATAATTTTGCAAAGGATCAAATTTTTTATGCCATAACCACGATGTATATATATAAATGTTTAATTTCAGAGTGTGAATGCGCTACGGTTTTCACTTTAAAACATTTTTCCCGACTTGATATTCTCCGAGAGATGCATTTGTCGCACTTCATCGTGCCTCGTCATATTTCTGTAGCATTAATTCATTCATAGCAATTTGACACTCCTACAAAATTCTACCGGTCTCGATTCCCAATTCAATCGTCGTGTTCGACCGAGAGAGTGTGTGCATTCCACTGGACTTAGTAGTGATAGCTTAAATCTAATCGCACTGAGGCTAGAATAACAATCAGTGAACATTCAAAACACCCTCATTTATTTTTACATTCTAAGGCTGATAATAATTCAGAGGTCCGCAATACGATTTTTACTTAGAAACAAATCCTAATTTTAAGATATATAAGGCTGAAAAGATGCGTCAGTTTTACTTTTTGCACGAGATTCTAAATATATTGAAATATGGCAAGCGAGAAATACAACAGAACTTTTAAAATATATAACGATTTTTTTTCCGCATTCGCAATGAGAACCAACTGAAAACGTCGTTGCGGAACGTCTTCAGTTCGATCTCATTATTCGATATTTCAGAATTCAAGTTATCTGCAACGTATGCGAGTTTGTAAATAATTACTATACTTCCATTATCCGCCGTTTAAATCCTGAGGGCAATTTTAGTTCACTGCTCAATCTGAACCCCGAACTCGTCTCTTAAAATCTACCAAGGGGCGCCAGCGCCCCGTATTCTTCGAATTCTACGAATACACGGACGTCATGCCTGCTAAAAAGTGGCTCTTTTTTTTTACATATCGTTGCGTCGACAGACATGCAAAATTCTCCCTGACGAAAAACTTCTCGAAACTTCAAAAAGAGGGGGACAATGCCTCGGAAAATCGTCATTAGTCCCGAGGTCGGTACGGGGAGATGACATTCCAAAATACAATTTTCTCGAAATATATTCGCAAGTACGCGCAACACAGAATCGAAGAGCTTATTTCTGAGTCATCTTAAATCCGATTTTACATCCATACAATGAAGATCGCATGCTATTAATCTCATCTTCTGGCTTGTTTTATATATATTTTCCTTAATATGGATTAGACAGCTCACGGAAATCAGCTTTTCAATTCTGAGAAAAAAACCCCGAAATTGGTATAGGGAGACGATGTCTCCCGACGTACAAGTTTGCCGAAATGTCAGTACACAGAAAATTTGCAGTACAGAATAACGACTCAAATATATCTTCCTTTTTCTTACCTCTTTTCACTTTATCATCTACATCTCACTTCGTATTCCTTGCTCCTTCAGCATGTATATTATTTCAATATAGATTTTATGTGATAAAAAATCCAAACAAAATAAATTAAACAGCTCTGTAGAAATACAATTTCAAAAGAAACGATTAATTTTACACTTCAAATTACACAATATTCTGATGGGAAATAATCAAAATAGTAGATCTTTATCCGATTACGCAAGATATTCACGAGAGATTTTTCTTTTCAAAGCGCAAAATTCGCCCATCTCTTTATATTTCTACATTTGATATCTTTCTGGATTCTGAAGAGATACGAGCCGTAACGCTGATGATAAAGCGAAAATGAATCAACAAATCATCAGTTTTCGTTCTATCTCAAATGCTGCTCTCCTTCTATTCGTCTACCAATTCCCAGAGCATCAGTGCGGCGTCGGTGCCGCCAACGGTGACGACGTTCTGGTCGTTGTACAAAAACCTGGCGCACGCCACTAGCGAGCTGTACACCTTCTCTTCCACGTACTCTGCTTTAGCACTAGTACACGGGTACCGAAAAAGCCTCAAGTAACCTTCGGCGTCTCCGCTAACTAACATATCGTGAGCCGCCGATCTGCTGGAGGTGGTCACCACCGTCGTTAAAGGATAGTAGCGGTTATTCCACATACCTGCGAACAATCGTGAAGTCTAGTTTTCGCATCTGACAGCAGTTTGGTTTGTTCTGAGAATCGGCCCCAGATTGGCCAAGGAAGAACAAAAACCGTAAGGGTGCATCATTAAGAAATACACCTGTCTCGTGTATATTTCGTATATTATATAAAGAATATGTGTTTTAACGAAACAACGATGAGTCGTCGACTAACCGGAAACCATATAGCCGACGGTGCAGTTATGAGTGTACCACTTGACGTCCTTCATGACCAACGGGCTCTTCTCCGACGACAGCACTTTGACGTCCCCTTGTAATAAAATTTATATTACAGATTACAATACATCCAATGTGCAAAAAAGAGATTTCTCTTCCTTTGTGAGAGAATTACAAGTGAATTAATATTGCAGTAACTTACAGAACACGAGATCGTAGTCTTGGGTGACAGTCTGGAGGAAACGGCTGTCGGAGCTCCAGTCGAGCTGGACCAATGGCTGCGTGCCACGGATCTTGTTGCTCTTTTTGTACGAAAATCCGTCCCGCGACACTCTGAAGAGGTATACACTGCCGTTCTGGGAACCCATGGCCACTATCTCCCCGGCTGATAGAGATAAAATGTGTTAAAACGCTTCGTTGAAAAAACAACGTATAAACAAATGTATTACGCATGCGGTATGCCGTATTCGTAGGATTACATGAATTCAGTTCATCTTTTTGCGGTATCAACGTGAGCGATCGTCAAAAACGAAAGGGGGGATACTTGTGTCGTACTGGGATTGTATCCGATGCAAGACAGCGGTGATCCACACACCCGCAGGGTCGCCACGGCGGCACCGGTGTCGGCCGCCAGCACCAAGAGATGACCCTCCGATGAGCCCGCCGCGAGTGCCACGCCGAACGGGTGGAAGGCGATACAGATACACTCGAAACCCACCTGCAGCGGATTGTGTAAACGATAAATGGCACTTTTAGCTATCGAGTATCTTCCCCTATGATTTATTTCTTATAATCCCATTGATAAAAAAAAATAGGATCATTAGAAGAAAGGATAACAGGGTCTCTACGTGAAGAGAAGTAATTTAGAGGCAGCGAATTTTACGTTGTTGTGACAAATAAAATACTATATACGATGTTCTTAAGTATTGTCCGATATTTTAAGAGTTGATTCTTGAGATTATTTCGTAAAACGAAAAGTTCACATGAACATACGTTCATTTCTTTATAAAACGTCCTCGAAAAAATTAACTCTTAATATATTGGACGGTACTTAAGAAACACCTTATATATTAATTTATTTACTACGACAGCATAAAATTGGCTGAATTATTTTTTTCCCGGATAAGTCGGTCAGTCGGTGCATTTAGTAGTGATAAACCATAAAAATAGCCTCCTCGTCGTTCTAAACTTCTCGATTTTACCTGCGTGGTCCAAAGAAGCTTGTGCCTCCGCCACAAGGCGATGTTCTTGTCGTGGCCTGCGGTAGCGAACACCTCATCGTCAGGATGAACCGCCAAACCCCACAGTTGTCTACCGTGACCGAACACTACTTGATTGAACCTTCTTTGCAGGGAACCCTCCAGAATGTTGTTCCGCGTTGTCCCGACGTAAATGTTGCCGTCGTTTCTGCCGGGCCGTTGCGGATATATACTGCGCACTCCGCCTACCGATTCCGGTAGCTGCAATGAGAGAAAAGTTTGGTGAATTTTTTGAACGTTGATTGCTACAGATAACTGGTTTGCGGATTTACAAATTGGCGAGCGCAATTGGTCATACGGATAAATATTAACTTTTCTATACGCTTGGCTTCTGTATGCTTTTTTACATTGTTCTGGTCTTAAGTAAGAAAATCTAAGAACTTGACGAAAAATTCGATTTCGGGCGAAATGAAAAAAGAACGAAGAACAATATTAATTAAGACAAAATTATACGACACGTAAATTATATAGATAAAAATTACATAAGTAAATCTGTACATTGATCTCTGCACTTACCTTTGTGTCAGTGATGCGTTTATAGTTCTGTAGTGAGTCCCATGCGGCGATCTTGCGATCCTTCTCACCGCCAGAGAGCAATGTGCCCTCCGATAACATGACGAGGGAGCTGATGCCTTTGTTGTGCGCCTCGAACTCCATTCGCACGAAATACGCGCCGTCCGCGTCCACTGAGTACACTGTGATGAAGCCGTCGCTGTCCGCCGTCACCACGTCGCCATCTTGCTCGAACTGGAGGCTCGTCACGTGCGTGCGCGATGGCTGGAGACATTCCGAATGAAACGTAACAAAAAAATAAGCTTCTCTATGGTACAAAGAGATATTTTTCATTTTTATCGGTTAATAGCAAGCCCCCTTCTCTGTAGATCCTTGAATTGTAATGAATTCAAAGTAGGATCATTCGGATGCATGATACAAAAGAAGGAGAAGTTTATGGTATACGCTAAGAGTTTAAAAGAGTTAGGCAGGTAAGATATGTTCCATGTGGACTTACAGGTTTGATAATGTCGGTTCGTTCGAAGAAACCGTCTTTTCGACGATTCCAGAAGGTCAGATGGCCGCGTCCATGCGTTATCAATAGGTTGTCGTCCAGCGGGTGAAACGCCGCACCTGTGAGATCCTCCTGCATGGTCTGCCAATTTAAATTGGCAAACGCACGTGTGAAATTCGCGCGTGGAAAAAGTAGCGACGTGTTCGTATTTTGCATCTTGTGGAACTTACCGCCACCTTGCCCAGTAAATGACCCCACTGCCATTGCCACACCGATAGTATGGCCTCTCTTCCAGCGTCCACGGCCAGCACGTAACTACCGCCATTCTGTGCGAAATAACAAAGAATTTCGCCAACGTTAGAAAAACGATAGAGAACGATTAAAAATCACAAGATCTACGACACATGGTTGCTTTTCGCGGAGGCTTCGCGACATATTTACCAACTGCGAGAACGCGAGTGCCGATACGCCCATCTGGAACTCGGTCATGCCGAACACGTAAAGGGTGAGTAGGGTCTCCGTGGACCAAATGCGCACGTGAGGCTGAGCCTTTCTGTGTCTGCCGGCTCTCTGACCGGACGCCACGAGTTCTCGGCTGGGATGAACCTGCGGAAATCATTCGTTTGACTCTCATTTACGATTACTGTTGCATACGTCTGAACACTTTAAGTGCTCCTTAAGTATCTACCCATTTATACTTCCCCGATTTTTCCAAAAATATAATACGGTAGTGACTTAAAAAAGAACGTCTTTCTACCTTATAAATAAGCAAATATATAAACAAGGTTCTCTGGCGCGAAGAAATATCGTTTCAGTTAATAGCAAGCTCGTTTCCCTGTGAACCTTTTAATTATAACAAGCGTTTTAAAATAGAATTATTCGGATTGCACGGTAGGCTAAAATGGCTAAAAAAAAAAGATATAAGCAAGTATCAAGCAAACGCCTTGTCTGGTATGTGAGTAATTATTAATTGAGTAATATTCTCGACGAGAGACGATCCGAATTTTCGGCACGACTGGAGTCGCCGGAGCTCTCGAAGACTTTGAAGGTAAAAACTCGGCAGTCTACCTCCATGCAGGTGATATCTTCCGTGTGACCGATGTAGTGCCGCTGCGCGTTCTCTTCCCGGTCGAAGAGTATCGCCACGGCGGCGACGTAATACAATAATTCGCCGCTGGGCAAGACCCAGAGATTTCGACGGGTGTCGGTGCCCCGGTAACCGTACACCCACTCCAGTTGCAGCTTCTTCTCCGGCGGCGAGTTGTCGACCGGGGGTAAGTGCGAAGGCGGGTAGAAAGAGCGCCTGAGTCCCCTGATCGTCACCCTGGCCGGCTCCTCGCGCAACACCTCCACCACACTGTAATCTGTTCGGAATACGATGTATCCTTAAAGTCAAGAATTTCCGTCGAGGCGTGCGTTCTTTCGAATTGGCTCGCGCGAATTCTAGCAATAAAGTCGGTCGTTGTCGATCGTTTTTACCGTTCACTCGAACAACTTCTGAGTCGGCGGCGTACAGAGCCCGAGGTCTGCTCTTGCTGCGCGCTCTTCTCTGGCGACCGACCTCTTCGACGACAGGGGGTGGCCCGCGCGAACGAGATCTTCGCGCCGGAGACGTCGTAATGGCGCCGGCCATGCCGAGGACCGCGCCGGTGCCGAGGTAAAACGTGTCTACATCGGCGAATTCGTTCCTCAGCTGTGAGAAGCTCCTCACCTGCTGGCAAATTGCGAAAATGCGTATCTCTGTCTGTACTTGGTCAATATGAACGAGGTGTCCTTAAAGGCCCCGAGTTCCCCGGTCTGTTCGCAGGCAGAGCGAAATATTCCATCAAGCGTGTAAAATAAAAAAAGGAAAAAGAGAATAATATCCTGAGAGCTGCCAATTCGATTCCGTCCCCCATCTCCTCTTTCTTCTCTCTCTCTCTCTTTCTCCTTCTAATGCGAAACGATTCGCCTGTTCGTGTAATCATCTATCCGTGTGTTACGTGAGTTATCGGCTTACGTCACACAGAGAGCGCAAGATCGCTTGTGATGTAACGCAGAGAGTAAGAGGGGTCGATGATGTGCCTCGCCAAAGAAAATTGGCGAGACATTTGAAATTCATATATGATCGTGACCTGGAAAATATGGATCTCTGACCTTTTTATACACGTGGTGCCACGTCCGTCCCACTTACACGACTACGCCACTCGTTCGCTCTCAAGAGAGACGTATAATCATGTAATTTATTACATTGTCAAAAATACGGGTACAACACGTCACGCCTACGTCACGCTTTCACCCCTTCGATCCGAGCAGTGTGGAGATTTAAATGGTATACTCAAGTGTCGTCAGTTGTCACGGCAAAAATTTCATTTAATGTACTAAATAACAGATTAATAGAAATGTTCGTGCAATGGCGCGCACGCGCAAACCGAAGTCGATTTGATTTGTCATATGTATACATGTGAAAAATTAGTCTTAAATCAAGAATGGGTATTCTCATATATAAACAAGAATACTATAATCTTCTTCGAAGATTTAACCTTGAATTGAGTTCAAGTAATACCTCGCATGAATATAAATTCAATCAAATCAAGACTAAAAGTCTCCTAAGAAGATTATGATATTCTTGCTTATATAGGAGAATATCTATTCTTGATTTATATAAGACTAATTTTTTTCCCGCGCACGTGATCGGTCGTATCACGCACGTGTTTCGTAAAAATGTGTGGAGTAAATCTCTCCTCACATTAGTGATCCCATTAGCGGTCGCCCTTACAAAAATAACTCATCGTTTTCAGCCCGTGAAAACTTGGTTGGTTTGAGTAATAAAAACGTGCATTCGACTGAGTGAGTAGAAACGAAACAAAATATGTGCGACGCCGTTTCTACGTCAAGGAGGAGGGGCACTTTTTCGTAATAATAACGAGTGGTTTTAGCGGATTGCACACGAAATGGGTGTCAACGTGCTATTGAGTATTTTTGAGCGGTAAACACGTACAGTGCTGTGTAAATTTGAGTGCAAACGTATATTCAGCTACAAGTACAAAATACTTATTTAATATTCGCAAGAATTTATATCGCGCCTTTTGAGAGAGAACGAGTAAATGAACGACTCTTCGGCGCTTAAGCTTTAAGCTTTTTCCGTATTGAAACGAAACTGAGGGAAAAAACGAACATATTAGTATGCTGTCACTCATCAGCTGGAAAACGAATATCGATGACGGGCAATCTTTTCAAGAATACTCTTGTGTACTCGTCAGATTTCTTCGTTTCACAGACTGCGCGTGCCTGAGAATGCGAGAAACGAGCATAAAATTGATAGAGCATTTGAAAAACGAGCGGAAATCGGTGAAATATTTTCGTAAGGGTCTCTGTACGCGAATCACGAGCACCACAAACATCCCTCGAAAGCGACTTATGGGACGTACAGGTAATAAGTTTATTTCGCTGGGTCTCGAGGGCCGACCCCGTTATCGTCACGCTTCTCTCGTCCTCGCTACCCCGTTGCGGCATACATATTTATAGACTAACGTCGCTCGAGTCGATTTTGCGAGTATGATGCCGATACTTCGGATTTACATACGTTCCTTTCTTTCTCTCCTTTTTTCCCCGCGGACCTTCGAATCACGCACTCACTCCCGAATATAAAAACAAGCCGTAAATCATGGAGTTTTCACAAAGTCAAAATTTAACTCACGCAAGTCAATTAGGAGGGTGAGAATTATACTCGGAAAAAAAAAAACGAAAAAATATGTCGGTTTTTCGCTTAATTCACACACGCGCATTCAGCATGAAAGGTTTGCAGAAAGTAACCGGGCGGATCTTAAATAACAACTGACCTCTTGTCCTGAAACGGTGAACATCCTCTTGGCTCCGTTCATCTTCAGCACTTGCCCAAGATCCTCCAGGACTTCCTCGAAGGGTTGCGAGGTGCGAAGATTTAGCAGGACTCGGCACTGGCAAGTTAGATTTGTCGATATGTAATAAGCTTCTTTACAATTCGCCGCTAAATCATCGCGTTAACGATTGTGAAAGTATGAAAGAAGTTCATCATTGAAATTCTCCCGAATTTAGGGATGAAAATCCTGCTACTAGAATGTCGTTGACACAGTTCTCTACTAGAAACGCCGTATATCACGCTCCCTGCATGCACGACGACCCTATATTTAGCGAGCGGCCTCTCGTACCTGCACGGTGTGATCGTGGTTGTTGACAATGCGGATGACACGACCCGATGAGGGCTTTCCACCCCCGCCTGGGGGCGGTGCCTCGTCACTGATGGAAGCCTTCCTACTGAGACTCGCTACCGCTGGCGGTCTATTTTGCCATCCGCCGCCGCCAGCCCCGCTTGCGGTCCCTACGACGCCGCTCCTGCTAGCCCCGCCGCCTCCGGTAGCAGGGGTTGTGTACCAGGTATTGTTCTTCTTCCCGTAGCTGGCCGGCTGGTGAAAAAATCCAAAACAGTTGTTGTTAAAATTTATATTATATTCCTCTAAGTTCGACTGCTTATCTAATTATTCAGTAAACGTTAACTAACAATAACATGATATAACTATTTATATATAACGCGTATTATATTGCACTTTGTTGAGTGAGAAATTATAATATTGACGTAATGTTATTGTTAGTTGCTGTTTACTGTCGATCGATTACTCTATCTATATTATCACTTTGAAGAAGAGGAAGCATTGCGATCCAAAAGACCCTCTTATGTTACTCATGTGTTTTAATTGTTAATTTCCAATTATTAATGTTAATATCGAATATTTTATTTCGATTATATATTTTAGACTCTTCATTTATATTTATCGATAAATGCAACACCTTTCTTAAGAGAAGTTGCGCAACAGAAGTGTATTGCAAGAACATTGGAAATATTTCGGGTGAGAAAATATTTGCAAAAATTCCCACTTTTTTCCCCCCCTCTACTTTTATTATTTCCCTCTCTATATTTAGTATTTATTACGATCTCTATTTAATATTCTTCTTCTTATCGTAAGTCCCATGCAATGTCGCTCGTAAGTGCTCGAAGAACCTGCATCATCTCGGCCGGCAGCGATATCACTTCGAAGGAGTCGCTCATCAACACGACGAAGCTGTCCGAGTAGTAAGAATTCTGATCCCAGGACTCGGCTTCTGAGTCACTAAGAGAGTCCGTATTTTCTCGCCCGGCGCCAAAATTCGGCTCCAGGTCCGATCGAGAAGACGAACTTGCCGACTCAATTGTGAAGTCCGACCGTGTCTCTCCTGCGGATCCGCTGACTTCGCTTCGCGCACCTCCGAGCGTCGATCGCGCGGTCTCACATGATCCCACTGGAAACTTCCACCGATTCACTGTCTCCCGCCTTGCGAATCGCGATCGAGAGTTTTCAATTTTCGATCTTGACGCTCCGATCCTCGGGCCTCAAATGCGCATTAAATTCCTTACTTATCCCACGATCTCCTCTCGATCGCGTACTTCGACGCAACTTCCCCCGTAATTGTCGCAAGTAGAACTTCACACGCGAACGACGTAAATTCACAATTAAGATATTTAAAAGTGCAAAAAAATCTCTTTAAACTGCCGCGTCAGATCGCGATTATCCTCGATTAGCGGTTAACCCTCGAGTCACTGGGGACTGGGGGTCGTGCCTTTGAAAAACTCGCGGGACGACCGCTCTTGGTCGAGCTGCTGTGTAACCGCGACTATGTTCAATGGACGACTAGCGGGGTTGCTTCGGGCGTAGGTGGGGTGGAGGTTGTATTGAGGAACCAATGCTGCAACATCCCCTACCACACTCCTCTCCGCGAAGGGCTGTCGTCGCGCGCTCAAGGACAGGGCTTCCCCCTGATCCGCGCCACCCTCCTTACCACTTCAGCCACCACCATCCCTTCTCCAGCTGGTAATACTAATTCAGAATGCTAATTTGAGGAACGAAGAGAGAATCACGTCATTCCTTCTTTTTCTGGACTAATGCTTCTTAATGGATATGTTTAGTGGGTCCTACTTCACCCTGCGTCAGCCGGGTGTGAATTCTGCAATTCTTGTTCGACCGCGATGAATCGGCGCGGAGTGCACAGAGAGAAATATTTCTTGCACCGCGCGAAGAAAAGCAACTACTCTGTTTATTTCTCTTTTTCTTCTTTTTGACTAATGGTTGTCCCGAGCCAAGAATATTTCTGTGATATAATATCAAAATGTAATCATTTATTATAAGTTCATCATAAGCATCAAATTTAAACAAAATATATTCTGAATCCTAATAAGATTAGCATTTCAATCAAAAATATTACATTAAAACAATAAAACTTCAATTTACTTATTCCAATTAGCTCGAATTTAACTTTTCGATAAAATTTGCAATAATCTTGCAAAAAGAACAAATTCTTCTTTTGAATAAATTTTAATACCATTATCAGGAAAATATTCTTCGTTTGAGATACTTTATTATTACTTAAAAAAAAAAAGGAAAGACAAACTAAATCATTGTTTTTTTTTTCACAGTACAAGTAATATTTTTCTGTATGTAAGCTTCTGAAGACACGAGCGAGCTCTCCACGGCCTGAAGCATACATGCGAGTGCATCGAAGAGAATATTGATCAGGAGTAAAAGATGTAGGCACGAAGAATCGACGCATTTATCATACCGACCTACATATGACCGAATATTCGGCGGATTCGGCTTTCGTAAAAACGGCCGATCCTTTTGATCATTAATGCGAAAAGACCGCAGGTTCCGCCGTATTTAACCCATTTATCCCGACAAAAACGATAAAAAAGACGAGCGTAAAAGCAAAACGCGGAAATTACGGACGCCCACGCCTTCCTGATAAATCTGAAACGGGATATCTGCCGTAGGAGAAGAAACCAGTGGGTAAAGCACTTAGATTGATTGGCTTACGTCGGCCAATATTTAAAGCGGACCTCAAAGGGGAGAAAAAAGGCCAACCGGGGCGGCTAATAGACCAATGAATTATGTTATGGTTTCGAAACACGCACCCAGTGCCACATTGACAATGTGTTAATCACTTGTATAAAATACTTGCTTTACCACGATTCTTGAATAATTCTTTGTAATAATGAGCCTGAAATTTGAAGTAAAAGATAACTACCGAGCAATAATAATAATACTGGAAAGCGCTCTAAACACGAACATAATTTAAATGAAATTCAGTCACCCAAACTTATTTTTTATTTAGTTTCGATTTCATTCAATTTAAATCGAAATCGTCGCAGAAAGGATGTATTCGCATTTGGCCGGCCGACAAGTCGTGGAGATTCAATACAAGGTCGTAGGTCGGCATGATAATAGTAGTAGGAATGGAGAGGAAAGGGAAGGGGGGGATTCTCACAAGGCGAAGGTCAGACTACCCCTTATTCTCTCGGACCGAACCAACCGGCGGGCCGTCCTACGTCAATGTGATGCTTTAACCCCTCTCTCAGGTCGTTAGTATTTCGTTCCTACGAATTTCATTGTGGTATTCACTTCGGGGCTTTTTACACACTATGATAATATAAAGAAATAAATATATCTACTCTCATTATATACATAATATGTTTCCGATCCTTCAAATAATAGAAAAAAATGCGTGTTAGAATTATGAAATATATTATTATATATAATGTTTGATAATACAGAAACTTCATTTGTTAAATCAAGTTCTAAATTTGAATAAGGTCTCCGTTCTTCGTGGCGTTGTGTCTGTGTAAAACTGTCGATGTCTTCTCGTGGAATATTTTATCGCTTAAAAAATAAAGAATCAAATAAAAAATAAAGTGATGAAAATCTGAATAGTAAACAGATCGATCAGATCGATTGGATCGATGCAAGTACGAACGCGAGTACTTTCAAAAAATGTTCCGGGCCGATTGATGACTCATTATTCACATCGAGAGATCTTAACCGTAACTAGGTAAGATCCCTCATAAAACTCATTCAACGTCGCTTTTCTCTTGCGCGGACAGATGGCGCTTGTTGCTTGTGACGAGTTACCGCTTATCAATAACGTCTTTTAAACGCGAGCAGCAGTGTATTCAATTTTATAGGAACCAATGTTCATTAATTAAACAATAAAAAGCGGGAACCTTTCTCGCTCGTATTCGTGAGTGGATGCAAAAGACGTCAGCCCTAGTTCACGTAATCTTCTTACACATGTGTGAGCGTGCACCGATAAGATCCGCACGTGGTTGAGATGCGATTCGCCGTTCCTGATAGCGTATCATTGAATGTGCGATGTTCTTTCCTCTCGGGGAATTTCCCCGCGGGAAAATTAAGTCCCTCGCGCGCGAATCGAAGCGCCTGCGTAGCGCGGCTCCGAAACACGATATCACGTTTTCAGATTATATTATGTATCGTATTAGATTTGTATCGGGTTTAATTTTTTTTTCCCCAACATAAGATTTCGCGCTATACTTATTTTCGTCCCGCGACTAAAATATTCCCGCGCTCACGACATGCACATGCACACGTACAATGCACGCAACAGTCGCGTGCTATGTCGCCCGGGTTTAATTATAATCCCGAAAAAAAAAAAAGGATCGAAAGAAATCGCGCCAGCGAGATAAGCAACGGACTATAAATCTCTTCGATAAAGCACAGTATTGCTCGCGCTCTAATGTCCAAGAGCTTTCTCGGGAATTTCTCCGCGATTTGGACAAGAATTCGCTAAATGTTGAAATTGCTGGATAAGATTACAAGAAATTGACTTCCCGATGGCGGTTGACGGTTCCCTCGACGAGTTCCTCGGAAATCCCGCGAACGTAGTGCGTGTCGAGTGGCAGTACGCTCTAATTGATATCATTACGTCGATACGGCGAGTGATATAGGGGGTGTCGCTGCAAAATAATTAAAAACTCTCTCGCGACCTGATGTAACTTAACATAAAGCTGGTTCAAGCCGATCGAATCGCGCGATAAAATTGTCCGTGTAACCGCTTCAGTTCATCTTAATGGCTAAACTTCACCGTTACGTTTCCCGATTACGCCTAATCGACGATGATAACACGATATCGTCGTGAGGTATCAGCAACCTGTATAAATAGACCGAGCACACCGTGTGCTTTCTTTTTTTATCGCGAGGAAAACCGTAAGACAGTGGTCTCAAGTTCAGTTTCTTATTTTACCTTTACGTGTTAATGTTGAAAAGAAAACAAGAGACAAACTGAGAGAAGAAGCCCAAAGAAAAAGGTTTCCTTGGATTTAATCAAATAAAATTAATTTAATTGAAACAAATTTGTCTTTTGAAGTGGATCAAATGTTTGATTCAACAAACAGAATTGTTTGGTTTCTCAAGCAATAAATATTTTTACGTCGAATATCACATTCATTTTGTATTTTCATCAAAACATTACAATGGTTGTCGCAGGCAAAAAATTATTTGTTCGGAAAATATTAAAGAACTTCATTGTTTCAGTGGGGAACAATATTTAATATACAATGAAATAAATCTTTCTTATTGAAAACTAAATATTATTTCCTCTAAATAATACTGTGGTGAAACAACATTTTTATTCGAGTAAAATATTATTTGATATTGAATTTTGTTGTTTGTATTAAATAAACTCAATGCACACAAACACACTATATTCAAAAAGAAACTTTTCCCTGCGTATGCACCCCAGTTACATCTATACGACTAATTAATCTCTTTTCGCTTGTCCGTCAAACCCGTCTGACGTAGTTGGTTCGTTCGCATGTCTTACATACGTCCTTAATTAACTTCGATGTTCAATATTTACGGGCACATCAAGGTATTACGCCTCTAAGACCTGTCGACCGTCTTATCACCTTGCATTATTCCTCGCCAAGTCATACGTGGCGTGAAGGAGAAGGAGTGAGCCAGTTACAGTCGTACTTAGTGTAGCGGGGAACACTTTACGCGATACTACGTGCCTCTCCTGCTCTCTCACACTCTCTCTTTCTTTCTTTCTCTTTCGCTCTTCCACCTCTCCTTCGCCAGTTCCTGACTTAACGCGAAGTATCCTTGCGATATGAAAATGAACATCGAGCGCGTACTTATAAGTTGCGTGACAGCGACCATGTCTCGTGATTCAAAATGTGCCATGGCGATTACAGGAAAACAATTGCCGTTGGTCAAGGGAGCGAGGAAGCAGTGACTACGCGCGAAGGCAAAAAAGAGGGTGAGGTGTCCGTGATACTTATTATTATTTGGTAATACATATTAACGTGCTTTCGCGGGCGCATATCTACGTCAGATCTGGGTTAGTCGTTACAACTTTCTTTTCTTAATTGTACTTTATCTACTTATCGATCGGGTAAATTCCCTAGATATATACAATATATTAATAAGCCGTCCTGCGTAATAAGCTCCGGACTATCCGTATATTCTAACATTTAGCGCGCTCGTTGGATTTTTCCACTATTCACTCGGTGACACGGAGTGCAAATAGTGGTGCCATCAATTGTGGAGACATCAATGCGCGGTTTGTCCGTTGATTCCGAGCACGAACCTCAACCGAGAGCGGCTTATGGAAAAAGCCATGGGAAACTAATAGAAAAGTCGAGACAAAAGTAAGTTATGAGATACACGCTCAACGCAATACAGAAAAAAGTAGATTTAGTTTAGGTTGACGAATGATAGACTCGAAAATTTGTTACTGGAAAAAATTCACGTATGTGGAAAAACGAAAATTAGACTTCTAGCTTTTAAATTAATTTTAAATAAAATTACGATAAGAGAAGCTTCACGTTACATATTCTTGTTCAGAATAACAGGAAAGAGAGGAAACATTTTTTTTATATGATATGCTTCTTTTTTGTAAACAAAAATGAATGAAAATTCGGACGTATTCATCTCTACGTGCTTAAAAATTCCTTGGCCGTCGATAAATCGATAATGTGGAGGTTCCCGAATGATAAATATAAAATAGTAATCAATATAAATAAGTAATAAACACAAAATACATTTATTAATTTCGGTTGAGTGCACATTTGTTATCCCTTATAGGCGAAGAGGTTAAAAGTGAAGTCAGCGACGGTTGAGGAGGAGGTAGGCCGAGTGGAGAAACTCGCTGTTTATTGATCCCAAGGGGCTGACCAGCGGTCAATGAGATACGGTCTTTCCCTCTTGCTCGCCACCCTCCTGCAACGACCTCCTTAACGGAAGTAGGAATCGCCGCCGTACCTTCTACTTCGTGATTCATGCGTTCCCAGGTGTTCCAAGTCAACGAAGAAAGCGCCGGTCGATGGTGAAGTCAGCGAGGGTAATTCGCGGGGAATTCGTCGTCCGGTCAGATTTTTTTCATTGATTTTCCTTTCTTACGGGCGAGGCTTTTTTTATTCCTCATTGACCGCCGGTCAGCTCATTAAGGAAATCGATAAACAGTGAGTTTCTCCGCTGAGCTTATTTCTTCCTCAGCCTTAGGAGCTTATGAGTGAGCCCACACGTCCTGTGCACTTTGAAATGTTTACAGATCCTACGAATTCTTTATATAACTATAAAAGCTGAATAGATCGTTATTGGCTGTTTCTCGCCGAAGGCACAGAGATATATAATCGATCGTTCGTTATGAAATCCTAAAATAAGATTGTTTGGGAAAATAAAACGGAGATTTACTTTTCCATACGTGGGCAATCTTTGTGAACGGTTCGTGAGCACTTCTCGTTGCACTTCGCGTTCCGACGATTGCAACTCTCGCTTGTACGACGCAATAGTGAGTCGTTTGACTGTAATTGGGTCACCAATAACACGACAGGCACGAGGAACACGCGAGAGAAAAATAATATCGCGTTGTGAAGAAGGTGAACGAACATATAATAAAAGTCTAATTAATGGCATGGAGATCCTTATCGCAACGCGAGGTGTAAGGACACGTACGACGTTAGAGTGTCAGAAGCTGATGATAATGAGAATGCATAAGAAAGGGATGAAGCACGCTATCCCGCGGGGGAGCGTTAATGGCGAGGTAATAACGCGATCTGACAATTATTATTCGTCGCAGTATGATTTCTGTGAAAATAACGAGGTGATTTTTCAGCCAACGAGCGACAGTGAAGAAATCTGTGCAGATTGAACTTGGAATATCAAGCTAAACGTCTGATTTAACTTTAAGTGGTATTATAACGCTTAAGATTAAAGAGTAATTAAAGTTTAACAGATGAAGGAAATGATTCAGGCAAAACGAAGGCAGAGGAGAGAAGTGGAGGGGATGTCGAAGGAGCTAAGAACAGAAAGTCCTAGCGAAGGGGGGAAAGAATAAGCGCGATGCCTCCGCGCAAACTCACCCCCACCCTGAGTAAGCAACCCTTTGGAGTCTCTCCTTCCCGCTTTCCCCACTCTTGCTATTTCTCTCCTTCGCACTCCTAGTTTCTACCGCTTCAACGAACAAATTGTTCCCCCTCCGCCTAAACCGCTTTCACCCCTTCGGGAATACTCGAGCGCACGAAACCATGAAGCCACGTGCTTTTAGTAAACAATGGCAAGATCGCTTGTGTGTCGTCATTAGGAACATTAGGATTCCTTCATTTCAGCACTGCTATTTCTAAATGCGCTTACCCCTTCCCCCAGAAGAACAAACCTCTGCATATTATTCTGAAACAATTCAATTTTAGGATCTTTAGGATTTTTAAATAATACATTAGTTGTATTTATTTATTAATCATCTTGTTATCTTGTTATGTTTGAGAAATAGGAGTGAGGATGCACACCAAGCATCATGTACGTCTTAATATCAGGGTTGGATAATAACTAATTACTCAGTTAAAAGTTAAGTTAAAAAATTAATAACTTTTAACCTAACTGAGTTAATTTTAAATAAGTTAACTCTTAAATTAAGCTAGTTAATTTAAAATGCATTAACTTCACTTATTAACTTTTCTTATACAAATTAAATTAATTTATCAATATTAAAATCATCGTGCGGGCTGCTTACAATATAAAGTAAGAAAAATGAAAAATAATTTCAGGAAAATTTTTCTGTTTCTTTGAGTGTAGTGTTCTTTACTTGTATTGAATCCTTAACGTAAAACAGTCGGTATTTTTCTTATAATAGATTACCTTTTCTTTATTAAATAAAAATTTAATCTACGATTAAAAAGTTAATTATGCAAAAAAGCGCACGTATATGTACATGACTTTGCACAATTAACTGTTAACTTTAATAAATTAATTTAATATTAACTTTACTTTTAAGTTTTGTTTAAATAACTTTTAACTTGACTAAGTTGGAAATAAAAATTAACCTATCCAGTGCTGCTTAATATTATAATTGAATCTATTTGTACAATTTTCGATCTTACACAAATTGGCGTAAGACTGAAAATCATAGCAAACCCCACCAAATAAATGTTAAATAAAGCTTATATGACGCCTGATGCGCCTTGTTATGATTCACAGTTAAACATTTTTCGTGTAACAAATACATGGAAAGTAACGTGCCTTGAAATACACAGACACACAGTGTTCCTAAATAACCATTGATTCCGGTGTTATTTCGGGTGGACGAATTATACAGTCCACTTTGCATATATACTTCGAAACCATTCGGGCTTTACCGGCTAATCCGATAAGATTGGTCGCACCTTCAATGCAGAAATCCGAGTGAGCATGAAACGGAAGGGCGTGGGCCATAATGCGGAGTGACGTAAATGGAATCGTTCCATCATCCATTGGCCCAATAACGAACAATCTGGATGATGATGCGTTCTTAGCCAACTATCGTCCAGTAATAAGGGAGGAATCTATAACGGAGGATTCCCGTAATGCGAAAACGCTTTCGGACATCGTGACGGGCGTGCTGAAAAAGGTAGGTCGGCTGCCGATTTAATTACTGTCTCTCATGCAAAAATTCAAGGAGACAGATTCGAGTTATGGATTGTCTTTTGGGGAGAAAAAATGAGGCGGCGAGTATAAGCGGTCTTAATAAAATGTGTTAAAACAGCACGAGTTCGCGGGCGTTTTTATAGATTTTCTTTTTTTGCGCGAAAAGCTCCTTTTGACGGGGCTGCGATACGGTGATTTATAAGAATGCTGCGTATAATAATGCCGACAACGATGACGATGTGTGTATCTGGCCCAGATCAGTTCTTAAAGCAGGCCGCACGCAACGCGCGATTGTATTTGCTCCACCCCCCTCCCCCTTCTTCCCCTCTCTCTCCTTAACACCACGACGATCTACGTAAGAATCTTAACCCGGTGGCCCGGTCACTCTTGACCCATATACGGACACTAATTACCCGAAATAACCCCTGTTCCTCCCTAGGAAAGGACATTTTTCGATGCATGAATTTTTCGTAAACATAACGATCGTATAACAAAGCGCTACTTCTAATATCTTCGAATTGCGCGAATTTATAAATATCGTTAATTCTAAAATTAAAATTGTGCGGGGACTCATGTGTGTGTGTGTGTGTGTGGACGCTCATGCTTGAGCTTAAACATATTAACTGCACGTACAACTTTCAGATCGGCAAAGTTGATAAACTTCTTCACATATTATTCGCTACGCGTTTGTTACTTTTCAAGGAATTAAGATGGCAATATTATCATATTTATATCTATTGTGGAAAATTATTTCTTATAAGAAATTTATTTGTTATTGAAAATATATATAAATTACACGTTGCCTGGCTATTATATACGTCACGGGGAAAGGAAACGCGAAAACGTTCGTTTGCAGTTCGCAATGGGGTCGGTTGCCCCTTAAAGAAGACCAGTGTTTACACCGTCAGTCAAGTTCATGAATATCGAGATTGCTAGCATGCCCTCGCGTGATTAACACTTTCGCTATCTCTTTAATTCTTGATTCAGCAGCGCCCACATTTTTCTTTCTTACTCTATCCTTTCCAAGATCGATTCATTAAAAATCATTCATAAAACAGATCTCACTTAAAGATTTTGATATATTTTGCCATTTTATAGCTTATAAAATCTCGAACGTGTGAAGAGTGTGTAAAATGCTATTAAATATTTTATGTATGGGAGATTTTTTCGCCCTCTCCTCTTTTCCAAATCTCAAAACACCGCTATTATCGATTCCAAACGAACTGAAACTTTCGTCATAGATATATTGGAAACAATTCGACGTATCTCGAACTTGTCAATGCCGGTAGTGCTGACGAAGGTCACTTACCTTGAATGTTTTGTAGCTGGACACTACGTAGGAGGCGCCGTCCTCAAGTTCGTCGAGACTAATTTTCCGGTCGCCATCCATCGAGAAGATATGACGCGCGCCCCTTGGTAGATCCAGTCGCAGGGACAGCCGGTCCAGGAGAGCTTCCAGCGAGCCAATATCGCGGCCGGGCTTAAATCTAAGAGGCATTATAACACGTTAGAGCATACACACTAGGATAATTAAACAGATGAATGTTTCAAAACTATAAAACATAACAACTTCATGCAATTCTTCAATATATCGGAATTGAAACCCCAAGAGCAATTTCGAACACTTATGAAGCCACAATACATGTCCGTCAATCGGGTTTAGCGTAAATAATTCCGAAATTGTTATTTCAAAATTGCACCAGTTACTACAGAAGAGTTTTCGCGAACTCACGTCTCCGCCAAAAGCAAACTCTCCTTTGATCCGATATTCTTGAATTCTCTCGGAAATATACACATCATACACACACACACACACACACACACACACACACGCACGGTGCGGTCGCGGGAGTCGGTGGTGATGTTTCCCTGAGAGGAAAAAAAAAACTTTTCGTTCCTCTCACCTGAACTCCACGCCGGGGAAATAGGGGTCGCCATTTTTGTAGAAAGTGACTCTTCTCGCCCGCCAGTAGCCGAGGTTGTTGTATCTCGCGCCGGTAGGCTCGTGCTGCCGGCTCTTGGGCCTCGGCTGCTCCGACTGCTCCGGAGGCGGCATGCGGGGACTGGAGGGTCTGCTTTGCCTCCAGTAGCCGGCCATGCCGCCTCCACCCCCACCTTCACCCGCCAACATACCCCCGACCTCCTCGCGCACCGCAGTCGTCACACCCTCCACTGCGATTCCACCCTCCTCATCGTCTTCCTCCTCTTCCTCCTCTTCCTCGGCGTCTTCCTCTTCGTCCTCGTCTTCGTCGTCCACTCCCGGCGGCGCCGCCGTCGGGGGCGTCGGCGTTGCGGCGCCGCCCTCCTGCTCCTCTTTTTTCATCGCGGTACCTTCGGGTAGAAAAGAGAGTGGGAGTCAGGAGGATCGCAGTTGTTTGATAAGCGACTTGCATAGAGTGACGCGTCTCGAAAAATGACGAATTGCGGCAGAGACATGAATAAGGGGGAATGCAACGACAGCAACGGGCTTTGTAAAGTCTCAAATTTCTGCACCGCACGTACGGAGACAATAATTTCGAAATCAGGAACTCATCGATATCGCGGAGTATGAGAGAAACATCCAGTATAGTGTGCAATTGTTGATGTGTCAAGCTTGTTCCCTACGCTGAGGCACGCAAGAGACAAAGTCAAGATGGAAAAAGGTCGCGTCGTAAACATTCAAATCGACCCCACTTTTAACACAGTTCCGACAATGGCAGTTTTGCAAGATGAGAGAAAGAAACAATATGTTAAATATAAAGTATGTTGAAAACTATGTTAGTTATTAAAAATATACACGTGTATTACTACTGGTGTGAACTATCCAAGATGCACTCTTCCCATCCCATTCGAGACTTCGTCCAACTGGGCGACGCGAACTGGGAGCTTGGTGACTATCTCGCGGGATAACGGGAGAATTTCTCACCTGCGTTCTCCAGCGTCGTCGCGTCCGCGGCGGCTGCACTACCCCCGTTACCGTCAGGCCCGTTATCGCCACTTCTGTTACCGTCAGTTATCGTCGCTGCCGCCTCCTCGAACTGCCCCAGGCCGGGGCCGGCACGCGAACCCAACTGATTTTCAGTCTCGATCATCCGCGCGAGGCCGCCGCCACTTCCAACGCGTCCCCACTTGGTTAGCACTTTTACGATTATGAAAAAGAATTCAGGCGGTTCTATAGAGAGAGAGAGAAGCCAGCTTGTCGTATTGATGAATGCGACCCGGAACAGTCTCACCTGAAATGTCATGACGCGAGTCAATTATAAAGTCAGTACGAAAAAATAGCACGGTTGCATACTGAGAAAAAAAGGCGATTAGGTCGATAAAATCGGCGGTCAGTCTCGTTCGAGAAAAATATTGCGTCCGTTAAACAAATTACACGCTGGCGCAAATAATACTTTGCATTAATAACAATTGCCGTGATTGTTAAATCAATTAATAACTCGTCACAGCAATTATAAGATTTGTGAAATGGACTAAACGTCGTGCTTGAAAAAATCTTGTTTGTTTAAGCAATGTTTTGCTAATTTTCATTTTTTTTGTTCAATGCATGTTAAGGAATCAAGGTGGTTTCCCAAATTCATTCTACCTTCGATCGAACTTCATTCTTTATTTTCGGGAACGATGATCATTCGCAGCCAGAAAAATAATTTCTCCATTCTGTCAATCGATCAAGAGGGTTGTTTTATTTGCGAAGGTTCTTTTATTTAATTGGAATCGTCTTTTGGGAAATGAAGTGGGGGGTAAACTGTGTAGAGTTTCCTTATTTTCATTGTAGAAATCGGAAGAAATTGCCGAAACTTGAAATTAAGCTGACACAGAATTAAAATTACAGAAGCCAAAGAAAAAAGGTCCGAACATACTTTTCACAACATTACGAAAGCCTGTCTCTTGTTTTTGTTTTACCGCGCGTGTTATCATCACGCTATGTGAACCACTATGGAAATGAAAGAATATTTTGTTCCGTATTGCCGGCGTGTTGTACTTAAATTGCCCGGGAAATTAGACTGATTGCATTGATTCTATGTGTGTGTCCTGTCTACGTGTGTATATGTGTGTGTATACGAATAACGGGACGTCATGTTATTTGACATTTCAAGGCTCTTTACATCCGCAATGGCACAATTTCGTCACTTTGAGTTGAATATTGCCACAGAGATTGCTTGAGTCAATTTCGTGTTAAATCATTAAAACAGATAACAGGATAACACACGCGGATTAATGACGCTTCGTAGAGAAGAGTGAGAACTAATTGGACAGCTACACAGAGAAAAAGATTTCTTAGGATTTAATAAAACGTCTTTAATTGAAAATTGGTTTCTTGAAATAAAATAAACCAACGAATATTTGATTCAACAGATAAGATTGTTTAGTTGCTCGAATAATAAATACCTTTACATCAAAATAATCTATTTCTTTTGTGTTTTCATTCAAACATTACAAGGATTGTCCCAAGCAACAAATTATTTGAAAGAAATAACACTATGTGTTAAAAAGATATTAAAGAACTTCTTTTTGTTTCAGTGGAGCAATATTTAATATATAAAGAAATCAATTTCTTTTATTAAAAACAAAATATTATTTCCTTTGAATAATATTGTTTTTCTATCAAACAACATAATTTACTCCAGTGAAACAACATTTTTCATTCAAATAAAATGATATTTGATATTAAATTATGTTGTTTACATTAAACAAACCAAAGTCAAGTAAACACGGTATACTAAATGAAGAAACCTCTCTGTGTACTATGAGAAAAGAATCACCGCAAGTTGACTACGTGTCGAATGATTGTCAGGGATTCCCGATTGATCATACGACACGAGGTAATTAAGTTGTAGTTTCCCTTCGACCGCTCGAATGCGCTTTTCTCTGGCAACCAGCACTGCAGGTCCATCGATCAATTAGCCCGCGAGCCGGCCGTAGATGCATGAGATTTTGTCAACTTTCGTGATTTCACACTTTTATGACTATATATAATTAAATTCGGACACACATTATTTGCTTATTCATACGCACCGCATTATTATTGTAAATATTATTGTATCGTCACTATTTCGAGTCTATTTGTTGAAGTTTTTCTTATGCGGGTAGAACGGAGGAAACGCTGGGGGGATCACGTGATTAGACTATCGATATTTTCGCGCAATTATGTTTATCTCTTACAAGTCGTCGAATTCCACTCGAGTGCCCGTCTAATTTCCCTCCAGATATCCACCGTTGTACTCCGCATGCACGTCATGCGTGACACATCACCTCTCTTGAATGTAAAACAGCGCTAACTGCTTTTTACGATGATTTATGCGCTCGTTTCTCATCTCGCGTTATTTAGAAACCAAGCCGGCGTCCCGACTAACCAACGCGATCCATCAAGACAGCTAATGATTTATCGAACAACACCGTAACCAATACTGTAACAATATCATATCAATTGAGTCTCGATTCAACGAAATTATTTCAATTTAAGTTATATATTTCAATGAAAAAAATATAGAAATATTTTAAATTTCCATTTAATCAACTATTCCTATAATATAATTAATTACGCTCGAAGGAATTGTTTAAAAAATGCCGCTGGGATATATAAGTGCCACCGATATTTAAACAAAAATTAAGCACTTATTTTAATAAGTAAATATATATTTATACATAAAATGTAAAAATATATTAATTAAATAATAATATAGCAATAAAAAAAAGATGTGACAGTGTTAAAATGTTCCGTTGATTTTGGTTTTTCGTAAGACACTTGATTTACGTCATAAAATTTATCATACGTTTCCTTTAACGCGACCTTTCGGTGAAATATAATCACGCTCAATCTAAATAGATTAGTCGCACGAAATCTTGTACTTTTTTCTTTTTTTTTTCGTCTTCCTTCTCTTAACCCATTACGGCCAACGTCTCATTTTTAAGAGAGCAATTTTTATTATTTATATTAAAAAAATATTAAAATTGAATTATTTATAGATATTTTTTAATTTCAAAGCAATTAAATAATTTCACCAATAAATGTACTGTAATACATTGTAGAAAGAATTTTGATACTAATTAAATATTATAATGTTAAATATATTATATCTTTCATTTTGTCTATATTATCTGTATCAGTTGTATCATTTGTATCAGTTACGTAATTTTTTATCATAATATTTATTATTTATATAACTTGTTTCTTTATGCCCAATATAAATATAAAAACACTCTTTAGTTTCATTCATTATATAAAAATCGAATTATTATTTATGGTTTCACAGCAAGCAAAAAATCACTACGACGTTATTACAATGATAATATATAACATTTTCTAATATATAGTTTTTAATGTCTAAACGTCATTGTTAACAATATTTGACTCAAGCATTAAAATTAATCTACACTATAATTTTAATTTTTAGGAATATTATATTATCATGCAACAGTTTAAAAACATTTATGAAATATTAATCAAAATGTTTACAAAATCTACATAAAATCAATGTTTCAAAAGATTGACTTAATGTTTCTTGCTTATCAGGTTACCCTTATAAGATATATCAGAGTTATCCCTTATTAATGAATAATCTGTAGAAATTGCGCTCTATTTCTGCAAATTCCAATATTCTGCATAATTTTTAAACATAATATACATATAATTGTCCGTGTTTTCTTCGAGATGCGCGAAAATGAAATGAAATGAAACGAAAGATATTGAAGTCTTACCCGCAAGAATTCACACAGATGAGATCCTCAAGGAGGCAGGACAAGTTTCACCCTCGTGAGGGGAATAAGTAAAAACGAAGATATCCACTGATATGGCCAGATTGACGATGCCGGTTCCGGACTCCGATAGGATCTCCTGCGGAGATCTACCGGCGCGTGAGGACTCGAAGTTCACTGACACCACTTAGCGCAAATTTCACAGCGATATCGCGGCTGCTGTTTCACACGGAGGATCGTAAGAATCATCCCTTCGACGGTGAAGTTCATACGGATTGCCAGTGATTGCCGCGACAGTATACATATTCATGCGTCCTTCGACGATGGCGTCCCGACGTCGAATGTGTGGCGATCGGTCGCGCAACCTCGGCACCGTCGCCGCTCCTCGTCGTCGTCGTCGTCGTCGTCGCGGCGTCGACGCCCGTGTCAGTGAACCAACCAGCGGCGGTTGTAGAACTTGTTGCGCGGAACGAAGCTAATTCTCGATGAAACGACGGGCAATGCAGGAAACATAATCCTTTGCGTTTTTTCTTTCTATAAGCACAAAAACATCCAGAAAAAGAATAATAAAAAGTGAGAAAATAAACTAAGATTCAACCAAAAAATCAAAATGCATATCTCTTCAGAGAGAACTGTCGAAGAAGCAGAAATGTTTAAACAAAACCGATATCGATCTGAGTAAGGAAAGCTTCTGTACAACAATGATCCTAGTGAGCAAGAAAAATTAAGTCGATTTTTTGAAACATTAATTTTATGTGAATTTTATAAACATTCTGACGTAATATTTTATGTCTTTAAACTGTTATTTGATAATATGACTTTCTTAAATATTAAAATCATGGTGTGGAAATATTGTTTTTAATGTTTGGGTCGAGTATTGTTAACAATGACATTGTATACAACATTTGGAACTATATATTTTAAAACGTTACTTGTTATAAATCATTGTAATAACGTTAATGATCTCTTGTCTACTGGGAATACAAACAAAATTTTTGACTGTTCTCTCCACGATAGTGCCTAACTTTATAGTTCGAACAATATATTCGAACAATATATTCTAATAATATTTCCTTGCAGATTATCGTCACACTTACAGCCAGCTTTCTCGCATTGTCTTCAAAGATATCATGTTTTATAAAAAAATCTTGTTTTCCTTGAAATTAAATTAAACAGAAAGTGAGTAAAACTGATAATTGATCTCAAAATTGCAAAACAGGATCGTGTAGAAATGAAATAGATTTATGCGAGCAAACAAATACTCACCGGTAATGGTATACGTGGAAAAAGAAATGGTATTTATCGCGCCATCGTATCGATGTTCGGAGGTTAGGGAAAAGTTTTTCCACTGTAATTACATATACTCGGTATAATCGTCGTGCGATTTTAAGCAGGTCAACAGGCTTCCGTGTTGCCGATAATAACCTTTATAATACGAACAGGTACAGTTTAATAACCATAAAGAGAAAGAGAAGGAAGAAAAGAAGGAAAAAAGAGAGAGAGAGAGAGAGAGAGAATAGAAAATATTTCTGTGTATATATATATATATATATTTGCATGCATTTTAAGAATTGAAGGAATTAAAAGAAGAATATAATTATATCACCTATAAATTACATTTGCAAAACTGATATTACAAGAATATTATAAAACTTGTGAATGTTATTTAAAAAAAAGAAACTTTTTTCTGCTTTCGCTCTCACTCTTTCTCGGCCATTCGAAACATACTTCTACACAATGAACATATCTCCGATGACGAATCAACGGCACGAATACACGAGCTCTAAGTCTCAGGACGGATCAGATTTTCACCGGGAAAGGACATTCTCGAGAATATCGATCGCGACGCGCGTCGATAATCGAGCAAGGTCGTTAGCCGAAAGAAAGCGGGCACTGGGAACGAAGGAAGTTAATCTCAATAAGATTAGGTTAAGGTAAAAGGAGAGAGAAATCAATGACAAAATGACAAAAATAACACCTTTTCAATATCTGTCTCTCCATTCCTCCTTGCGACAACTTGATCGTATGTACACCGGTTTCACTTTGAATGCAAAAATGAGCAATTTCAGCGAAATATAGAAAGAATAGCCTGTGTTCTTCTCGTGGTTCCGTAAGATAAGCAGCCCGATCGACGGCCATTTGGAGCAAATGTCACGGCATTGCATGCTGAGATCCTTAGCTAACTTCAATATGGTAAATAGCTCGGATATTCAGCCCGATATGTAAAGGATAAAGCACGAACGCGCCGAATAATAGGCGATACTGTAGATAGTAGATTTGCGGGCGAATTTAAAAGCTCCAAAATCCCTCTCGCGACCTCTCGAGTATTCCGTGTTGAACTTGATCGTTAATGTATTAAAATTATGCTATATAACTAATATATGCCTGCTAAGTACGCGTGTCTAGGATATGTATTTTTTACTACATAAAAGTAATAAAATAACACGATATGTGAGCGGAGTGTTTTTACAAATATTTATTTTCAATATTTTTTTAGACAAGTCGTTTGCAAATTGTTCATTTTATTTCTTCTTCTATTCGTCATTATCGATTTCTATAACTTTTTTATTTTTCTTTTTCCTTTTCTCCTTCACTGACTCAGTTTGCCCCTCTTTTGATTTTTTAACATCATCATCAATTTCCACCACTTCCTCATGTTCCTTCTTTTCCTTCTTTTTCTTTTTCTTCTTTGACGATGTACTACTAACTTCTTCATCTTGCTCCATTTCTTCAACATCGCAGATTTCTATTGTTTCTTTATTTTTCTCATTGTCCTCTACTTGAGACGCATCTTCATTATCATTTAATTTCCTTTTCCTTTTCGACTTCTTCGATTTTGCAGTTTGTGGTGTATCTTCCGACTCATTCAGTGTTGCTTTTTCGTTATCAATAACATCTCCTGGTTCATCGACTTTTCCGTTCTTCGTTTCCACATTTTTCTCAAATTCACCAGCTTGCCCCGATGTTTCATCCGTTTGCTCATCAATCATTGAGCTCTTATGTTTCTTCTTGCCGCGCTTTTTCTTCTTGCGTGACACTTTCTTCGTTATTTTTCCGTCATTCTCCGTAATATTGTTCTCTTCAGCGTTTAAATTTGATCGGTCGAGATTTGCATTACCTCCCTTGCGTTTACACTCCGGTAAGGGCACTTCGAAATTTCTTTCAAACATTGCCACGAAGAAGCCATTACAGAGATCAACGTCTGGCTTCGAATACAAGCATTTGTCGCCACATTGATATTCCGGCGAACTGAAATTCAGCCAGTTCTCTTTTAGCATGTCTTTAATCGATACCAGGCGGTAAGCGTCTCCGACATTACCGAGAACTTCGTCAATCACTTTTTCGTTCTCCTCGGGATGGACAGAACAAGTGCTGTAGATCACTCTCTTCACATTCGGAAAGTTCAAGAGAGCATATCTGAGTAGATAAACTTGAATGGATTGCAGATTTTGCAGACGTTCCGGTTCAACTTCACCGTCTACGTTGCTCAGTTTCGGCCTGTCGATAATACCTGAAGCCAAGATTAATACAATTAATTAATACGATAGATAATTATGATAGCATATTTTGCAGTTAGTCAGACGCGATCAGATCGACATATCGATCGTTACGTGTGCAGCGCTGGTACATAATAAGATAAATGAATTTCTGCAAATACATTTCTAATGAAATAATAAAAAAAAGATCTCTACCTGATCCAGAGCAACTAGGATCGACCAGAACGTAATGTACGCGGTGGCACTCTTTAGGGTTGAAAGTCAAAGCATCTTGATTGTGAGGTTCCACGCAGGAAGAATGAGTTAACTCAATCTGCTCACGCAGAGTCTCGAATCTCCTCTTGTCAATCTCCACGGCATAAATCGTCCTGAAAGTAATTTATATTACAAATTGTAACTTTTATAATCTTAGAAATTTCTCGTAAAACCTCTGACATTTTAATATTTGATTTTAAAAACGCATTCTAAATATGTGAAAGAGTGGTTTTTGTGTAAATCCGCTTCAAACATGTGAGTATATAATTAATAAAATGAGAAAGCCGTCGGAAAGCAGAATAATACCCTTTGTTTTGCAGTTTCGCCGCCAAGTGTGTGGACTTCATACCGGGTGCAGCACATAAGTCCACCACGTGAGAATTTTCCTTGGGATCCAGTAGATGTGCTGGCAAGCAACTAGCCTAAAGATCAGATTCGAACAAAATATCCTAAATGAAAACTCGATGATTATAAACAAAGAAGGAAATATAGCTGAAGACCAATGCCAGGCAACAAACCGCAGATAATAATGATGCGAGACAATTAATTCCTAAATAAATAACATTTGGTCCCTTTACCTTATCCTGGAGGATGAGTTTGCCATTCCTGTAGCCGGCATGATCGTAAAAAGATGTCGATGAAGGGAAAGCTAGTACTTCTGGTACGTGAAAATCTTGCAAGAAGTACGGTTCCGATAGCAACGCTAAAGATTGCAAATATGAGGAGTACGATTCACTTTTAGTTAATAACTTCCATCCCTCCTCTTTAAACAAGGAGATTGCTTCTCTGATTGATAACAGAAGTGTATTAACACGCACGTATCTAGGTCTTTGCACTGAAAAAAAAGAAAATTCGCTTTAAGAGAAAAAGAAAAAAATATAAATAAAATATCTATAAAATATATATATATAGTAACTATACATATATATATTCTGACTTTGTGGAAAGAGAAGGAAGGAATAGATAGTAGAAAAATCACAAAAAATGCAGCTAAAATGAACAAATTTCTCTCAACTTTTCTCAACTTTTCTATTAAAAAAAGGAATGATATATTATATTTTTACTTATATTTTATATTCTATATTTTTTATTGTTTTTACAAAAATTATATATCCAACAATTTGTAGATTATTATATATATTCTATTCTTATATATATATATATTCTGGATATTAAAAAAAATGGTTGTGAAAGATCTATCCCTATTAGCTGCATTTTCTGTACTTTCTTTCAATTCTTCTTTTCC
>NW_014555450.1:453558-476469 GCF_001313825.1 Dinoponera quadriceps
CTTATTCCCTGCGAAGGGAATTTATTCACTTATTATTATTTTACATTATGTATACATTATTAAATGTTTTTATGTAAGAAAAATTCATTTCCAACCACAATTTTTAAGAATTTTTAACGAAATGCGAAATATCACTCTGAAACATTAGGTTTTTTCACAACACACACATACATTTGCCTTTTTATACGCTTCTTTTAATCTTTTCATTTATAAATTGCACAAAAATGCTTTGCTTAAATAATAAAAAAAAAAAGTATATTCATAATTATATTATAAATGCTTTGTAAAATTCCTCAAAGAAAGTAATCCTAAATCAAATCTTATTCAATCCTCTTTGGATTCTATTTATCTCTTAGTCTTTTTTCTTCTTCCTTTTCACATATTAATTATATAGAAATGAATCATATATATATATAGAAATGTATTCAAGTTATAATAAGCTGCTTTTATAAATGGCATATAAATTTTCATATGCAAAATTAAAGCAAATACTATTAAAGGTCCTTTTTATTCAAACTCTCCCTAGCCTCAACCCTATTTTCCTCTTCATTATTCTCCTTTTCCTCAACTGTCTCATGTAGAGCCTGATAGGCATAGCAGGAGATAATCAAGTTCACTGTAACCACAGCAGCCAACACTGAGATGCAATTAGTTGTAAAAGTATCTGTTTGAAGTTCTATTCTCATGTAATGCCGTACACCAAAGAAGGCGGCAAATGGCAATGTGAACATGGCAATGCTATACAGCAACAGTGTGCCCAGGACAATTAGCAAACTCATGTTCTTATCGTTCTTAATGTAAGAAATATTCTGCGAACGACAGGATCTGTCACGATCCTTCAACGTTCCTTTCCTATTTTGCTTTCTCTGCCGACTAGACAATATCTTGCAGTTGTGGATAATCAGTACCATGAAGAGATGCTTCTGCTACAGATTCTCTCTTATTTCTGCAAGCATAAAGGCTTTATTGGTGAACCAAGAGGCGATGTTACCTTTTCTAGGTGTCGCAGAGGATCTTGTGCTCTCAAGATTCTCTAATTCCTTTTGCAACAAATCTGCGTACGATAGGATGGTTTGAATTGGTTTAGATGGACCATGCAGATGCTTTTTGCCCCACAGCAGTTCCGTTATCAGTACTCGAGTCAGCCAAGGGTCCAACCGTGGCTGTTCTGTAAGAATCTGAGTCTTCTCAAGGAGCACATCCAACTGGAGGCCGGCTTTCAAAGTATTTACTGACAGAGCATAGATACCCGACACATTCTGTAGGAGAAAACGCTTCGATCAAGTTTCATTGAAATTAACGAAGTATCTTTTGCACGCTGTATATATAGATGCACATCACACACACGCACGCACGCATCAATTACCGTTTTATATTTATTTATCCTATGTACTCACAGGATGCTTTTTCTCATAAATGAGACCCTTCAAACTGGCTCCTTGCTCTTGGACGCAACGCACGATATTGGCTGTTATTTTGTAAATTCTCGGCACTTTCACCGAGTGTACGAATCCATCCGACATATTACAAGGTTTACAAGTGTTTATGCGTATTACTTCTGCACTACTCGGTACATTTTGCTCCTGCCAACATGTGTCACGTGCAAGGCCAAAGTTTCTATTAGCTACCGCTATGAGACACTACCATCTTTAATTGCGGAAGCCCGGATAAATTTGGCTGGTATTCAAAAGGCCTGTTTTTTCAGCTTAACCAGTGATGGATCTTCTTTCCTTTATCGCTAAGTTACCCACTTGTTATATCTAAAGAACCGGCACGAGCCAAATATCGATCGTATAAAAGTACAGCTAGGCTACACTTTCCGTTCTACCTGCGCTTTCCCATATTTTAACTCAGAGAATCATATTTGCTTATCAAACTATTTTTGGAGTCTTTCTTGCGAACATATTTAGCCCTGTACAGAGTTTTGCAATTAAAACCCTAAAAATTTACAATAAACGAAAATAATAAAATCAGACACTGATGCACTCAAAGTGCCGCAAGTGTAGGACCTTGAGTGCAGCAGACAAATCCGTAGTTTTATTAATTATAAATTTTATATTTGGCTTCTGCCGGGCCTCAAGATCGCCTCAAGTTCATCTCAAGAACATCTTTAGGTACTGTACGGATCGTTTCATTGGCTATAGAACATCTGAAGATGAACTGAAATTTGAAAGAAATCGTTCGGAGCGACACCAGCGAGACTGACCAATAGGACGATGTTGTGAACTGCCCGAGCCTACCACACATTTTTTATATATATACATTCGCTGTTATCGAGAGGTGCCTTGAAGTTTTAGGGGGCTTGTCCCGGCTATACAGAGTTTCTAGACCATAAAGAAGAAGACTCAAACGGGCGAGAACACGGTGGCTGTTGACGGCAGCCATCTTAACACGCGCCATCTGCACCGTGCTCTAATGAAGTTCGAAGTCTTTGTAGAAATCCACAACCAATTCGCTTTTCCAACCAAGTTACCGTCTTCGTGGTGGTGCGGGCCGAAACCTGGCCGCGTCGTCGTCGACGCATTTGAGGTTAATTTCTCTGTTGTCCCGGTACGAGAAAACGTCCTTACTTTGTGAACCTAACCTTAACTTTCCATTAAACCGCATTCTGAAGTGGCATTTTTTTCAGACCACCAGCTCGACATTAATTTACAAACAAAAGGCAATTTGACAGATTTGGGACTAAAGGCAGGGACCCCCAATGGGACATTAACTTCACTCGCAGTATCATATATTTTTATAGCTGGAGCTGCACTCATAAGGGCCTTACGAATGCCCAGTAACAGATGTGTCAATTTAACTCATAAATTTCATCCACAACCTCAGACATTCTTGTAGTTGAGGTTCTGCTTATCGCTGAGACTTGTAATTGTCAGTAGCAGTGTTAATTCAACTAGTTTCAGCAGAAATGATGTACTTTATACAATGATAAGCCTGCTGAAGATATATCACTGCATAAATCCGAGCTTATATATGTTTACGTGATTGATTAGAGAGCTTACTTGAGTGAGGAATATGTCTCAAGTGCTATCGATGATTTGTTCAAAGGTTTAAAAGTAATTTAAAGATTTAAAATATTTGCAAGATTTACACACTTATTTCAGCAGATAATTTATCATTTTTTATTTCTTCCTTGCAGATGTTTTAAACGATACGGATGTGACAAGAAAAAAATGTGTAATATTAGGTAGCTTCTTATTGTCACTGTTCTTCTTATTCGTCAGAATTGGTGATCGAACAGATACGTGTAAAAAGACAGCAAGTGTAAAACCCATATGCCAGACAGGTGTAAATTCTCATGAGGATGTCGAACGACGAGGTGAACAAGCGTGACCACAACTATAGCGAGGCTCTATTGCTGTCCCCGCAAACAACACCTTCACAATCGTACTCTACTGATGATGGTGATTACAACGTCAGTGTCAACTCTGTACCCATCCGGGGGAAATCCCGGCTGACACGTGAAATCGGTCAGATTAAGGACATTGACGAACTAAAGAAGATAGCACCGCGTGTGCGTCTGCAGGATGCTCAAAGTCTGAGTGAATTGACGAAGATTTCTATGAGTAACAGTAACTTACACAGCAATGTGTCAATTTCTGACAGGACCAAGCGAGAGCTGAAGAAGTACTGTCGTACCTGTGCTGGTTTGAAACTGCCCTTGGTAAGATTCCTTTTTACTGTCGTAACTATTTCTTTTACTTGTCAATTTGTTCATTACGATTATTTATTGGTAAAGAAATTCTGTTTTGTATAAATAAAAAAAGGACGAGATGATTCTTAAATGTAATCAGCAAAGACAAGACAAACTAATGAAAGCCAAAGAATTTTTGTATATATGAAAGAATTATTTGATGCATCAAGACATGTAGTGATGTAATTATTGCCAGTTGTTACTGATTTTCCTTTCGTGACATCTAATTCGATCTTGATGCTCTACGTTGTAGAAAGAGAAAAGACACGAATTGTCCAACATCATATCGACCGATTGTGTTGCAGGTGGACATCTTCAGCGAGCGGGGCAACCAAATGCGATTGAGCCAGCAAATGCGACATCTGGAAGTCATCTACCCTTACGACAACTTGTCCACGCAGATGTGCATGGACTGCATCTGCGACCTGAAGATGAGCTACAAATTTTTTATGCAGATCAAAAAAGCACAGGTAAAGCTTAAGTCAATTCTTGTCAACCTGACAACGACGATCGATAACGCAGCAATGTCGAAAAAACCGGTGATCGATGATCCTGAACCAACACAGCCTTCCACGGCGACGAAAGAGAACGAGCCGGAATCAAGGATAGGTAGCGTGCATTTTTATATCGTATGTGTTATTTAATTGAATTCATCGTTTTAACCTTATTTTTATTTTTTCTTTCATTATTTACCGTCTCAGTAAATTCGGATTATTTAGATGCTAATACTATGTCATTAATATATACTAATGACTTTGTATACTTATCAACCAGCAACCTCTGTAGCCGAGGAGAATCTTTTTACGTCGTCGCCTATAAACGAAGACGAACCTTCTCCCACAAGTCAGAAAGATGAAGAACCAGTCTCCGCTATTTTTTCGCTGCAGGATGACACAAAGGAGTCGACAGAGGAACAAGAGGCCATCGGGATTTTCGAGGAAGTGGTAGAGGTGGTGGGCGATGACGACGAGGAGGATGATGACGACTCCATCGAGGAGTTCGATCCGGAAGATCCGGAAGATGATTTCCAAGAGCAGGATGTACAGGTCGAAGAAGTCCAGCAAGAAGAATCACCAGCCGTTTATAAATACGATATGGCGCTGAAATCGTATGTGCGGCTGGAGGGAACCGCTGAAGAAGCGATAGCCGCCACTACTCCAGTACTGGCGCCTACCCAAGTAGTGCCTGTCTGCGCCGAAGGAGAGGAAGAAGAAGGTTCAAGAGAGCCAGGGCAGCCGAATATATTGAAGAAAAGGCTGCTAATGCCGGCGAGGACAAATTTGGAGGGAGAGTCGGGAAGTAGCGGAGGAGAGACGGCGGCGAAGGTTCAGAAACTGGACTTAAACAACCCTCTGAGCGTGAACAACGCCCCCGAGGAGGATGGAGTTATGTACGTGACCGTGAAAGGTGCCAAACCGAACGAGATACTCCTGGTGAAAGTTAGTTTGCCAAATACTCAAAAATAACATAAATTTCGAGAGAAGAGAAGAGAGATAAACGTAAGATATTTTAGAGAGAAATATCTTACGTTTTTATATTAACATTTTATAGATATAAAAAAACACAGTAGTAAGTAAGATCTTTTGATGCTTTCTGACAAAAAATATCAGCTGCGTAAATTTACTACGATCAGCACTCTCTTTCTATGTATATTGCTGTTTTTTTTTTTTCAAGTTATATTTTTTATTTTACAAATGTATATATTTCATGATTTTTAAATGTGTAACAGGTAAAAAAGATGGACAAGCAAGCAGAACGTACATCCGCTGAGACCAAGTCCGTCGAGCGTTTTTTTAAACGCCACGAGACCTTGTTGAAGGATTATTCGCGAAAACCGGATGCGCGCGAGCAAATAATCGAGGAACAAATTGAAGAATACAAGCGGAAGCGCGAGAAGATTCTCGGTGATCAGTCGGCGATGATCTTCTCCCTGAACGAAAGCCGAAAGGAGTCGCAGAAAGAGAGTTCTCCAGTTAAGTCAAATTTTGTTCAGCTAGAAGGGATAGTGAAAGAAGAAGAAAGAATGAATATAAATGAAGAATTGAAGGAAGAGGAGATGAATGTGGAGGAAGTGAACACGGAAAAGCCGAATATGAAGGCACCGAAATTACAACCGGAAGAAACAAACAGGAAGAAGGAAAGCCTGCAAAGAGAGCTGGAGCAGTCCTGCAAAGAGGCAGATTTGGACAGGTTGGCGAGAATCTTGGGCAAAGAGAACCAGAATCTGCAGGTAAAGATGAAGATAGAAAGTAACAGAGAGCTGTGCGTAAACACACGTCGGCTGCCGTGCCGATTTTCATTGACTGTACGAAAATCTAACTGACAATTGAAATACTAAAAATACAGTGTGTAAGTGTAATTTGAGATACATATACCTTTTACCTCTTATTTCATTGGCTTTTTATTGGCTGTACAAACAATTTGGTCGATGCAATTAATAATACACATTATTTGGAAAAGACTTTGTTCTTTTTTTTTTGTTTTGTTTCTAACTGATTCCCTATTTCCTGATTTTTTCAAGAACGAAACCCACTTTTCTCACTGTCTTTGGCCGCTCCCGTGTCTGCTTCGATCGTACGATCTTTTTTGCTATAGGAATTCCAAGAGTATCTGAAGCAGCGCAAGATTATCATCACGCGTCTCAAAGACGAGGATATCATCACTCTGTACGAGGATCGTCACAGCGTTCTCAGGCCTCGCGACGCTCTGCCCGACCTCATCGACACTTCATTGCCGGCCGATCCTCTCCCCGAGGAATATTACTTCGAGTGCGACTACTGCCCGGAAATGTTCTCCGCTCGCGAAGTCTTCGAGGACCACCTTAAGGCTCACGATTACCGCATAATGCACTACTGCGAGGACTGCGGTGAGGAATTCACGACCAACAAGGCCAAGAGGAATCACAACATAGCCTGCCTGAAGAAGCTGATTTGCAAGTACTGCGACATGCTGATGGACACTCGAGGAAGGAAGCGTCGGCACGAGCAGAAGCACGTGGATAATCTCTACGGTCAGCTGTGCGAGATCTGCGGGGAGCGGTTCAAGCACCAAGGCACCCTGGACCAGCACCGGAAGACTCAGCACACGATTTTAGAGAAGATCTATCAGTGCCCGAAGTGCCCGAAGAAATTCGCCTTCAAGCAGAAGCTCAGCTTCCACCTGAAGTCGGTGCACACGACCTTGAGGGCTTTCCTCTGCGAGGATTGCGGCGCGGATTTCAAGAATCCGGCCAGTCTGCGGCATCACCGTATCAGGAAGCACCAGCCGGTGGGCAACAAGCGCGAGTGCCCGGTGTGCAGGAAGCTAGTGCCATTTTACAGCCTGTCGAAGCACATGCACACCCACAAAGCGTACAGCATTCAGTGTCCGCATTGCGACAAGATGTTCAAGAACAGCTCGACGCTGAAGCAGCACGTGAGAATTCACGAGGACCAGAGGCAGTATCGTTGCGACACGTGCGGGGTAGGTTTCAACAGAAGGGACGGATTGAGGCTGCACATGAGGGTGCACCAGAAGACGGACAGCCGAGGGCTGAAGGAGTGCTCCTGTCAAGTTTGCGGGGAGAAGTTCCCGAATCACTCGACATTGGTGATACACAGGAACAGGGTGCACAAGGACGGCAGACAGTACACATGTCATATTTGCAACAGATCGATGATATCGACCAGGTCTCTAGAATGGCATATGTCGCATATTCATAAAGAATCTATGCCAGGTAAAGTCGCACGTAAGAGTCCTTAGGATTTTCAAAGTGTAATCACTGTTAATTTGACAATTATATTCAGGGTGTCGGAAAATGTTCGGCACATTCGTGGTGTGCAGGCTGGCTGCAGGTAGAACAGGTTGAGAGACGAACAGAAAAGTTAGGTGCTATTTTACAAAATTCTCAATGGTTAGCGAGGAATTCATTATTCTGTATAAGCTAATGAGCGCCGGTGCGAAGCAGACTGGACTCTGTAGGCACGTACAAAGATGATTACCAGTTCGAAAGGAAAATGATGAACTTCTTGGGATGTCCTAGCAACAATGAGAATCAGTTATGTGATGATGGTATCCCGCGTCCCACTATCTGCCAGCTCTGTGCCCAGCAAGCAGCGGACGACGGCTGATTTTTATCGTTAATTTACCGTCGCGAATTTCTCCAAGTGGCACATGACTCTCCCGTTCAGTTCAGCCCGTTCTACCCATGTACCACGAATGTATCGACAATTTCGGACACCCTGTATGTGATTTTTCTCGTTATGGTGGTCCAATAAATGTAATTATTCTTTCTCTCGCAGGAATTGTTCGTGACGAGTCCGGCCTGCCTGAGAAAAAGCGGGTTTCCTGTTACCATTGCAACAAGACATTTAAAACGGAGATGATCCTGCGCACGCATATCAAGAAAACGCACATGGAGAAGGATCCGATGAAGTGCGCCGATTGCGGAGATACATTCACGTCGGAAGTAAGGGACAATTTCGTGTATTGTGAGAACTCCGAGGATCCTCCAAGATTTCTCTCGAATTTCCATCGTAGCCACAAACACTCGAAGATTTCCGGTTCTCTAAAATTCCTCGAACTTACAGAACCCTGTGATATGTCGTTCTCTTTTGTGTCAGGTACGTCTGCGTCATCATATGATGGTCACGCATAATCGCCTGGAAGGCACCCTGGAATGCCCACATTGCACGAAACGTTTCGTCAACCAGCTGAGGTTGAAGACGCACATGATCTCGCACTCGGAGGAGAGGCCCTACACTTGCGAAGTCTGCGGTTTCACTCTGAAAACCAAGATCCAGCTGATCAAACATCATCAGAACCGACACAGCGACGAGCGGCCGCTGCAATGCAGGTATACTTTCGAAATCAATTCTTTCAGTGTCGACAACTTCCGGAAGTTTCACGAGTATCCGGTACTCGTTCCTAGTCCGTTCTTATATTTAAGAACGTCTTAAGTCTCATCCTCAGATGCTCCAAAGCCAATGAAACGACCCGTATGAAATGTGAAAATAGTGACAATGACGATAACATCAATGATCAAACCGACTTCATTTTAACACAACGACACAACCGAAAATACAAAAAGCCGTAATATTTAAAACATGTAATATAATTCGCTGATGTCCGTCATATGCCCGTCAAATCAAGTTGAACCGAAAGCAAACGAAGAGTACAGGGTGCGGCAGCGTAACTTCCTTATTTGAAATGCCCGCCTTTAAAAGAACGGCCGTAGAGGGGCGTTAGTGGTCTCATTTGAGAGAGGGGATCCTAAAGTTTTGTTTACCCCTCTGTCAGTCGCCATCATGCGTTGGAACGGTGTGTTTGCCGTAGAAGTGTACTTTTCTAACGGCGATTCGGTGATTGCAACCCAGCGTGCCTTCAGAAATCACTTTAATGTAGCCACGTTGGGCCCGGACCGGAAATCAATTCTTTCTTGGGTCAGTTCTTTCCAAGATACTGGAAATGTGACGATTAAAAAAATATCTGCCTCATAAAATGCATTTTATTGAATTTTGAAGAAAGGAAGTTACGCTGCCTGTAATAATGATGATGATAATGGTAATAACAATAATAGCTTTATCGGTCTTAAAAGGAAAAAAAGAAAAAAAGAAGTAAAGAAATAAGATGAACTTGAGCGCCGTTCAATGTCTCAAACTTGCCTTTCCACCTTCTCCCAGGTATTGTCCGTGGCGTTGCAAACAGGTGAGCGCTTTGGTGTGCCACGAGCGCACGCACACCAACGAACGGCCTTACGCGTGCAGCGTATGCCGGCAGCGTTTCAAGTATCTCGGCGACAAGAACAAGCACGAACGTCGCCACGAGAGCCTCGGCGGTGCCGGATTCAAGCGCATCGTGCCCGGTAGGAATATCAAGACGAAGCCGCGCGAAGATCAGTCTTCGGCGTCCGAGCAGGAAGTGGAAATCATGAAGAACCCAATCGTTATTAAGACGGACGCCGAAGGTGTCGCCGAATGTGTGACCGAGGAACAATTTGAAGAACAGCAGCAGAACGAAGTATTCAAAGAGGAACAGCTTGTGGAGTTTGAGGAACAACACATAGTGAAGTTCGAAGAGCAGCACATCTCGGGAGAATACGAACAGGTGTACGAGCAGGTGAATATCTTAGATCGGTCGATCGGTGTTTGCCATTCTCTCAAAACAAATTGTCGAAGGGTAGTGTAATGTAAGATAACGTAACGACAAACGAGACAGCGATATACAAAAAAATAATTGTGCGATAACGACCGCGTTTGTGCTTGTGTTTTTCCGAACGTGCCGAAAAGTAAGGAGTTTGTGGTCTCGCATTTCCATTCCCCGTATTTTCCGACTATTTCTTCCGCAACATTTCCGCATTCATAGCATTCTGCGTTTCACTCGATGCCTTTAATATTCTTATAATATTTTCACCACACCTGCTCTCCCGTAGGAATACGAAGAAACGTCGAGGGAGGCTTCAGAGGCCACCGAGGTGATCATGAACATGGAGGACCCTAGTGTGTACACGGAAGAGGTAACCGCCGACAATATAGAGGCCGCGGATATGATAACCGAGGACGAAATAATAACGGGCGATATCTTGCATTCGGCGACTGCCGGCGGCGCTACCGCCGCCGTCGTGCATCTGCAGCAGCAGGATGACTCTGGGAAAATTCAAGTAATACCGGTGATGCTGTCGCTACCCGATCTCACGGACGCCAACGCCGAGGTTAACCTCGCCACCGCGTCCATCATGTACAACAATTGACGCGTACTGCAATCGACGTCGAATGATTAATATTTACGTGCGACGGCCACGTCATGAACAATTTTATCGTGTGTTTGTTCGGAAAGATCTATAATTCGCGTCGAAATTCGATGGGAAATCCTACGTGAAGTTTCGTTGCGCAGCGGTCAGAAACATTTGCACGCGTTTAGAATGACGTCTGTTTCGGTGAAAATATGATCTCTACCTCACCGTCGAGTGGGTAAGCAGTGAAAATACCAACACTGTAAGTAAATATTGCATATCGTGGCTCTCGAATCTGTGTTGCAAATTACAGATCAGACGGAGGTATGTAATGCTTAGAAGAAAGAATTGGACTTTCCGCTGGAGTTCAGCCACGGATAAAACGCGAATTTCGCAAGAATTGAGCGGTCAGTGATATATTTAGAACAGTCGGTATACCCCACTGAACGCTCAACTCGTCTTTCATCAGTATATATAAGAATTGTAATATTGGCTAAAATTATAATATTCTAACGAGCTTGAGGTCTTCTTTCTTGTAATTTGACTTCATTCTCGCGACATTTTCCCATGAGTGGGAACTCAGTGGTTAAACTGGTCAGTGAATAAAGAAGATGTAACCGTCAACGAGCGTTGATACATGACTAAACTTAAGATTCCACGAATGGAAGAATGAAAGGAGGTTCAAAACGAGTAACACAATGAGGAAAGGAATGAGGAAGGATACAATTGCCTATGAAGCTTGGGTAGTATTAGCGACTTCACATTGATTTCATAAGCATTTTTTTCAATCCTCTTTGTGCTTCGCTTTCGATATAAAAAATCGCATGAATTCTTTCGATTGCCTAAGTATTTCCAGTGGTTCTAGATAGTGCGAATACGAAGCTTATAACGTGAATGTCGATATGGAGACGTACGAGAAAGAATGAAATTATGGTAGATTCTGAAACAAAAACTAACAAACTAAAAAAAATAGAATAACAAAACTTACATTTTTATATATATAAATAAATAAATATATATATATATATATGAAAAGCATGTAAAAATATAATTAAATATCGCAAATACCACAGTATGGACTTGTATGAATAAAAAATTGGAAGACGAAGTAACAAAGGAGTAACGAATTACAAATAAAATAACAGAATAGACAATTTTACATCTGCGTATGGAAGGACGTAAAATAAAGAGATAATTAGTTTATGTTCTCTAAGTATATACAAACACGGGAGAGATGAAAGTTTTTCTTCCGAACGGAAATGGAAGTTACACTACTGTCTAAAATATTAGGAACATATAGGCACAAAATTAAAAAAAATAGACTTTACATAAATTAGTATCATCTAATGATAAATAATTTCATTTAATTTTAATTATATTTTATATTAGAAATATATAAATTATGTTTTATATGTATCTACAATTACACATACATTATATAATGTAAATGTATGTAAATATATATACACATATGAAACACAATTTATACACACACACACACACATATAATATGTATATTATATAAAAATTTAGATAACATTATAAAAGTATATAATTATTTTTTAGCTGCGTTCCTAAGCTTTACGACGGTAGTGTACATAAATTTAACACTCCGGTCTATTGAAATTCCAGTATATATTCAGGAGTCTTTAAATATAGCTGTGAGATTTATTTTATATATTAATTATAACAAGAGAGGAAGAATTAAATAATTAAAATATTACGATTCTCTAAGTATCTCGGAAATGCGATTCATTTTACTTTTAATTGATAACTCAGTAGTAAATATATTTCCTGGTATTGTAGTTTCCATGGACGGTAGGATGGTGGATACGTTACACTTGTGTCAAATGAACTCACTGGTTGTCCTATGTTATAAATGTACTTTTAACCCGGATCTTTCGTGGCATGGGATTTGAAAAGAAACAAATCTGCTCACGGTGGTTTTTGTCTTTAAGATTCTCAGATCCTTTACATTTTTAGAATCTTTGAGTTTCTGCTGAAAATCCTTTTATCATGAAATCCGTCAACTTTTGCTTCAGATCTTTGAATATTCTTTTTATGTGGTCAAACGTTTAGGCCTTCAAGCGATTACTTTATCTAATCATGGAAACATAGGTCATCATTATATCATACAATATATTATATATCACAATGTATATATCTCACTCATTAAAATATAACGACGGAACATTTTATATTGAGGTAGAACGGTCCCAAATAATAAGAATTAATCATAAGAGAAGCTCAGAATGGTTAATCGCAAAAGCTACGTAATGTAAAGAATGTGAAGGAGAAAGGAAATGAAGTGTCATGATTATTAAATACAAAGAACTGACGGGGCTTTTAACACTTATTTTGTAGCATAGTGTAATAGTGAATAAGCTATTTTGTTGAAATCGGTGAGCAAAGTGTATATGCATGCATGCGTGCGTGCGTGCGTGCGTATATGTGTGTATGCGTCTATGTTGTGTATTACATAAGTTACTCTGCGCATTATTATTATTATTATTATTATTATTATCGTCCTTGCGAACGTTAGGTTTGTCTTCTATTCCTGCACCGGGACTGCACTAGAACTGAAATAACGCAAGCCAGAACCGACGAGTGTAAGCGTGCAGCCGAAGAATGAAGAATGCTTTAGTGTAAAAATAACATGACGCGCTACCTTGCAGCTGTAGAATCGAACAATTATCATTTTCAGCAGCAGCTGGCTTCTAACTTGTACATCTGAATGTTATAAATGCTCTATATTGAAATATAAATATTGTGAAATCTCCTCGGTGTCTAGGAAAGCTCTTACTTTCATACTTACTGTTTGACTCTTTGCTTTGGTTACTGTAAAATAAGTGTCTGACGAAAACTTACCTAAACCTATAAAATAGAAGCGATAACTTTGGCTATTTAGGTGTATTATTTCGCACGTATCCATACGTGTATCGTGAATATTGGAGTGAAAGTACGATAATTTAAGAATAATAATTGCCATACAGCAATACAGGCTACTTAATGTTTCTTCGCGCACTCTTATTCGAGGGCGCTGAATTCCGCTGTACTGGAATAGAAAACGACGCCAGTTCTGGAGTAGAAGACGCTTCAGTGCACACTTCTTGAATTAATGCGGTTAATGCAGAAATAGAAAACGAACCTATCATCGTGTTTACGCAATTGTACTTGAACACAATGGACTAACATCGTCATTATACACACACTCACGCGCGCGTGTGCAAAGTTTGCACTTCCCGCTGTACTTCTTTCGCAATTGTTTTCTTTCTCGTCTTCCCCCATACGATTGCAATTATTTCCCTACAATTTTTCTTACTACTTTTTCGTTTCACTTTTTTCCTCTAAAGTACGAAGTATGTATAAGGATATCTACTCCATGTAACACATTATTTCACAATAGCGAATTCTTTCATCCGTATATAGAGCAGAGTTCCTTTTAATAAAAATGTCATTACATACTGCGACTCCTCAATTTCTACCGTTACACAAGCCAAGGTCGTGGCCTCTTTCGGAAGTCTTGAGGATACTAGCCTATACGGTTAACATAAATCATCCGAATCGAAAGTTGAAGGATTCGTAATGATTATATTAAACTGTTGCCACGGCATGCAGCGCTCTCGGTTATCGGAAGAATTGTAGAGAGAATTCCTTAGATTATGCAATTCGTTTAAAATTAGAATTTATTTCTCCATTGTAATACAGAAGATTGTTTTCATATCCATATCGTCGCTTAAGAATTGACTTTTGGCGATTGCTTGTCGCGAATAGCTGTTTAGTAACATTAAACAAAGCGGCAAGAGTACTCGAATAAACTATGTATATTCTACAAATGCTAACAAGTGATATCGATATTGATAAAAATAATCGGTAAGTCACGAAGGAAAAGGATCCGACGTCGTACGGGAACACAGCGACGTCAAGACCCGGAAGAAGGCTTCGGCGCGTGACGCTTACACACACGAAACACCTCTCGCAAGATTTAATTGTCACACTTGAAATCCAGTGGTGTGGCTCTTACAGACTTTACAATTTTTTTACACGTACATGTATATTTTATTTATAATTTTCATTATTATAATATATATTATTATAATATGCATATGTATATGTGTGTATATATATACACATAATTCCTTTTTATTTCTACCTACATAGAAAATATTAAACTCTGCGATCTTCATTTGTACAAGGTGAAACTCTATTTTACACACTGTGTAATCGTCGTGGATATACAGGGTGATGTATACAAAAGAGGAAGTGGTCTCTAGTAAATAACGAGCAGCAATAAAAAATAATTTAAAAAGTTCGAGACTGCAGAAATACAATGTACGTAGGCTTGTAGTTGCACGGCTGTTATTTTGGTAGAAGAGATCGGAGATTTTCAAACCCAAACCCGCCCAGTTTTGGAGTGTTGAACACTCAAAAGGGTGGGAGAGAATTTGACTGTTCAAATATTGGGGAATTTTTGGCTCATTTCGGTACACATCATGCCTCAGGAACGTCAGACGGCCACAAGTCCGTTCACTTTATCAACTTACGAAGATATCGAGTTTCATGTGTCTCACTTTCTGTACGCTAAATTCAAAACCGGTTTGCATATTTTTTCTTTTATGCAAATCGAGAACTTGCTTTCGATTAATTCCCAGAGATTAGAATTCTTTCGTTAGACCATTCCGCTGTATCCCGAACTGCATCGAAGAAAAAAGTATTTTGAAACCGTTTTGAAGCCCAGTGTGCCCAGTGTGCTCATATATTCTTGAAGATAATTTCTAACAATCTTTTAATTTTAATTAACGCTTCTACCTATTTAGTTCATTTTGTATCAAGACTTTGGTAATATTCGGCGAGCACTTGCCACGCCTTGGGCGACATGAAACCGTCCGGCGGATCTTGGCCAGCTTTCGCCAATCCTACAAACAATCGATTGGTTTATAATAATTACCGCGCTAATCATTAGATCAATTAGACGGATGAATTAAGGAGGATTGACAGAAATTGGAATAAATTAAGTGAGAATAAATAATAGAATTATATTAGGTAAGAATTATAGATTAATTAGAGCTGTTAATTAATTATAAAATAAATTAGATAGTAAGACAGCGACCGACTGAGCTTGGAAGATATTCGCGATCGAAACTTACCTCGCATCTTGGTGCCTGAAATGAACTCGAAATCCTGCTTCCTCTCGGGCTCGAAGAAAGCCATCTTGGCGTGTCTGCTGTCGTAAGCGGCCACGCGAAAAGGAATTATCTCGAGGCTGTGGAGACCCCGGGCCATGGAGAGCACACGGGCCCCGTGAGTGGGGTCGTAAAGGTTGCCGTCGGGAGTAGCGTCCTTGTCGGGGTGTGGAATACCCGCCGGATCTCTGCCGACGATGTAGAAGTTCGCGCCGGCGTTCATCCTGGCCTTCGCGTGCCATTGCACCTGCGGAACCATCGCGTCCGTTATCGTGTTAATTCAACGAATGTAGAGACGCGGCATGTGTCGACACAGTTATGAAGCGCTCCGCACCTCAATCGGCCCAGCATACATCATCGGACTGGGGAAGATGGCCAGCAGCGTGGAATTGGAGTCCAACACACCTTCATCTAGGACGGCCTTGTGCTGGAGGATCCTGGTGTAAAGTGGCACGTCGTCGTCCTTGGTCCAACCGCCCAGCGGATGTAGCAGCAACACGGGATTTTTGAAACCCCTCTCTTCTAGCAAGCGTTTCCTCGTATCCTTTGCAACAGATACAGCAGAATACATTTAATCCTAGAACTCCTAGAAGATATATATATATATATTTAGATTTTTAGATTTTGGAGGTTCGTAAAAGATATCAGGATTACTTCGGAGACCACGGGTTCCTGAACGAAAGTTGCTCTATTCCGACTCTTCTATACGTTCCTTAAGTTTGTCAATAACTTGTTGAATCACCCTACATATAATATAACATGCGATTATATAAACAGGTATTAATTGATTAATATGAAAGATATAAGAAGAGAAGAGAGAAGTTGAAGAGGGAGGAAGCCTTGTGTTAGAATTAGAATGAAAAATCCGACAAACCTGCATCAGCAGCGCGTGGCCGTTATGTATAGGGTTCCTCAGTTGGAAAGCGAATACCGCATCGGCCCGCATCTTCCGGCACTTCATGCGGATCTCGTTGGGCGTGAGCCGGTATTTGTCGAGGCCGTCGTGCCAACGGATCCTCTCGAGCACCTCGAGGTCGCCGCCCATCAACCAGTCGCCGGAATTGTGAATCATTTTGACGTAAGGATGCGCCAAGTTATTCGTGCCGAACTGCCAGCAGCAGCGCTCCTCTTTCCGATGGAAGTAGAAGTCTGGTCTTCGCAAGATCGCCAGGGCCTTGCCTTGGTACCTCAAGGTCACGGCGAACGAGCCCTCCAGACGGTCCTTGTCTGCCGTGCTGATGGCTAGCACGATCGGCACCGATTGGTTCATCTCTTTGCCGCCCTCCAGCAGGCATCGCAAGTGTTGGGCCTTAAATGATATGGTTGACGATAAAGTAACGATGAAGCCGGAAGACGACGATCCAGGACGATGCGAGAGAAAAAGATAGATCTACGGTTCAAAAGGAGGAAGTAAAATCGTGCACCTGCAGGTACTGATGCTCCCTCATGAATCCCGTTAAAGGCGCCGCCCACCCTTCCGCCAAAACCTGCACCCATTGGACGTCGAGCTCACCGATCTCTACGCTCTGAAGAGTCTCCGCTTCCGCTTTCGTAGCGGCCAGTCTGGAATGTGACACGAAGAGCTCTCGGATCGGCGCCGAGGGCTTCTCCAGCTGTGGAATTATGTGGTTATTCTCGAGAAACTCGATCACAGCCAAGGCGGACTCCTCGGGGGTGCAGTTCTCCGTCCTGACCACCAGATCAGGCTGCACCGGTCGCTCGTACATCTGATCGATGCCGGTGAAGCCCTTGATGGTGCCTTCGCGGGCCTTCTTGTACAGGCCCTTGGTGTCGCGAGCCTCGCACACTTGCAAGGGCGTGTCGACAAACACCTCGTAGAACGGCAAGTCGGCCTCCCTGCAGATCAGATATCTTCCAATGAGACAAAGTAGAATATAACAGAGCAGGTCAAGGAGAAGAAGGAAATATATATGCGGTAATTAACAGCTAATCATCGTCATTGCTTAATCGCCCGAAATATTTGTAAACCTTATCCAAGGCTCGGCTATCTCTCGACAGTCATACTGGTTTAAAACGTCAAACGTGAGAAACGACTAGCAGTAATGTTTTTTACGGCTATAGCCTCATTTCTCAGTTATTTGAAAAACATTAGTTTCGTAATCTCGAAGCCTGCAAAATATGCGGTAAACTGTCTAATACGACGTTACCAGTTATGGTAATGGGTTGTTTTCCAGCTATCTCAACTATCACGGCCGTTTAAGTAAGCGATCACATTTTGCGATTCTACGTGGTATATATATATATATATATATATATATAACAGGTTTTGTAACGTCACAGGCAAGAAATGATACGTAGTTTCTTGCGACGTTTTTCCTTGAAAGAAATATAATAGTTCCATAATTTTGAAATCTGAATATGTAACAAATTGAGTAGTCTATCCGATATATATATATATATATATATCGATATATCCGATATATATATATCGATATATCCGATATATATATATATCGATATATCCGGTGACGTTACAAAACCTGTTTGGCTGAATAAACAGCCTAGATTGCCTAGATAACTGCGCCTTCAGTAATTTCCAATACAGCAGCTTTCAGCATATACCAGCCCCGCTGTAGCGCAGCTAATCGAATTTGCTATAACATTAGTTATCATGTCTACGTCGCACTTTGGTTAACGAAGACCTAAACTAAATGTTAAAAGAGTTTAGCTTTATTAGAAGATTGAATATAATGATACGAAGCAAGAGTATCTGCCCCTGTCGGTTCTTATCAGCTCTAAAATCAGCAGTTTGTCTCCTCCCCCCCCTTCTTTATCATTTATCTAAATCAATCTCTACCTGTGAATTTGTCTAGCCATTTGCCGATCCTCCTCGAAGGGAGACACGAAACTGCAGAGGCAAATTTGCCCACTGTCGGCGAAGAGTTTCGCCACTTCCGCCACCCTGCGGATGTTCTCCTTACGGTCCTGCTTGCTGAAGGACAGATTTCGATTTAGACCGCTGCGCACGTTGTCACCGTCCAGGCCGTACGCGGGGATCCCATGGTTCACCAGGATCGCCTCCATTTGGAACGAGATGGAAGTTTTCCCGGCACCCGACAGGCCTGTCAGCCACACCGTGCAACCGCGGAAGCCGCGGATGCTGCCGATCGCCTGGCCTCGCTTTGCCCGTGACACGTGATGCGCCTGCTCTGATACGTTTGTGCATGTCTGAAACAAACGTTGTATTAATTTTCGGATAACAAATTCACACTCATCGTTGCAAAAAGGAAAAAGGTGCCGCCGAGAATGTGTACACACACACACACACACACACATACGCACACACACAATGAATTAGTAAAATCAGGCACATTAATATAATCCAAAGTCTTCAATAATGTTGGTAAATAGTAAATTTGGATTAAGATCAAGGCAGAGGAATCGTACAGTGGGCCAAACCCAAATCAAAATGGGACAAAATTATTTCAGTACTGACATAAGAGACATACAAAATATGGATATTACAACAAACAATATTTGAAACATTCTAATTATATAATTTTCACATGTATTTTATATATAAATGTATAACCGAGAACAAAAAAGAAATATACTCTGACAATTTTTATTTCTGTCTTTATAGCTAGATTTAATAGTGTTAAATAAAAGGGCAGTTTCTTAGTGACACCATTCTCTTTTGTTCTAATTAAAATTGAACATCTACTAAAAGTCTTCCTTATCATTGTTTAGCGATGAACGGGAAATTCACACACAATTACCTCCTTTAAAAGAATTCTCCTGAAATGATCAGACAGTATCTCCTAATATTCTCTGACCTATGCAAACGGTTTGCATTTTTGAAAGGTGTTAAGGAATTTTTCTGAAAGTTACCCCCCCATTCCCTCACCTCTGGGAAGGGTTGCGATCCCTACATGACCCCAAAAGACTAGCGCCTCGGGACCATGAAGAATGCCCAAAACCGCTTCTATCTAAAACAGGAAAAAAATACGAAGAGGTATTACTTTCTTTATGGACACCATGTATATATTTTAAATATACAAAAGAAAATAAATATATATATCATTATTTTAACATGATCTCTTTAATTTTGTCCCATTTTGCCTGACTTGTGGTCCACCATGCGTCAAAACAAAAAAAAAAAAGTCTTAAATATTAAAAAAGCCTACAAAGAACACGCGTATCTCTTCCTATTATTTCAATACCGTTTCATTTTATAACAATATTTTTACCTATGATTCAAAGATCATCGTGATATAAGAATGATAATACAATATTGCACATAACAGCGAAAAAAAAGAGAGGAAGGAGAGAGAGAGAGAGAGAGAGAGGAGATTGCGCGCATGTGTATGATGTGTGGATTAGTTTGCGTGTGTATCTACATCTAATCTGCACTGCCATGCAGCGCAGCAGATTTTTTTTACGATACTGCAAAAAAGATGAGATACACCGTGCTGGTATTCGCACTTCTAGCGTTCGTACATGTCACATGAGGAGATTTACGGTAACGGAAAACTGGTGAGCTGAACGAATCATAGGGGACCTGTCGAACGGAGTGTCTCGTGCCGGACACATTCTCACGAGGTGGCTCATTAGCGGCACAGCGAAAGCGGTATGTTATTAAACGTGAACACTCACTGTCATTAACTTTTTACCCGGCGGAGCAGCGGCATTCTCCTTGCACGACATGACTGCGACGCGTCAGCGAGTGTAAATTACGTGGCAGTCGGCTAACCCACTGCGATTGAACGCGACAGTCCGCGCCGATCGCCGCCGGTGCCACTGTATGTACTGTCACAGCAAGGCTACGATTTTGAGCTAGCACTCGCCTAGAACGGTACCCTCTCCACGCGGCTTCCTCTTACGCACACATTGAGCGCGCTCCGTCCGCGCCGACCGTCGCGTGAGTCATCTCGCGCAAAGCGAGAGCGAGAGCGAAGCCAATCGGTATATCCGGCAAACTTGGCCAACGCATCCTCAAACCCCGTATCAGACTGTGGATTGCAATTGAGATTGGCTTAAAATTTGGCCAATCGAAGCAAGATTCACTAAACTTGAATTTAGTGAATCTTGCTCTGATTGGTTAAATTTCAATCGAATCTCAACCCTAATCCTTAGTCTCGCCAACGTATATCCCCTCCAAGTCCTACAACTTTTGTCTGAAACATTTCTTTATATTTTGTTTATTTCCTTTATATTATTTAGACTTGTAAAATTAAGCGATTCACAATATATGTGAACATTTTGTGTGATTTCAATGAACAAAAATTTCTTCCTCTTGTTATTTTGTCACAGACAAAATAAAAAATTTATCACAGACACATTCCTTTCCTAATCTTGTAAACACGCAGTATATATGTGTAAATTAAAATACAATTTTACAAATGATGTGTGGCATTAAATTCAAATATATCTTACGCCAATAAAATGTCAATTAAATGTTAATAATATGTCAATCAATTTTTTTGTCTCCTATAGCCTTACAAGCTATATATATAGACAAAACAATTTTCAAGCGGTCCATTAACAACAGAATAAACTAAGCTGATCACGTTGCGTAATTCATCCAGTATATACCTTTACATAAGATTCGTATAAGAAGTTAGGCCACTTTGACTTTTAAAACATGGAAATTTCACAGAAAACCTGAAGACGGCATATGTTACTTCACAATGATAAGTCTTTTACGCGACTCGTTGCGTGCGGAAATGTGCAATTCCAATTTGACTTCAAACACTATCACTTCTCGTTCACAGATAAAATACTGAAGGACGAAGTTTTCAGACGCACGAAAAAAATGTAACGTTCTCTCAGTCCTCAGCAGCGAGTAAATTTTATTTCGACAAGCGATGCTCGTCATAAGTAGAGAATAACAGGACACATTTAGAGAGTAACGACGCACGGCTTTTCGCAAAAACACACAGGAAAGTAGAGCGGTTGATTTGCTTTCGATGTTTTATTCGTCGTAAAATAGAGTGTATACATTCTGCATAAATATAAGAGAGTTACAAAAATTCAGGTCTACGCACGTTGTGACATTTGCGAGCTAGGAGTTCGCATTGTTGTCAACACGCGTGCTGCCGACTGCTCCTCGAACACCGCCGCAGGGTCTGTTACTACCCTATATTGAATTTTTCAAAAATTCCAACTACATCGTGTAACAAAATCTGTTATGAGATGCAACAAGTGTAAATAGTAATTTATTGGGAAATAAAATTAAGTAAATAATATTTCGAAGCCCTCTAAATAGTGTGGCTTGAAATTAATAAATTAGCAATTAATGGGAAATGAATCAATACATAATTAGATACCGACACAGTCACCTAAAGGACCTTAAAGGGTATTTTCAGCTTATCTTAAAGGAAATAATTGCACTATAATATATTGCAATTGTAATAATATACAATTTTCTTCATTTTCTTAAAAACGAGAAATATAAATTTTCCGAGATGCATGGAATGCAAGGCCTCATTAGCCATGTATCTCATGTGGACACACGCCAGTGCTCGAGGGTCAGAAACGTAAGGGGAGGAGGTCGAGAGGCAGTTGGATAAATACAACTTTTGGAGAACGATGAGATCGCGCGTGCCTTCTTCAATTCGTCTGATTGTTTTCACGAGGGCGACGATAATACTACGAGTTTCCACATGCGATGATAATAATAATAGTAATAATGTTAATTATATATAACCACAAAATATTAATAACATTATATCATTACGAAGCAAATAAAGAAAAAAAAATGGAATAAAAGTATTTTTAATTAAAATTAATAATTAACGATTGTTATAGAAAAAAGAAACCTATATAATTAGATATTTTTCTGCGGTATATCCGTATAAAAATAGAATCTCTCGAATAATTTCTAAATTTAAATACTCGACAAGAGAGAGAGAGAGAACGATAATTGCGACATTGCAATTTTTAATTCCTTTTTACTCATCGTTCGACCAAAAGGGTTTGCAGATCATTTTCTTGCCCGGTCGACGGTAAGTCTACGATCTGCGTAGGATCTTACAAGAGTGGAACAGGCAATTTTATCCTCTAACACACATAAATCGCGAATGAGGGGCTGCACCTCTCGAGAGCTGTTTCGAAATGCAAAGGAATCTGCTTCTTTTATAACAGATATTTTTAAATTGCAAGGTTACATACTATTAAATTAAAAACCTGCTTTTTCTTTAGCTAGGGTTCTCTTTCAAACATCTCATGCTGCCAAGAACTTAACAAAGTTTATATCTTCAAGTACAAGTGGCGATATTATTGAACGTTTTCATATCACGAGTAATCTCGTTATGAGTAAATGAATTCACGGGGGGGGGGGGGGGATCACCGCCCAAAATTTT
>NW_014555450.1:476490-558315 GCF_001313825.1 Dinoponera quadriceps
GGGGGGGGGGGGGGGGATCAGCTCGCAAAATTTTGCCTTCTTCTCATCTCCTCGTCCCTTGCAATCTTCGACTCGATTTCGATCGATATCATGAATTTCTACTCTCTATATCGGATTCAAAAAGAAAGGGATCGCAAACCGAACTAAAAGACACATCGCGGACTTTTCTCCTCTCTGACGAGGACGATTGTTCCAGCCTTCTCAGCTCTCTTATATCTCGAAAGTGACCTTGTGCTCCAGCAACATGCTGTTCTCCGGTGGCAAGGATAAACAAGCTCTCAGGATATTCTCAATGGCAGCTCGTTGTCGGAAGAGAGCATTCACCACCGGAGTTCCCCGAGGTACAAGGGGAGCTTTGCACAAGTAAGATAATATTGACAGGACATTGTGGAAGCCGGAGAAATCTCCGGCTTCGTCGTCCGCTTGTTTAAAAGTGATACGAGAGCAGAGTTCGGCGAGAATCACCAGGTCGAGTATGATGGGCGATGCTAGGAGCGAGTCTTCGCACGTGTTATGAATGACGATAGTGTTGTGGCCGCCAAGCATGATCTCAGACGTGTATTCGTCCATAGCTCTCTTGCTGTCGCCTAGAAAAAAATAAACGATATTATGAAGAAGATAAAAGAAATAAGATCAGGATGTCAAAAGACGGTAGTTTCAACGTTCCAGTTCTCATTTGGAACGTTCGGTTTGGTACATAATTTCTTAAAATTCTTTTTTAAGAATTAAGACGTATAATTCTGAAGTTTTGAATAAACGGATGTCTATATTTCAACTATATGTATAGTAATTTCTACATATTATTATCTTCAGTATTAGTAAAGTTATAAATAATCTTGTTGGCGCTGAAGGACTGACCGAAATCGATTTTTAAGTCGTACCATTCTTTTGAAAAATCAATTTTAATTCTCTATTGTGGTAGGAACGATAGCTACAAGTTTATAATTTAAAGATTTTTTCACCGTTGCGTGTGTGGTTTCACGAGCTCACAACGTCCGGAATTGTGGCTACCCATGCGAGCAAGACTTTCGTTCAATGTTGCGCAAAATTATTGATAACTTTATTAATACTGAAAATAATAATATATAACAATTACTGCACATAGTTCAGACAGACGAATATTTGTAAAACTTCGGAACTGCACATTTCATAGTTTCTTCAAAAGAAACGTTTAAAAATCTCCTAAAAAACGACTTTAAAACGATTTTAAATAAGAACACCTCAATCTTTTATCAGTGGTAGCCTCCAATCTCTAGAACACAATAGAGATATCTTCCTCATCCAAATACAATATTTTGCTTTTCACTTATTTTTGATTAGACTAGACGTTAGCACAATTACGTGGGCGATATTATACACTGTTGCAATGAGATCTTACCAACGTAGGGAACGTATTTGATAACGACGCAATGGTCGGGCTTCTCTCCGGTCTTGTAGAGGATCCTGTTGGACTCCACCATGTCGTCCACGACATTGCTCTTGGAGATCTGTGTCGGAGATCGATCGCAGATTGAGCGGCATTAATTCTCTCGGCGTGAGAAACGTATCAATCTGGTTTCTCTTTCATTACGTACCTCCTTCGAGCGAAACTGCTGCGGCGCGGACAGATTATAACCATCGTTGTTTCCCAGATGGTTGTAGCTGACGATCGATACCGGCTTGATGCCGGCCGACACGAGGAAATCCACAAGCACAGACTTCAGCTTGGTCTGGCCTGATTTGAAATCGTCGCCGCCGACGAAGGTTTTCTGCCGCTCGGCCAACTCCAAGGCGCCCGGCACGAACGTGTTCTGCGGCGAGCCGTTGATGTAAGTACACTGAAAGAGCGCAAAGTCAATCAGCAATTGAGCCACGGACTTCTTTCCGTAATCGATCACAGGGGACACGTCGTCGAATCTAGCACCTGTGTTACGCGCACTTGGGGTTCACTTGTTTTCCGAGCTCATGTGACTTTAACTCATTAACTGCCAAATTTTTTTTGTTGAAATTTTTGGCCGGATAAGTTATATATACGCACAAAAAGTTGTGTAACAGTATAATTATATTCAAATTATTATCCCCAAACGGAGATCGTGGCAGCTAATGGGTTAATATGACCGGTATCCCCCCAGTTCTGTGTGTTTCTCTCACGATATCTTACTCCTTCTAGAGCCGCTGCCACAGCGAACATAGTACTAGGACTGATCTCCGAATGGTCCTCTTCGATCGCCTTCAGCAAATTGTCAGCCGTGTCGTTAACACCTGCGATTATCTCGGAAAATCTCTCGGTATTGGCGGTCCACAGGACGATCACCTGGCCTAAGTTCTTCGCCGCCTTGAACTGCACGATGTCTTTGCGAATCAGCTCCAACTGCTCGGACTTGGTCCCCGAAATGACGTTGTTCGCTCTTTCACCCTGTAAACATTATTTCATTATTACAGAATAACAATAATAGTAATAATTCATAGAATATAATCGGGAAAAATGATTCACTTGGTTCGAGGCGATAAAGTCGGAATAATATATGCTCTTGCGTGGCCGCATATGTGCCATGTGCGGCCGCAGCTGCAGCTGCAGATTCATGTCCAACACTTTGGCGCGCGCTATCGCTTCCGCGAGATTCATGTCGGAGATGTCCCAGCCGTCGATCTCAACATCCTCGGGGTTCAACATGGGCAGCATGCTGGACATGGGTACGCACACTTCCCCTTTGCTCGACCTACCGAGCCTGATGGTGGACGCTTGCGTCAGCGAGCCGTACCTGCGGAATAAAAGATAAAACGTTAATTCGCTGCATATTTAAGTAAAAGAAAAAAGTATTAAATATTATTATATAGCTAAATATAAAAGATTAGAAAATATGAATCAATATCTGAAAGATGAAAAATGACAAGAAAAATTAATTTTTTCAGAAAAAAATAGCAATAGATTAAAAATTCATTAATTTTGGGGGGGGGGGGGGNAAATCTTATAGTTAATTTTTCTCTGGCTGGCACAACTACAGTAGATGAATTATTAGGACGCATTACCAGTTCGCAAATTTCACACCCTCTTTCGTCTCCCACGATAACTTAAACTTGTTTGCCAGCAGGGCCGCTGTCAAAGTGCTGCCGTTGTTGCCACCCCAACCTACCAGCATCAGACCTAACTTAGGGATGTTCAACATTGTCCTTATCAGCAGTTTCGTCGACGTAGGTCTCACCTGTGTGTGGGGTATTTTTTTGAGAATTAATAACAGGTAATTAATAATAACATCAATAATAATAATAAATATGATGAGAGAGAATACATTAATTACATCTATTCATCTTAATTACATCTATCCATCTTAGAAGTTACATATGTATCTTGAATTTTTTATCGGGTTAAAAAATTGAATTTGAATTTGAATTTTATATCGATTGTACAGAGTTGCGCTGAGAAATAAACGATATAATAATAACAACAACAACAACAACAACAGCAATAATAATTTATGATTTTAATATGATAATATCCAGTTGTCTATTGAACAAGACCTTCATTTTGGGGCCAATTGAAATAATGTTCGAAGTGAAAACGTCCCTTAACAATTTCGCTGCCGATCCCGCGTCAGTGCGTGATACGTGCACTAACTATCAACACATCCTCACGTGACCGGCAGCTGTGTTAATGACCGGAAGAATTTTATTGATCTTGATAGCGCGCGTTCAAAGAATTTAATTCGGACGAGACTTTTGAGCGACTCAGGATGCGATTGATCCCAATTGAACTCAATCTGTGCGCGAGCTTGCGATCAACTGGAAAAACAATTAGGCATGCATTATCGAATGACGTTTGACGCGTTATTTGATATCAAGTTCGACGTGTGCAATATATGCAGGAGTCGCAAAAAATGCCATTACAAGGAGTATCGAACGCAATATTGGGGAATAAAGTTCTCGCTTTTATTGTCAAAAAGCCAAATAGCTCGATATTCTTCTTAGAGAGAGAAAAGAAAAAGAAAAAAAAAAGATATATACTCGCAAAAAAATGTTACTGCACTAATGTAGTTCGTTATAAACATTGTACGATATTTAATAAACACTTTATAAACAATCAAAGTGTGGTAACATTTTTTGCGACACCCTATATATATATAAGATACGATTATTAATGCAATATCTGTTGCATCTGGACAGAGATCGCATAATTATTTTCTAGGGCAGAAACACGAAGAGTGACCATTTCAAAAAAAACTTTCGAATTAGAAAATTTCAATTTCTCACTAGAGTTCACTAGAAGGAAAGATTCACGATTAGCCCTCAGAGGATCATGAATTTTCCCATATAGCATACGTATTCAAAAGACATCCTAGAAGTATTCGAACATCTCCGGGATGTCTTTTGAACCTTTGTACTAATTGAATTGTCATCTAGCGTGAATTTGTGAAAATGGAAATATTCTAATTTGAAAACATTTGAAAATGTACCCTTTTCACATTTCCTTCCTAGGGAAAAACTATGCGACCGTTGCTCCGAATGAGTGATTGTGCGGGCTACTCCACCGAAACAGCTCTTCATCCGACAGTGTCGGTTATAGCGAGGCAGTTAAAGTCGCGCGCGCGTACATGTGTTTCAAAGCTTTGTATTGCACGAGACAAAAGGACACGAGTAAACGTAAACGCAGGAACATCTATCAACATTTCACAAACATGTCTCGCATCTTTACTCGATGATAATGTCGAAATTGAAACTTGAAAATAACGCGTTTTTATTTTTTATCTTGATGGGAATGAAAATTCGCCGAAAATATAGTGAAATTTTATTTGTGAAATGAATTTGAAATTCTCTCTCAATTGACCCCATTTATTATTTCAGCAATATTTCGGTAAAGATTCAGCAAATTTCATATCTAATATTTCAAAGAAGCGATTTTATTACCTTTCAACAGTATAATTTAACTTTTCACAACATTATATGAAATTTCGTAAAAAAAAGTTAGAATCTTTCAAGGTTCCACGGTGCTTTCAGCAACATATTTCCATCGGGGGGTAATTTAATGTATCAATTCATTTCAAGCGACTCTCCTTGTCTCGTTTAAGGTTTTTGTTTACTTCTCGTTTTACTCTTATTCCCATGGCTGAATAACGTAAATAAACGCTTCGCTTACAGACAGCCGGGCGTATCGAGAGCCACTTTGTGTGTTGACTCCTCCGGATCACAAAATCACGACGATCGTTCGACGAAGGATCCCCGAGGATCCTTGCTTGTTGCACAGGAGATCGAGCCGCGGGGTACATTTCGCACCGAGGGCATCGCCGTATCGCGCGATAAGCGCGTCGGCACACTTCCAATGGATCGATCGACGGATGGACAGACGAATGAACAGACGGGCACTCACCGTGTACGCACTTTCGTCGTCATTGTCGCCGCCGGTTTCGGTCACGCTCGTCGTCTGATACTCGTATTCTGCCTCGACGAAGTCGTCCGTGTACCGCAATCTCGGCGAATCTACGAGCACCTTCGGGCCCGGCATCCCCCTCGGCGGTGGGTCGAATGACGACGAATGGGAAAAGACGAGAACTAATCGCGAAAAACGACGGAGTCGTCGTCGTCGGCGATTCGAGGGAATTCGGCGCCGCGACCGCTGGATTCGTTGAACCCGTGAACTTCAGAATGCGCTGCCGCCGGTGACCCTGAGGCGCGGTTCGAACAAATCCGGCGAATAATCCCGTTGCTCGGAGAATCGGTGTCGCAAGACTGTTACGGCGGGCGGGTTCTGCAACTGGCAGGATTTCATTGAGGATCCGTTCTCGCGATCACGCGAGAATCTTAGCGCGACTGACGAACTGGCTACCGCGTGTTTTCCCTCGCGAGAAAAACCGGAGCGAGAGTAGCCGAGGTGTCGGAAAAAATCGAACTCACCGAGATGCGATCGTGTGCCGGTTTTACGTGCGACTCGCGCACACGCACGTTGTGTTAAAGAAAATGAGGAAGAGATTAGGAGAGACGATCGATGCCGGCTCCGCGACTGCCGAAACGCAAATGCGGCGCAGTCGTGTTCGCCGGCTATCGTTAAGGGTCGCGAACGGGCGCCAAGGGGAGCGCGGACAAGGGCGCCTCTCACGAGAAGCGTCGACACCATCCGTGATAATCGGCAGGGGGGGGGGGGAACCGNCAATTCCCCCGAGTATAATCCGACACCTACGTCCAATAGAAAGTGATTAATAAGCAATAATGATGACGTATAAAAATGAATGATGTAACAATACATACCGCGACAAGAATACATTACGGGGTGAACATTAACGGTTTACAAGGGGCCGTAAGTAAAATCAAGATATGCTCCGCCACGAGCCGATCGTAAATAAGTCCCTTTTCCATTTCTCGCCCAACATATTGTTCGAATGCAATTTCGTTTATCTTTTCCTTGGCTGGCCCGAGTGGTTTTACGTAATCAAATTTTGAGTACTTGTTGCTTCTATGGGTTGGAACGTCCTCTTCATCGCTACTCCCGGCCGAAAGAATGCAAGATTATCGGGCAAGATTTGGCGCTCGTAACGTCGGCGTATCGTATCGTATGTCATGGAATGTATGGATCGCATATACAAATGAGGCATGTGGCGAGACAGGACGTGCGATGACCGACGAATTTTCAATTCTGCCTTAAAATATGTCAACTAAAACGAATACTTTAAATGAAAAAAAAAAAAATGTTTCAAAGAAGACATTTGACGCCGATGATAATTTCACTTTAAATATCGAGAAGTTTCGGTTGACGGCATTTTCTGCGGAACATAGCGAAATAATATGCGAGAGATAACATCTCTCTTTAAAAATTAAAAACAAAAGGAAATTTGATTTATCCCCGATCGGAGAGACCGTTTACTAAAAGTTACTCTGCAAAAGGACTCCACTCGGTCTTTATATCGTAGAGCAGCGACGTGCTCACTCCTAATTTAATCGAAGCTCGTTCATTTAAAACCTCGCATCGTTCTTATTGTTCAAGACTCCCGATCTCCAACACGAAATCTTAGTCTTCAATGCGTAGTCTGATACGCGCTTAACTTGTCACTTCCTGCCTTATCGCTAAAGCTCACTCAAGACCGAGCCCTCTCCTCTCTCGTCTTCTCCTCCTCTCCCATCAAAAGCCGCTCATCGGTTATCATTACACTTCTTATATTCTCCCCTCTTCCCTTCATCACCCCTTTATTTTGCTCCACTAGCAAAACAAAGGTAGAAGAGATTAGCTAAAGCATCCTAGGATATTATATATAATATATATTATAAAATGTATATATCTCTTTTTAATAACATTATAATATATATTTCTTCAATAAGAGGATTCAAAAACTTCTCGCAACTTCTCTCGCCAGTCTAATATTTTTTGCAGATTTTTTCGAGATTTTTTGGAGTCACACCGACAGTTGAAAAATCTACGACAAATCATTATCTGCGACGAAAATTGTTTGACTTTCTTTTTCGACAGCCGAGATGAGGTCGACCAAACTTCAGCATTTATCGAGATGTCTTATATTTTATTCAGATATACTCTGATATAAAATATACATAATATTTTTGCGCTTATAAAATATTAAGTCTCATGTGTGTATACATTTTGGCACAAAATATAAAATATAAATTTGCCGTAAACTTACGATTTCCTCCTTATTCTTATTGTTCGTTATTATAATGAGAGAAATAACTTCTCGAAAACAACGTGATAATATTAAATCAACTTCAAGTAAAGTTCAAAATTACACATATCTGCGGTGTTTTCGCAAAGAAGTTCCACAAATTTTGATTTAATCTCTCTTAATCTCATAAAGTTATACCTGTTTCAATTTACTTTGCCCGTTCGACTATCGTGAACGTCGGAGTTCCGTGATGTTCTTTGCAGTCTCGCGACTCGATGTCGTCGTTCGAGGAAGCGTTTCTCCATGAGGTAGCACGTTTAGGTGGCAGCAGGAATATCAGCGACGTCGCCATGACGATGTGCCACATACTGTGAATATACTGCAACGAAGGAATTAATGAAGACATTTTTGCGAACTGTCCCCAGTAAAAAAAAAAGGATTTCAAATACACCACGAACGCACTCCGTAGTTTCCCTCGGTTTCGACGAAGCAATAGAGCGAGATACCCACTATAGCGAACAACAGACCCACTATCGCCTTGACTTTCGGCTTCTTCCACTTGCCGGTGCGAAAAATGCGATAAGTGTGCACGAAAATCTGCAATGCACGTCCGTAAAAAGTAGGTGCTAGAATTCCTCTTTAATTCGAGATTTACTTTTTCAGGGGGGACTCACAAGTATGAGTATACCCATCATCAGCGGTATCAATATACTGTTCAGACACATTTTATTGATCTGCACGGTGACCGTGATTACGAACACTCCTGTCATATGGCACATCAACACGAATTTGTTGGTCAACTTCGCCATCGCCACCAGCGTCACCCAAAAGGCGAGAATACTGGAGAAAAAGTCGCTGTATTGTAACGCCTGGAAATAGCAGAACGGTCAGATCACTGGAAAATTATATATATACACGCTTCTCTAGATAAATTCTCAGATAAAAGTCCCTAAAGATATGTGTTAAGTGAATCGAGTGAATCTCGTACTTCGTACTTGATGATGCAGAATCGCCCGTCACTCTGATCACAGGCGTGATAGAAGGTCGAAAACAACATGGTGGCTGAGTACACCAAGCCCTCTGCGTACAGTTCTCGTTTCACGGCTAAATAAATGGCTGGTATGAAGAAAGCGTTGCTTAAAGTGAGCATCGTGGCGCTCAGGACTGAGGAAATGGCGGCGGTGGTGCTTAAAGCATCACTGCAATCGTATCCCGCGTAACCTATTAATTAATTAAGGTGTTATAGTTAATGATGACTTACGAGAGAGAATTAAAATATAGGACAATAAGCAATTCTAAGGAACTTTTTCAATCACTTGAGCAAATCTCTGAATAGCTAGGTTCCTTTTAATTGTTAAATCATCTGGAACGAAAATTGTTTTCAGAATATTACCGAATGAATCAGTGCGAATAATTCTGAATGGGAAAAACTGAATGGATTTATCAGGTTACGCTAATTACCCTCGAAGCAATTGCATGTTGTGTAATGGAGACTGTTTCTCTGAATTTCCCGACAAACGCCGTGATCACCGCAAGGACTTGGATCGGGATACACGCACTTGTTGATGCGTACGTTCAACAGCACTGAAATATCCTCGAATGGGCAACGTATCGGATTGCTAAATTGAGAATAAACTTCTGAATTTACACATGTAATATGATTGAAGAATGAATATTTATATAGTGAGAAGTTAGATTATTTACACAGCACTTACTCATAATTATAACATATCGTGTCAAAAATAATATACCACATATCCGGTTGTGGATACGCTATTAACAAACTCGCGTTATGCATGTCGAACGAGGACAAGTTCGCCGATAATGCATCGTTTTGACATGAATGGTACTCCCCCAATTTAGGTATACGACCTCTTTGAATACACATTGTTACCAGTACTAATATTTTTGACGTCAGCTGAAAAAGTGTTGCAAAAATATAAATATATGTTCTGACCGGTTCGTCGATTAAATTAATTATAATCTATGAGAACTAATTCTCTCTCGCGACTATTAAAGAGATCTTTCACCTTTTCCGTTTGTAATCGCGCACTGATGTCGAGCGTACCACCAGTATCTACCATTGGCAAAATACTGAATTGCGTCATTAGGGGGACCAAATCCGTCAACATCAAACGCGAATTCAACCACTCCTTTCCCTGAAACGTGTGCACAAGTCATAAATACAAAAGGACCACTAAACAAAGAAAAGTACAACAAAATGGGATACGATTGATTGTTACTTTGATAGTCCAACAACTAGCGATTTGTAATCAACTCAAATATTTTCATCTCATGATTAACGATTCGAGAAATACCTGTAAGAGATAAATGGTCGAAAGCGCCTCAGCGTGTTTCACACGAACCAGTTGATGGCGTGGCATGCAAACATCTCTAATGTTACGTTCCCCATTTCTCCGGTAAACTTGCATTTTGTGAGACACATATTTGTCGCTGGTATTATTTTCCTCGTAATACTGCGCACGTTTTATGAAATCTTTGGCATTTGGACCAGTTATGGAATTAAAACTTACGGCAGTATTGATATATTCTTTGTTGAAAAATTCCTCCGTCACTCTGATTGGACATTCTGAAAAACAATACTACTTTGAAGATAATAATACAATATTCCGTGATGGGGTATTTAGTAATAGAATGTTGCGATCCTAACGTGTTTACAGTGCGAATTATTTCTGCAAATATTAGAAACTGAAGAAAAATCAACCATCAATTTTAAGAGGTAAAACTTGCCAACTTACCAGATACATCGACCTTAATGCTGAACTTGATGATACTGCTCGAAACTATCGATAAGTAGTAATAACTATCTTCGTAAGGAGACGATTCTATAAAGCTATAATTAGCATACGTATTCAGACTTATAGACTTCTCAGGATGAAGATGATTGGATACTGGTAAAGCGCGTCCCTTTAAGGACATGCTATTGATGCATGGCTCACGAATATCGTGATGACTTGACAGGGTAAAACTACAGTTCCATATAGATACACGGAAAGCCCATATTCCTGATGGAATATATATTCTGGATGGAAAAATCGAGAAATTACAATTGATAAATTATAATTATAGCTACCTATTGTTTAAATAGATTTTTATTTCCTTTTATTCGTATTAAAAAAAATATATAAGGCTCGAGATAGAATCAAGTAGACTTTGAATAATGATAGGCTGCGAGAAATAAAATAATAATGATCTTACTTGTAGTACGTTGTCATCGTACTCGTTTGCGATGTCATTTCGTAACCAATAGGAATGTTTTCAATATTATCTACTTGTGACCATAAAGCTACTGTACCTATGCTGTATTGACATATATGTCCTAGACCCTGAAATATAGAATTAGATTAGAAAAATGAATTGAATCATTTTGAATGAAGTATATATCAAACATAGTTTTATAATTATTAATTTGGATCAATCGGTTTCCAATTATTATTATTATTATTATTATTATTATTATTATTAGGGAGAGAATTAATTACTAAATTCTTTATTTGATGAAAGGATATCAGAGATAATAAATTTAATATGTAAGTCTCTAATTTTTATATAATTTTATTTTAATTATAATTTAATTCTATTTATTGAAGGAAGATCATGTATGTGTATAGATAATGAAGGTTCTCTGATATATGATCGAATAAATAAAAAAGGAACTAACAAATACTAGCAGTGTTTAAACAAAACAATCATACTTGCTGTTGTACTCTTTGGTCCCATGGAGACATATAAGCTCCCACAAACCAATTTCCAGCTTCAGGCCCATAAATTGGCACAACAGTTTGAAGTTTTGGCTGATAAGTTGTCATAGTTGTGACTATGATGTCATGATCGCTTTTGACATGTGTATTTATGAAGAATGATTCATTGTTTGCGGATATAATTGGATAACTACCAAATCTTAAGTGTCTGAAAGTTACAACTTACGTTTTATATTTAAATATACCAATAATAATTAAATATATAACAATGCAATAGATGAATAAGAAAGATCAAATTATTTACATGTATACTTCCCGAGGTTGACAACTTGGATCATCCATAAACGCAGCAAACTGCCATGTAGCCCTTAATACTTCCTTTGGTACCGTATAGTGAAACATCGCCACGTCGTAATAGCTCTTGAACGAATGTAGTAAATCTTCTTGAGTTGCTAGCGGTATTGCACCATGATTCACTATAAATGATAAATTTACATTTGAGTATATTACTTTGAGCACACTCCACCTTAAGCGATAAGTTATATTCAATGTTAGACAAACATATTTTGAGACAATAATGACATTAAAAAATTTTGTTTTTCAAGCACTCTATAAACCTTCAATATAAGAATACAAAATGAAGATATTTCTTTTCGCGATAAAATAGAATTTTAACGAAAGTGTACAATGAAGGCGTCTTTAACTGGAGGTTCCTTATATGTATGGAAGATTTAACATAATTTGACACATCCGAATATTCAATGGAATTCTGAGAAAATTCGCGGATCATTGTCATATCTACCGCTTACCTTGAAAGAGGATTAGTAAAATACTCAGAGAAGTGTAAAATTGTCGAAGTGTCAAACATTTTTTCGTGAGACATGTTGAGATCATGACAATGTAATTGCACAAACAGTGGTATTTTTCTCATAGAAGACAAGATTAACACAGCGAACGGTATACACTGGATCTGCTTTTTTCTCAGCTTTTTTCTAAGCTGCGTTATATTAGCCAGATTTGCTTGAAAAAAATTAATAAAAGTAAACGTAAATTTTTCAGAAAGATTAACTTTCTTTGTTTGCCCAAGATTCGTTTGGCAACATTGGGAAAGTATAAGTATGATTGGTACATGCTTCTGGATCCATTCGATGCGTCTTGCATTGGTTTCTTTTTTATGTATCCGAATTCCTTGAAAAGATCATTAAAGGAGAGATTGAAGTTGTGCCACCTGAAAATGAAAGGTTCTTCTAAGTTGCTATTAAGCTATACTAAAAATAGAAAGTTGTTTACATTCTGAGTCATATTGAAAGGTAAACTCTGTCTGACTAATCGTTGAGTCGTACTACTTCAATTCTTTCTTAACGATAGTGGTGACTCATAACGGAGACTTCGGAGACTAATAAAAATAACGGGTCTGTTTCTAATCTTGTTTGAATAACATTGAGATTTCTTATTTCTTTCCCTGAATAATATTGGAGGATATCTTTCCTTGAGTGAACAATAATTATGACGTATGAATACGCAGATGTAAAAAAACTCTTCGTGACATTATGCCTAGTAAATGTATTAATGCAATTAGCGTACGCTAGATGTCAGAAATGTCTATTTACTAGATCTCTAATAACTAAAAATTTCTCCTTACGCATCCATTTCCGAATATGCATTCATGCATTGTGACAGCTGTCAAAGGAGGTGAATTGCACGGTGCCAGATCACGCGGTTGGCGTGTTTAAAGATAAAAGAGGTAAGTGATAGATTATTTTTAAATTATGTTAATTAGAAATAATTAATTTAGTACACAAATAATATAACTAGTTTTACTATTTTTTAAACTATCATAATTATATCACTTATGTATGTATATACATAATATTTGTAAATAATTTTTCTGACAAACAGATGTTCGAACATTCATGCAAAGAATTTCGAATTACTGAGCAAATGAAAGAAAAATAGTACAAAAGAGAACAGGTAATTATTTTCGTCTAGGCTTCATTAATGACCTAAGTAAAGAATGACAGTGAATTGTTCGACTAATTTATTGAAAAATGTCCACGAGGATCTAGCTTTACCAGATAATGGTGAAACGTATTTAATACAAGGGCAATATGAGTACTGGCATTATGGTTGCGATGGTTTCAACGACAGGGTGTGTAATTACGGTTGTTGCAATGATTAAAATTCTGTTTAACGTTATATTATACAAATAGATATTTTAACCTAGCATAGTTTATAATTACACAGGGTTGGGGATGTGGGTATAGAACACTACAAACTATCTGTTCCTGGGTCCTAAGTAATGAGAGCTCGAAAGAGACCGTCCCAAGTATTGATGAGATACAAAAAGCACTCGTTGCAGTGGAAGACAAAGACAGGACATTTATTGGATCGAGAGAATGGATAGGAAGTTTCGAAGTAAGCTCAAGTTTAATTTCCACAAACTCACACCAGCCTTTGGGGATAATAAGATAGTAAATGTTCTTTATAGGTGTCCGTTGTATTAAACCAGCTATATGACATTCTCAGCAAAATAATTCACGTATCGAGCGGGAGACAGCTGATAGATCAGGTAGACAACATTAAAAAACATTTCGAGCAATTCGGTAGTCCCATTATGATGGGTGGAGATAAAGACTGTTCCAGTAAGTGTATAGTAGGATTGCACGCTGGAAGTAAAGGCGTGTACTTGCTGATCGTAGATCCGCATTTTGTTGGAAAGGCGAAAAATGCGGGACAATTGAGGAACGATCGCTGGGTAAAGTGGCAAAATTTGAATAACTTTGTCGACAGCTCGTTTTACAACTTATGTTTGCCGCAGCTCAAGTATCGGCTGTGTAATAAATAAAATATATTATTCATGTTACTGCAAATTGCTGTGTATAAAATGCAGAGTCGGGAAGTAACGTGTTTAAATAATAACATGGAGGAACAATCGAACGAATATTTATCTATCGTGAAAAAGGTCTTATCTATTCTGTGACTAGTATCGAGTAATTATGACGTTAGTATACAAAATACATGAAGGATACGGTAGTTCAATCGCCGGTCGTGGAAACCACGCTTCAATCTGTATTTAACACTAGACAAACACCCTGTAGCACCCAATGCGAGATGTGTTGCGGCGTCGCTAAATCTGCTTCGAACACTAAACCGACGTGGAGGGCACTTCGCCGGTCCGATGTAGTGTATACTGGAGTTTTGAACGTGTTCTGCAACGAAAATAGAATTGCGTCTGCTTTCGAAATTCGCAAAATCTACGGAGACTGCAACATACACGAAAAACGTGATTACCAAACGATTCTTCCGACCCTAACTGAGCCGTGTAAAACAGCGAACTATCCTTATTCTGACGCTAATTAGCGTTAATTAAATCGTACCTGCAACTTTAATCGATGAACTTCGGTGGGTATGATAGTCAATATCGGCAGTTCCTCGGTGAGAACCTTCGGATTGGATCTCTTCAAGCAATGCTCCTCCATATCCCATCTAGCGCCCTCCAAATATAATCCGTGCACGTAACAGCCCTGCACAAGTCGCGGAATAATGTGGCATTGATGTTCAAGAAATCAAACACGACACTGTCGAACGGACCCGGTAAATAGTGCCGGTGCTCACCTCATCAGGCCTTTCTTCTACATCGTCAGGCTTGGTGAACTTCGACACCACCGTGTAAATGACGGAACGATCGAGGGCCCAGTTGTTCTTGCGACAAGTCATTTGCACTAAAGCTGCCAGATAAGTTTCCGGCACGTGCAATCCGGACAGCCAAAGTACAATGGGTTCGTTCGCGCCGGACTACCGTGAGGAAGAAAGAGAGAGGGAAAATATTACTGATCATGGAGTAATCCAAATAGAGAATCACATACTCCTCTTCCACTAATTATTGTACCATCAGTTATAATATATATGGTGGCGGAAAAACGAGGAGAGGGTGTAATGCGAGCGTGTGCATGTGTTTTCTCGGCAAGTGTCCAAGTTGACATACACAGAATCGGCAGAGTAGCATTCTGATCATTCGTAAATACAAAATTATATATCACTATTAATAATCGTACAATCGTAGCAGCTTAATAATTCATAAATATAAAATTATATATCATCGTTCATCGCTGCGTACAATCGATTGCAATAATATATAATAGTAGAAATGTATGGGTGTGTGCGTTTTCTTCAACAGACAGATGATAGCTTAACACATTGCGGACTAGACATTTTATTGCTAACCGTACCCAGTAGCCGGGTATGCTTTCGCCTCTAACGACGCAATAGGAAAGACGAGATATCTCGTCATCCGTCCGCAATGTGTTAAGTCGGCACAGATGCAAAATTACACAGAGCAGCGTTCGAATAATTCCGTGATTTCATAACCACGGAATCACACACACCGTTGTTAATAATCGCATATAATCGATCGTAATAATGTGTAATAGCGGGGAAACGGTACAATGTGTGAATGTGTGTGAGTTTCAACGGACAGACGTCCGAGTTGGCGCAGAATCGTGGAGTAGCGTTATGATAATTCGAACGTTTCGCCGATCATACCCAGTTAGTGTATTGGATTATCCTCTTTTGAAAGTGGTCCATCCAGCCGGCGAGGCTCTTTCGCGTGTCCGGCGCCAATTTGGCCCATTCCTTGGGCAGTGTACCGTTATAAAGCGCCGTGGAAATATTCTCCAAGGTCTCGTCCATTCCAATTTCGCCGGCGATAGCCTGAAGTTAAGACGAAACGCGTATTTACTCCGGCGATAGCCTGAAGTTAAGACGAAACGCGTTTTCACTCCGCATAATTTTACTCCCGATCAATCCCGCATTGTCACGTTTAAAGCTATAACTGTTCAGACGTAGTCAAGTGTCGAGGGTTTGTCGGCCGACCTTGATCAGCTGATTCAGCATCCTCGTTATCGCTTCTATCAATTTGTTGAACCTCTCCAATTCCTGAAAGAGCACGATCGCGGTCGGCGTCACCACGGTGAAATTATTCTTAACTTTGTTAATGTCGTACGGCACAGGTACTTTAGTCAGAATCTCCCTCGCCACGTTGTCGATGTATTCATCCTTGCTGACGCCGGTGACACTCACCGCTGGAAATTCGATGGGATTTTCGTCACTTTACAGAACGCCGTGATTGATCGTAGAACGCGGTAAACTCGGTAAAATGATAACTTCTGCCTTTTCATCCGAGAGAGCTCGATCATTTATCATAGCAAAAGTAAAATGAGAATCGCGATACTCGAGTTATACCTGGGCATAATCGGAATCGTTTCTTTTTCACGAACAAAATGCCGGCTACCAAAGTTCGCAACTTTTGCTACCGATTCAATACATTGATTTGATGCCCAATTGAATTTTCATTCTCTTATTTTTAGCTTAATTTTTCTCAAGTTTTATCCAGAGTCAAGTTAAGATACTCATGATGAATTAAGTATAATAATTAATATCAGGGAAAGAAATATTGTGAAAAGTTATAATTGATGTAATTAAAAATTATATAAATATAAATTAAAATAATAAAAATAATGTAATATAATAGGTATAAAATGAATATGTAATAGGTATATAATAAATGATAATATTTGAGATAAGAAAAACATAAAACAGGCGAATTCGCACCTGTTTGCGGTTGAAGTTCAATAAGGTGCCTCCATATATCCTTAACCGCCTGCGTGAAGTATCCGATCTCGGCGTTCGGATGTAGTCCGAATACTTCCGGCGTATTAACCAGCGGCAGCTCCTCGATAAATTGCAAATAATCGTCGCGGCTTCCTTCCGGCGGTACTACGTAGTCGACGATGTCGTTCTTGTAAAAGTGGTACGGCTGGAACTCGTCGAATAGAAAATCACCGAAGTACTCGTCCATGTATGTGTAGGAGACACGCCGATCGTAGCTGTCTATCACTTTCCCACCGTACATCACCTGGTTATCGAATAAAAGAAAGCGAATTGCGTTATAAAAAATATTAATAAAAGGGAATTTATAATACGTAGAATGTCTGAAAAAATAATAAAAATAGTAACAAACAAATCCGTCGATAATGAATGAAATTTGAAGTTTCGCACTCTGAAAATTGCTAACGAAACTTCTCATATCTCGAATATTTCAATTGTTACAAAATTGGTACGTACCTCTCCGATTAGATACTTAAGGCTGTTCCACGATATCCTAGAGTCCTTTATCGCGAGCGCCTTCGTTAAGTAGGTGTCCAAGATGGCAATACATATGTTGAAGTCCGACTCGTTGAAATCGTACCTTATGTTCCACCCGATTTTCCCATACTTCCTCCTCTCCTGCGATTCAATTCAATTAAATGAAACTTGACTTTTCATCAAAGGTGCTCCTCCAGCTGGATTTAGTCGACACGATCGCCTCGAGCGGCCGCTCACCTGGATAACCGCGTGATAAAACGCCAGAACGTAGATCAGATGCTTGTAAAGAGGATGAGAGCAGCTTTCTAAGAGCTGCGGCCGCATGTTGAAGTACGTGTTTTGCAGATTCGACTTCAGCCCACTCGGCGGCTCCGTCACCACTGCAAACGAGTCGCGTTCGCGAGAATGTCGAAAGCCATGTCAATCGAAATTCCCCGATACCTTTCAACGATAGCTGTAGTACGCCGACTGGAAAGTTAGGGGTCGGTTCCGTGGTGAGCCACAGGCGGAAGTCAGGATGAGCTTGTTCCATGTTGCTCAAAGTCTTCTCGAGATCCCTCATGAAGGAGAGCAGCAAGTGACAATTTTGAAACGTCAGCCATTGACCTCTTGCTATCGCCGACTCCAACAAGTCCATCGCGATCTATCTCATAAAAGAGATAATCAATATCTCTCTTTACATCCGTTACACGGAGAAAAGTCTCAGTTCCTGCAACTGGATAGGGGCCAGATGGGGAAAACTCGGTGACAAGAAATAATATCTCTATTACTGCAACTGAAAACATTCGTGTGAATATTCAGCTGTAAAATTAAGACGTGGCTGAGAATCTTCTCCCAATCGAGAGCAATTGACTGAGCGGAAATCTAAAGGAATTTTCTCGTACTCACAACCGAGCTTTCGTCTGGTTCCTAGATAACGGGAAATTCAATTACACCAATGGAATTGTTTCTTCCGCGTATAACGGATATAGTTTTGACAAAACAAAGAAATCAAACAATACTTTATATTAAGGCTCTCAGATATTCAATCAGTAAGACACGAGGAACAGTGAACGAGAGCCACGCGGCATTGATTCTTGCAAGCTGCGGTGAATTACTTTTCGCGAGAGAATGATGGTTTCGACGAGAAGAAATTCACGCTGAAATTCACTTCGTACCTTTTCTTGATTTTGCCCGAGCGAGAGATACTTGAACCTTCCTCCGCCGCAGCCGTATCGATCGGCCAACTTCATCAGTTCGGAGGTGGGATCCGAGCCGGGACTTAGAATGAAAACCACGGGCATCGCGGGCGTACTCTCCTCGAAGATCATGTCTAGGTTCACTTGGGGAGGCGTGATGTACCGCTCGCCCATAATCTCGGTGATGTAACCGACGATGCCGCGGTAAACGCGGTCCACGCGGAAACAACGGAGCAGCATCAGCTTCTCGAAAGGCGTCGATCGCTCGGAGTAGCCGCACGGAAATTCCGCCGATTCCGGCGCGTCCGAATCGTACCACTGAAACGAGCGATTAACACGTTAACCGCCACGCGCATTTCGGAGGAAATCTCCGTCAGGCCACGCGCGCTGCTTGGAAGTGCGCTGGCTATTGTGGTATAGCAATGCCAAGCGCAATAAAGCTTCAATGAGATCCATTAAAATTGTTTGATAAGAAATATTTCAGTACATTAATGATACGATCCTGATATTACTTAGAATTTATTAAGACTATGTAATTTTTTCACTTTTATATCGTATTTTTACTGTCAGCCACCGGTGACTGACGCGGCCCGAACAGAAAGTTCAGCGTCAGTCACTGGTGACTGACGTGGCGATTAACGTCCGATCAGTCCCATAATAATAACATTGTCCAACACCATTTCGCTGCAACACGACAGCGAATAGACAGCAGAAAAGGGGGAATCGAAGGTCTCCCGAATTGGTTTCATCACTTCGAGTTCCCATGTTGTTTCCTACCTCCTTCCACTCTTCCTCGCAGTCCCGTAACTCCTCCGGTAGCTGTTCAAACTTATCGGGGAAGTCGCTCGCTAGCTTGAGAACGTCCTCCCAGCTTGTCTGCGGCAGCCACCTGGCGGGGTTCGACTTGACCGACTTGTCCAAGGCCATGCTACCCTTGACGAAGAAATCCAGCTGCTCCTGCCGTACGTTTCCCACGCTCCGCTCTATTTTCACGCAAATCTGCAAGGAGAAGAGCAGCTTGTGCCGCTCGAAAATACCAGTGCAGCCGTAATCGTACACGTTCTTCGTCAGCACCGGGATGATGTTCCTCAATCGCTTGCTCAGCACCAGGTCCGGCAGCGATCTCTTCAGGGAACGAAGAAACACCTCGATGTAACTGATCAAGGAGTACTGGTACATGGGATTCACGATTGCCATGTCGGCCAGCACGGAGAACATGACGGCGCCTCGCTCCGCCACCGGACGGTAGCCCTCGCGCAGCTTGTTCACGTCGGACGCGGTGACCTGGGCGAGGAAAAGCTTGCTCATCGCCTCGTTGGCGCTGGACTTGATGTTCTCCAGGGTTTCGATCAGATCGACGTTGTCCAGCATGTTGCCCGCGGCGATCTCGCGCAGGAGACTGTCCTCCAAGTTCTGCAGCAGCTTTTTGTTCTCGCTGCTTTCCAAGATCAACGTTTCACGCTGCTCCTCGATATCCCGCCGCTCGGATCGCACCACCACCGATAACAGTTGATTCTCCAGGCCCTGAGAGCCGTGAGATTTTTATTTAGAGACGGATCAATTGTTGCTTAGTATTTTATAGTGGTAAGATATATGGTTTTTATGACGATTTTATACATATTTAATTTCATAATTATATGATATATGATTGATGATATTCGGTGATTTATTTTCAGCGTGGAAATGAATTACATGACAATTATAATTATATAATAACATTTACTCACCGCTGTGGTAACCGTATAATTGATGACAAGTGCCTTCGCGTATATGGCGGGATCGAATAACGGGTTAGATATTTTCGTCGTCAGGTATATACGAAACCTTGGATCGTAGTCCACCTCCTTGTCGCCGAGAATGACAAACATTCGGCCTGCGACGGCTATCGAGACGTTCGATTAAAGTGAAATTTCATTAAACTCGACAAATGTTTCCTCTTTCCGTGAACCGAAGCGTCGTTCCATATACGTTCGAGATTCACGACTTACTCTGAATGTTCTTGGATAGAACGTTATCCAGAATGGGATCGACTTCTTCGACATCTTGAAAGAGCACCGGCAAGCCGTACTTGATCGCCGATTCTACCTGCTTCAAGAAGTCCGCGTCCGTGAAAGAGAGAATCTTCAGATTTTTCTCCTGCTCCTTCTGCTTGATCCAATTCAGCGCCTGTTGCTGAGGATCGATGCAAAGCGGAAATCTGGACGCTTTTGTGGCCAATATGCCATTTTGCACGGAGAGCTCATCCGGCGGTAGACCTTCCGAGTTCCATCTTCAAACGATATCATTATCAGACATTGGAAACTCCCGATATTCGTCGCGGAGTTTCTGACTAAACTTCACAAAATTACATCTATTGGACGGAAATTTCCAAAAGCTGTTTGCGTAATCCGGCTGACTATAATCTAAAATTATCAAGTAAATCTAGAGTTGAAATTAATATATAATATTGATTTTATAATTCATTGTAAATTTCGAGAAAATTGCGTATAATCCATTGCATCAGCTTCTTTCAAGTTACTATAATTCGAAATTTCTGCAATCTTCGCCACTTTAATTCCTACATGGGAGATAAATATACACGATGTAAATCGTATCACTAATAGACACTTAAATATAACGGTCGGATCCAATCACTCACGTGCTGATCTCGACGTCGTTGCTCAAGTGTTCCTGGAGCCTGTAGGGTATCGAGAGAGGCAACTCCTTTTCCAGGATACTGTTCTCCCAATCGCTATACATCTCATTCCGGAACTCGTAGGAGAACGGACCGCTGTAAGCGAGGAAGCTCGCGCTGAACAGGCAGTTTCCCGTGATCTTTTCCAAATCGTCCTGCAGAGTCTGCAGATCCTTTCGCCAGCGTTCGTTTTCGGAAGACAAACCGGAGATTAGCTTATCGGCGGCCAGGAGACGCCGTTGCAGCAAGTCCGTTTTGTCTTGAAGTTCCTGTCGCTCGATCATCGCGATCTCGTACTTCACGTTCAGCTCGTTGATCATCTTCTCTAGTCGCTTCAATTCACGTTGCTCTTTCTCCAAGGCACGCTTGGTTCTTTTCGATTCCCCCTCGAGTTCTCGGACTCTTTCTATCTTCGGTTTTACCTGCAACAACGTATCACAGCTATGTTATCAGTATAAATGGATAGGAAACGTTAAATCTGTCGTTTTGTCGAGAAAGTTGATCCTCGAAATATTCATCTAATTAAAAGTAAATTTATTTCGCTAATTGGATTGCATAAATTATCTTGTAATATATATATTTATTTATATAAATTAAATATCAGAGGGGCAAATCTAATTCTGAGTGACGAGAAGCGGAGAAGAAGGAATAAGTGGAGAAAGGAGGAAAGGGGGAGCTTTCGAAGCTCTTAATGAATACCTCTTTGTAAACGGCGCAATAATCGAGAACGGCGAGTACAAACTTGTACAGGCCGTACCCCGCTCTGCTGATCGCCTGCATCTGATCCAGCTTGTCGCTCTTCTTCAGATGCGATCGTACCGCTTGCTGCTGCTTCAGACTGATCTCGTCGCAATTCATCTCTTGCAAACTCCTCAAGAAGCCCGGGTCGCTCATCATTCCCTTCGCCCCTTTCCAGGACACGTCCTTGACGCCTCGGAGTATCGCGACGCATTCCGAGACGGTCTGCACCGGCTCGGGCGGAGTGGCGAAGGATCTGAATTACCGGAATCGTCGATCATTTAACGAATCTGCAGCCCGATACTGAATGCTTCGGTGGGCAATAAATGCGCGAGTTTCGCATTTCAGAATAAGATCTGCGATGGGACGGGCACATTGACTCGGCGAACCTTATCTCGGTGATATCCGCTTTCTCGAGTTCGCCCAACGCGAGTTTAGCCGCGTCGAGAGCCGGTTGGGCTTCCGCCAGCACCTCCTTGGCTTCCGCTTCCTCCTTGGCGATTAGTTTCTTCTGGTCCTGGATCTCCTCCCTCTTCTGCTCGCTCAGCTCTTTCTTCCGCATCGCGACGTCCGTGCTCTCGCCGACAGACGCGAGCAGCTGCTCGCAGTTCTTCGTCTGATCGGCCACCTTGATTTTCTGCACGGCCAGAGTCTCGTTCAGCTCCGTCAGAGTCACCGATGCCTCCGCGATCTTCTGCAATCCTGATGAGAATATTTGGTGAAAATTCGATCCGTATAGAAATGTCGGTATCGTGCCGGCTCAGAGATTGTAGATTTCAGGGGGATATTATAAAATATACGTTAAAGTTTTAAAGTATGATTTGAAAAAGAAAAAAATAGTTTTGTGAGATAAAGGTGGAAAGGGACGAGTAACGATAGAATTTTTCGGAATTTTGTTGAATTCACCGACGGCGCGTCATTTATAACGAAGAAGAAATGTGCGAGCGAAGAGTTTACGAGGGAATATTCGGCAATACCTTCGGAGAGGCGCGCGCAACGCGAGCTTATGAAATCTGTCCTCTCCATCAGCAGATTCACGTAAGTGTCGATGAAATCCAGGAAATGCCTGGGCGTAACGTAATTCCGCCTTCTCAGTTTCGTCGCGAAGTCCACCGTGTACTGGCACACAGACGTGTGCACGTACACCATGTGACTCACAATCGCTTCCCTGTGTTCCTGCGGCACGAACGGGTTCTGAAAAGAGGCACTCTTCTCACTTCTTATTCGCACGGTCCTCTTCGCCGATCGTTTGCTTACGTCTCGGAGAGTGACGTTCGCCACAGCCACCAGGGCCTGCTGCGGCCATGGGAACATCCAGTCTATCGTGGTGTTGTTAATCAAGCCGGGATAATTGCGACATCGCGTACGCAGAACCTCCCCGGACGGGCTCATCGCCAGAGCTATCCGCAAATTCGCGGTACACGTTCTCGCGAGGTACGACCAGACGCTTTTTCTACGAGCAATAACGCACGAAACGATATATAAAGTTTGAGATTAAAAATATCCGATACCTGCGATATTCAAAGCATGTGTATATCTGAAATAAATACCAGGAGAAGTCAACGCTTCTTGAAGATCTGAGAGTGTTAGAAGCTTCGAAGATGGCCAAATAACGACGGTGAAAATCGATCAATTTCAAATTTACAAGGGGAGCAAGGGGATTGTAATAATTAGAATATACACTAATCATGGTAAACTCATCGGGTTTTATAATATTACATTATGTTATAAAACACGTTCACCATCAAACAAATTCGTCATGGTTCGAAAGCCATCCGAAAGGTTGCAGCGTTGAAAAATATGATATGATTCGCAATTGTACACTTGGATGGAAAACACATGGATTGGACGTTCCTGTCGGGTCAAGATAAAGAAAAAAATTGCGCGGTAAACGAGGAACGAACATTAACTCACTTTCCGACGTCGAAGCCGGCATTGGCCGCGGCATCTCTGCAGGAAAGGATGATTGCTTCCTTCTCTCCGTCGTCGAAGAGAGCCGGCACGAAGCCCGCCATCAGCATGTTATTCACCAACTCCAAGAAGCTCTCGCGCACGATGTCAGCGGACGTGAACATAAACACGACCTTCTTGTTCTCCACGCCGACCATGTTGTACAGTCTCTTCACGTCCTCGCGGAAGGACGCCTCGTTGTATCCGCGGCTCGGTGTGATATGGAAGAGCTGGTAGCCGGCGGCGAAGGACGCTAACTTGATCACCGATTTCTTGCCGCTGCCACCTATACCGACGACGAGCATGTTGCCACGGTGCATCCGAAGTGCTCGATGCACTCTGGTCAGGTGCTCGAGCGCGTCGTTGAAGAGCACCATGTACAGTTTGGTCGTACTTCTCTCGTTGTACTCTTCGAAAATCTGTGTAAATGAAGCGTGCGACGGAAGAAATGCTCATGAAGTTCTTCACGAAGAGGGCATTGATCGAGGATGATCGTAAATCGAATATCGGTCGCGCGAGAGATAATCGAAAGAAGGTGTGTTGATCAAGTAAAGAAATTCTTTTCTATTTTATTCTTTTTTCATGCCTTCATTAGCGGTTAATGAAGCATTCCGGAAAGGACGAACCTCTAGGAGCAAACTGTAAACCGCCTCGTAATCCAACAGATCTTCGTAAAATCTAGGTTCTTTTTCGTTCCTGAAGTCGCCGTAGAGCAACGGGTCTCTCAAACTGTATCGAATCACTTCGGAATCTTCCTCCCAATAATTGCTTATCTTTTCCTTCAGCTGTTCAACGACGAAATTCTTATCCTGGAACGGCAGGAGTGAAGTTTCGATATTGAAGGAGAGACGAGTCAAAAGTAAAAAAAGGGCTCTTGAATAAACTAAACAAATTGTTAATATTGGACCTTAAGGAGCCAATGCGCAGGACTAATAGTGCAATAAAAATCGAGACCAATGAGACAGACGAATGCTCCTTACTTGCATGCTAACAAGACGATCGCACATTATCCTAGTGACCTCGTTTCTCCAGAGTCTAACAAATTGCTTCACGCTCGGAAAGAAATCAGGATGGCTTTGAAGGAGTCCGGCCATGATCCTCGAGAGATCCCGCATGTTGAAAATATAGTGGAACTTGGACGGCATCGGCAATAACTCCTTCCTGATCGTCTGAGAAGCGTGACTTGATTGTAATACGTCTTTCGTCGGCCGTTTAAACGGATGCTTTACACGCACGCCTTCGCGACGTGTCGCGAAATTACCTCGTAAAGTTCCAGCGTCAATTGGACAAGCCCCTGCGCGATAGTCTGAATCTGCGTCGGAAACTTTTGCAAATGACCCGTCAGGATGTTCGTGTAAATGTAACTGAGAGTCTCGTTAGACGGGAATGTCACGTTGTAAACCGAGAACATCGAGATGAAACGCGGGTCGACCTCGTTCCTGCCGCCACCAGGCTCTCCCATAGCTGCCAAGTAATCTGTGCACAGGAAAGTGTGTTAGATTCAAGTAAATAATTACTCCGGTATTCCTTAGTAAATTTTCACTTGGATTAAGTAAACCCCACTTGGATCAGGTAAATATTGTATAAAACAAAGTTGTATATAACAAAGAAAGAAATACATTGACCGTTTGACCGCGAACCGTTTCAAAGACACGTCGATTTATTTTCAACGTTGAGAGATGATAAAAGAAATGTCGTTTGATGTAATTTTCCTCGAAAAGGCTTCTTAGCTAAGAGAAACGTGATATTTTTACTACGACGTTCTGCAAACGGCACTCACAAACGTCCTTCATGTATTTCCAGTTGAAATCGCCTCCGCGATCGTAAAAGCCACCCCTCTCGAACAGTAACTTGAGGAGCGCAATGGGCTGCTGGGTCCCGTAAGTGTCCACGATCGGCATGTTCATGTCGTCGATGAAGACTGTCAGTTTCTTTCCAGGCGGTGGGCCAAATACCTCCCTCGATCTCTTCTCCACACTCGACTCGATATTCTTCTGCACGTCCGTCGAGGTGGTCCTCGAGGAGAAGTTCATTAGGAGTTGATCCTATTCGGAATTACGATCCATCACACACGCGGAATTATCATAGATTATTATTACGTAGGGATATGAGATAGACATTGACTTGACATTGCTGCTAATTGCATTATTAAAACTAGCAAAGTATTTGTTGCAACACAATTAAATCGAGATGCATCAATTGCTGGCAATTATGAAATTCCTCTCGACATTGTTTCGTAACTCACGTATTTTTCGGGATCCAAGTTTCTAAGAAACTCGTGAATAATAGCTGTTTTCGAGGTGCTAGTTTCTCCGACCAATAATACCGGTCTTCGCAGCTCGCTCATGACACTCACGAACCATGTGGTGCGCAAGGTATCGATCGTCTGCACCAAGATGTCCGAGAAGTTTTTCTGCCTGTCGTGAACGTACACCGGCACCAACCACTTCCATGCCATCCACACTTGCTTCTTAATATCCAGCTTATAATCGTACATGGTTGGAAACGCTGTCGGTATGTGTCCTAGCGTAATAAAAGCGCGATCTCTATATTTCAAATTTAACGAAGAAGCTCAGAAGCGCTCGCATTAAAATCAATCTTAAATGTGGCCGAATTATTTTTCCTACGTTATTGATTTATATTTTTATTAATTATATTTATATATTTTATATTTTTTCCACATATAGTTTAGATGTCTTATTTTCTTCATCTTTGATGCAATTTTATTTCCTCGATAATTTTGAACCAAAAAAGAGGAGGACATGACGTGTTACTGAAAATAAAAGTATATTGACGTTACTAGTAGTTGCCGGCTTAGCTGGCGTGTCTTCCATCGGCAAAAGCCCATATGTTTTCTTCATATACTCGTCGAATCTTGAACGTGCTTCACCCACAACAGTCGCACCGATCGACCAATAACACGCTTGAACGTACATCGCCTCCCAGAGTTCTTCTCTCGACACTTTTGGCTCAGCGTCATCCTCTTGACCGATTTCTGCCAGGCTGTCGTTCGTCAATTCGTTCTCTTCTGACAGCAAGCCGTCGAATACGTAGCAGAGCTGAGTCACCTTGAAAAACGCGTGTGAAAAATGCGACACAATAGAAAGGTGAATGACAAAAAGCGGCTTAACTGGATTTAGAATTGGCAACGAGTTCCTGATTTGTCTCGCCTTTTATGAATGCAACCGGCCGATAGAAGCCGACGAATGCGGTGAATTAATCGATAGTAATCTCGTAGATAATCGATAGCGAGCTCAGTGATTACCATATTAAGTCCAGTTTGCGGTATGATCAGTTGAAGTGGCTCGACCGCCTGGGAGTCGAACATTCCTTTGAGAATAAGCTCGAGTGAGCCGTGCACGTACTTCTTGCACATTCCATTGAGGAAATCTTGATCGGCTTCGCTCTTGACTCGTATCCACTTGTCCATGTACGGCTGGTAGCCCAGGTTCTTCGGGTTCACGTAAACCATACCTGCTCTCGACACTGTAGCGGGTGAGGCATGCTGTAAATCGCCTACCTGTGACACCACACGAGTCATTATCCAAATTAATTAACTTATTATTATCATATTTTCGTGTGCAACGACGAATCTATCATAAAAATAAAATCCATCATATTTTTCTATCATATTTTAATTAATGTGTCTACGCAAAAAGAAATGCTATTATATCAATAAAAATGGTCAACAGCGCCATAATTAAATCTACTCTACGTTGAATGGCAATATTATTGAAATTAATACTTGAGTTATTAAAGTTATGTATGACGTGTTAATTTCAATAATAAAAATAACTGTTGGCCAATTCCATCGAAAAGAAATAGTATTTTCTTCTTGTATATAAAGAGCGATTTATCACAAAATTATTACTATAGCTTAATGAGATCATCACATTCCAGATAAAAATTATTATGTTTAAGGTATGTTTATAGTTATAAGTTATGGTAAAACTAACTGGAAACGATGCTAATGAAACATATAGCACCCGATAACATCAATCTACCTCGAAGAGTAAGCTGCAATGATCCTGCAATTTAATCCTCTCCTGATTAGCCAGAGTGAGCAATTTATTGTCGTCCATAACCGAGTTCATGTTTTCGATCCACAACGCGTCGACGTCGCCGTCGAAAAGTATGTATCTCCGTTCACCATTGTCGGAATTCAGCGGTCGGTTGACCTCGCGAAAAATGCTGCTCAACAGACCGTCTATCCAATCGCGCGTCGTCGGTTCCAACGTGCCGTACAATTCGATGACGGTACAGGCCTTGACGAGTTCGAAAAATGCGACGACATTCAGAAAACTCTCGGAACGGAGAAACGGTACTTTCGTTTATTATCATTGCGGCTAATTACTTTCGGATTGAGAACGTGCAGCTTCGTGGGCTTATTGAGGCGCGTCTGCGCTCTGCATAACATCTCGATGATCACCGTTTTACCACCGCCGGTGGGGCCGATCACCATCGTCGAATGCCTGGTCATCATCACTTCGTACAGCTGCACGACTTTGTCGACCTGATGGCAATCAATTTACCACGTATATTCGGTTTAAGATGACTGAGTCAGCATATTGAAATTTTCATCCGTTATGATTCTGATATTGCGATAATGATTGTTCATCGATGATCCATCGGTAACGGATGGTGACTTCTCGGAACTTGGAGTCTAAGCCGCTTTCGTAATTGTTTCACTTATATTCATTGATTTATCGATGAAAAAGATTATTTTCACAGTGATTAAACGAGAAGACGAGACGTACTCTGTTAATAGTCGAGCGTTGCGATAAATGAAAAAAAAAAGAACACGTATGGAAAACAGCATACTTGCTCAGGTAAGACGATATACCCGTATTCTTCCAATACCGCCTCGATCGCCTCGTTGAATTCGGGATAACGCACTCTGGGGACTTCCAAATCCGGAAATAGATCCCTGATCAGACCCAGGAAAAGCGGCACGTCGTCGAAAATTAATTTTGGTAAATTCATGTCTCTGAGTGCTCTCATTAATACAACGTTCTCGGGCAGGTCGCCGGAGGTTCTCTTCAGCTGACCAGCCATGTTTAGTACGGACTTGAGGGCCCTCAGGCCGAAGTCGTAGTGCGTCTGTTTGCTCAGTTGCTCGTTCGCCAGCTTGTAAAGGACCGTCATCTTCTTGGCGAGCAGTTTCGCCGTCAGAAAGCCGACGCTGAAGAGCTTGATCTGGCAGATCAGCTCATTGTCCGGCACTACGCACACCACCGGCCTGAAGAGGGCCTTGACGGACTCCGGTAGCTCCGTGCGACCGGGATACCCTGGATTCATAGTGATGAAGATCCCCACCTTCGAGTCCAGCACGATGTCTTGCCCTTCGAACTTGCGGACAAGAGCGATGCATTAGAGTCCTCGCAGTTTCTTTCGGGATTTTCTATCGTCGGATTCTCAAAATAGGTTCGCCCAAATAATTTTGCTCATATTAGTATTAATAGTAAAATAAAAATGAAAATAATAGGAATGAAGATAGAAAAGACTAGAAAAAATTTACACGATTTTATCCCTTAGTTGTATATTTGCAGTAATTGCTGTGATATTAAAGTAAATAGTCTTAAAGCTAACTAAAGTGCTTCCTGTTTAATAAAATTAAATTATTTCTCACAAACATATCGCGCGGTTCCAAATATGATTTAGGTTCGTCTCTCGTTCTCTTTGCTTCGTTTTTTTTTGTTTTTTTATACTTTTCGATATTTGTTCGAGCGTACCGTGAATCTCTGAGCCTTAACTTGCAGCGCCGAGCGTATAGTTTGCAGTTGGGTCGAGATGACGGAAAGAACCGGGCTGTCAATACGATTGAACTCGTCGAAGCAGCCCCACGCCCCGCATTGAACAAGACCACCCAGAGTCTTCCCGATCGCGATATAGTCCATGCCTTCCCCGCAATTGGTAACGATGCATAACAGTCCCAAGGCTTTGGCTAAGTCCTTGACCGTCTCGGTTTTTCCGGTCCCAGCAGGGCCTTGATATCAAGTATCGAAATATTTATCACAAAATAAACATCTCTTTCGACAAAACTGTTTGAAAAAGTGGCAAACATTTTCCGATTAATATTTCATGCGGTGTAATATTAATGTAAAATATTTCGGAGACTTATTTAATATATTTTAATATGGAATATTTGAAAATTATTTTATACTTTACAATCGAACAATTTTATCCTTTCTCCGAATTTATTAATAGATTTACATCAATAAATTATCGCGTCCAACGTACAGCGACGACTCTTGTTAGTCCACTTTTCTTACCGGTTGTTTACTTTCGAAGAACCTCTTCCCTTGTTTAGAATATTTCAAGTTTTATTCATTAGTTACGTTATAGTTGGGGTCAATGAGGGGTTATACTCGGTGGGAAAGTTGTAATCGCGACGCCGCACTTGTGAGTTCACATACCCGCTGGTGCACCGCCCAGGTGCATCGAGAGAGCTTGCGTAATGGTGAGATATATCCTGTCGGTCAGAGGTGTAATTACTAATCTGCCATTAAGACCCATGTACTCGTAGCCGTACTCGAAGGCGCCTGTGCACTGGTTCATCCATACATTGTCCAGATGATGAACCCAATAGAATCTGTAGGTGTACAGAAATAGCATCGCTGACTTCAGACAGAGCGTCGAAATCATTCGGACAATTGACGTTACATATCTATCGTATAAAGTTACTGTAGGTTATTGCAGATGCAAGACGTCATTCCTGCGAGATGAATAATATTTATAACAATTGGAGGCTACACATTTTTGTATCGCAAGTTACAAATTGACCTCAATTGACTTTCCCATTCGAACTCCGTGGGACTCGTAATGCTGTCCCTGACGAAACCCTCGATGATGTCGCGAATGTGTACGTCGACGGTCAGAACCATGTCGATCTTCTTCCTATCCTTGCTCGTAAGTGTATCGCTGCCCATCAGTATCACTACCTTGTCCAATTGATGATTAAGTTGCTGCAAATACTGTTAAAAAGAAGTATATCTGTATAATCTGTCGTAAGAAATAATATGGTGGACACGGAAGGTCCAGTGTATACATATTTGATTCGAATGCAGATTTTATATTCGCCACTCGCTCTTGCTTGTATATTACCTCTTTCATCGCACGTTTATTTCCCTGGGATATCTTGTCGAAAACATTTTCGACCTCCGCGGTCCACCATATCTGATTGGCCGCGAGGACCATCATTCCTTGGAACTCGAGTATCCACTTTGTCCTTGGATATCGCATCTGCATTGCAACGATCGCTTGTTTTATCATACAAAACTTGGAAAATGGCAGTAAATAATAAGTCGCAAAAGAAAATTGGACAAAAACTTCTAACACCACCTTATACGTGTAACGTATAAAACAAACCAGAAAACATTTTTATAAAATAGGAGAGGTAGAAAAGAATAAAATTTTATTGAAATCTCGCACAATAGAAGAAGTAATAACTAAATGATCGTCGATAATTGACGATAACGTGATACAAACTTTGCCATAATCGTAGACCGCTTTTTTCGTCAGGTATCGGTTCGACCTTTTCATTTCCTCGAGAGCAAAGCCCAACCAGATTTCGATGTTACCCTCCGTGTCCACGGGATTTCTGAATTCCATAACTTCCTTTTCGCATGATATCAGAGCCGTTACTAGCATTCTATCCGTGTTACTCTGCGTGAATCTAAACTTGTCAAGATTATCGAACATCTTCCCTACATGCTGCTGGATAGCAGTAGGTTTGCTACTGCCGAGAATGTTCAGCAACTCAACGTCGCTAATGAAGTTGAATCTCGGAAACAAAACGCGTTTGTTGCATAAGTATTCCGACAAGGACTTTTGGCACTTATCGAGGGCAGCGATCATGCCTTCGAATTCTTCCTTTCGGCCTAAATGTAAGAAATAATCAATATATAGCCGGGTAATTTATCGTAATTTAATTTCTCTTCAGTACCTCGAATCGTGCAACATTCTAGCACATTGAGTCTCTTTGACGTGTCATTCATGATTTTTATGAAGATCTTGTCGATGTCGTCGAACCTCTTCGTTTCGTCTGGTAACTGAAGACGGATGTCGCCGCCCATGAAGATGCCCTCGAGATACACCCATTTCCGTTGAAGGTCCACCCACGCCTGCAGAACCTCGGAGATCGTGTGCATCGTGTGTTCCCATTTCTGTATGACGTTAAGAAACGGCCCGATAAATTGGGAGGCTGCCATGCTGTGCACGTTCAACATGTTTTCTTCTAGTATCATGTTCAATTCGTCGAGCGGACCGAGAATGAAGCTACGATATTCTGTGCCTGAGAAATGTAATCGATATCCATAGAATCGTGTGCCTCATTTGCGATTAAATTATTTTGATTAAATTGTTACGTTATCATTAAATTAAATTATATTAATTATACTGTCAATACAACTGAATTAAATAAAACTTTATTTGTTCTCACGTTTAATTCAAGTTCAGTTCTTACTGATAATTTAGCTGATCTTTCTAGAACAAAATTTGTCTCCTTCTATTTGACTTATCTGATTCCCCTTTAAAACATTTAGATACCTTTATAGTGTTTGACCAAGGTAAATTCCGTGGATTTCCACACTTCCGTTAACTCTTTCACGCCTCTTTCGATCGTAAGTTCCTTCACGGCGTTCATCACGATACTTTGCGCAATTTCTTGATACTTCCCCAATTCCATGGCGAACATGTTCTCTAAGGTAAATCTAGAATAATCCAATATCGATTTGCATATACCCTTGCTGTTAAAGCGAACGAAAAACTCGCGATTCAACTAGCTTACCCTTCTATTATCAACGATTGTTCTTGCGCCATTTTTGTATCGTATAAAAAAAAGTTCTTGTATTACGTTTCTACAAGTTAAATATTATAACTACGTGTGCACTCAAGAGAGTTTATACTAGCCATCGATTATCGATCACAGTTATTTTTCCCTTTTCTGCGAAACAAATTAGCATTCAAAATTTGTCATCAAATTAATTTTCAGATATATCAGTTTAAAATGTAAAATTAACGCTATGCGCTTTACGCAAACGCAAAAATCGGCGTTCGTCGCATGTACATAATCGTGCTGATCAATCTTGATTTCGCAGATAAATTATTTCACATTCATCCCAGTACTTTCCCCTTTCCGACGGTTTTTGTTTCAAGTCGCTACGACGTCTGCAAGCGGAGATATCGACGTTTTCATCGATTTACGCTCTCTGCCGGCCCGGCGTTACTCTCGGGGTAGGTCACGCGCGGAGCGACATGTACATAAACGGAGAACAATAGTCGCATTCCGCAGACGCGTTTCTAGGAAGGGTACACCTTGCGCTGTACATAACTGTATACGGTCGGTAGCGAAGGCACCTTGCCCGACTTATCGCGACCTTGAGGTCATCCACCTCATTTTAGAAGAGCACAGCATCAAAACAAATAGTGCGCCGGCGCGAGGGCAGGTGCCACGTTTACATTCGTGCTAAGAAAGTCGAAATCTGAAAAGCAACGCTGCGTTATTTTAAACTGCTGTAATTCACTAACGAGTCGACGTAGCGCCATGAAACAAACAGCAATTCCTTTGACATATCCTCCCGCGTCTATGCCGTCTTTTATCGCCGATTTGAAAGAATCGAGCGTTGCGGTCGATTAAAATATAGCGAACACGTTGGCATGAGTGACATTCAGCCCCTCTCATTCGTGATAAAATCCGTCGGATCCCCTTTCTCGTCCCGTCATTGCAACAATGGCGAAACTAATATTATCGCGCCGGATTGATAGAGGGAAATAAATTTAAAGAGAAAGAAGGAAATATTATAAACGATAAAAAATATATCCATCATTCGCATGCAGCGATAGAAGACTGCTGGATACAAAATAACACAATAATTTCTAATAGTCCCTGTTACAATTAAACTAGCAGTCTACTGAACTTTCCTCGTCCTTCTGCGCACTTTTAATTAGCACTCGCTTAACCATCAATTATCGCTCTCACACCTGTCCGGGTCCATATCGAAATATTGTCCGGTCCTTTTCATCAGTTCTTGCCAGTGTCTATCTCGCATAGCCTCGTTCTTCAATTCGATGAAGAGCGGCACCGAATTTCTGAAGTTCCTCATGTCGGCGTCCAAGGCGTGTCCGACGTGCATAGTCCTGACGGGCTTCGGCAGCCGGCGGAATTCCCTCATGTAGTGCTCCATACCGTCGATGAGCTGTTGAGGATTTAAATCCACCCAGAGAGTCTTCGCCCAAATTTCCCGCTCGCTTCTCTGCTGCTTGTAGAGATCGTACAGTATCTCCATGTTCTCGTAGTCTTTCTTCACTTTGAGGAAGGCCGAATAATCCACGGGCGGCAGATCGAACAGTACCTCGGACTTTGCCAAGTTCGCGCGTTTCTCTTCGTACTTGTCGATCAGCTTGCCGTATTCCTGTAAATACACAAAAGACCAAGCTTGTAATCGCACATTTCTGTCAAGAGTGTAATATCATATGGAAGAATTTGGATATTATATTTAAAGAATTTAAAGAGAGAGAGAGAGAGAGAGAATGTTCATGCGTCAAAAGTGTCAAAAATGAATACTTGATGAAATATTTTACATCATATATAGTGAAAAGTACCTGAAAAAATTGTAAAATATCTGGGAAAATAGTCATTTTTCGATGACTTTACCTTAATACTTTTCTGCAAACGATTAGAAGAATCAATATACATTACGAAAACTATACGATTTCGTTAAAAAAATTCATAGTGATCTTGATATGACCTTGATCCACCCAAGTTCAAACTAATATCCCTGCCTTTTTCCCCCTTCGAATCGAACAACTTTTATCTAAAACATTCTGACGAATGCGTGCATACCTCCATTTTTTTCAGTCCGAGTTCCAAATCGTCCCCGATGCTTCCTGGGCCGTGCTCCTCGAAATCTTGGGCGAACTCCGCGATTTCGTCCAGCAATCGGTTGATTTGGTCTTCGGTCATCTCGCAGAATTTGTCGCTGGTGCTTTCCAAGGTCGTAGCTCTGTAGAGCGCTTCGAGATACAACATTTCCCAGTCGCGCTGCAATTTATACGCCATCGTCTCGTCCGCCAAGGGGAACTCGATCCCCTGGCTGCGCATAGTTTTAAAGCTTTCCTGATAAGAGAGGAACTGCACTTCAGTTTTGACGGCTATTCTCTTCACTTCGGCGATTGTCTGCATGAGCAGCGTGTAGCGATCCAATCCGGTGATCGCCAATTCGATCTCCCTCTGCAATTTCTCGATTCGTGCTTTCAGCCGATTCATAGCCTGCACGGTGTCGGATATGAGGAAATTCCCCAGAACCTGCTTCCATTCTTTCGCGTGACGCTCGATGCCGGCTAAGAGCGGCTTCAGGTTGATGCTTTGGAAAGAAAGTGATGTAGGTCAAGATATAAGTAACTGTAGAATTACAAAAAGAAGTAACAGTCTGGAAAGATAAATTATGTTTCATTCATTTTGATAGGCAAAAAAGGAAGAATTTGGTTAATTTATCAGTATATGGATTTCGGTTAATTTGAAACTCTCTCTCTCTCTCTCTCTCTCTCTCTCTGTTGACAGATATATCGTTTTCATGTATCGATAAGGGTCTGATATCTTTCTCATTGAGATACCGCTTTACCGTATGCTATTCAGATCGAAGTAAAACTCCATATCTTTGACTTCCTCCAAAATTCCTTCGTAAAACGTGAACTTCTCGTCGTATTGCGGAAGCGTAGGCTTCGTCGCCGCGAATTTCTCACAGATTAGATTCTTATCGAACGACCACAAGTTGCTGTATTTCTTCCATCTGTACAGATACCGCCAGCAATCCATCGACAACTTGTACGCCGTGTCTTGAACCAGCTTCACGAGTTCGTTAACTACCTGTGACGTTTCGGGATGTAAGCCTTCGAATCGACGAAAAGACAAAGATCACTCCACAACGGGAAATAGTTTCTAAATTCGCTTCACGATTTACCGCAAAACTTTACCACGTGCGCGTGAATTGGCAAATTTTACTCAACTCGAACGCTCAACACGTCCTCGAAGAAACTGAAAGTGACCGGATCCTCTAAGAGCTCCCTTTTCTGCGGTTCACACTCCAAGCAAGTTCCATTCATCCATCTGGAGAATCCCTTCAATCTTTCCAACAGGTCTCGCACATCATGGCAAATGATATTGTAGATTTCGCCGGGCGATGGACGCAATACCGCCTCGGACGCCATTAATACCGCGTCAATTTGGAAAATCGGCTTGGTCCGGCTTAAAATTTGGTTCAGAACTTCCATGTTCCTCACCATGCACCTGGAGCCCGAGCAGAGATGACATTTCATGAAATGACAAATCAATTAAGCATATTTATATGGAAAAGAATTATTATTTAGTAGAGTAGAGAAAGACGTATACATTATAAAGGCGACGAAGATTTTCTTCTCATATTTTTCATACAAGAGTTGCATATCTGGACTTTTCCCAGTTGACGTGCCCAGAACCAAGCTTTCCAGCTTCATGAGCATCGGACTGATCGACTTGTATGCTTTCGACATCGACGACACTAACTCGGACCGTCGATTTTTAATCTCGAGAAAATAAAGCTGCGAAGAGAGAAGTCGATTGTAATAGTCGACAAATTGAAAACGTCACGAAACTTTATATAGCAATTTTTCGAGTGGAAAGAAATATTCGGACTTAATATTTTCTTTAAAAAGGAATCTCGGTTCTACCTTGACGTATTTGAATTCGGATGAATCAATAAAACCCCAACTGAGTTGAGGAGTAGCAAAACATTAAGAAATTAAGATATTTATCAAGATACCTTGCACGGTAAAAGATCCTCCGACTCGGCGATTTCTTTCTTGGTAGAGAACAAGTGGTACGATTGCAATTCTGCCTCGATTCGGCTGTCGAGGTCTCGTTCCATCTGATTGATTTGCTCGACGATGGAGTTCAGGTTCTTCAGCATCTTGCCGCAGGAGGACGCGTAATCGGAGATGCTCAGGGAGTTCCAGTTGAATCGCGTCACCCCCGGCTGAAGGTTCCTCTCGATGTCTTGCAGAGTCCTCTTCAACAACTGTATGTCACTCTTTTCCAGGGAGTCCACGACGCTGTTGTACTGGTTGATCATCTTTTCGGTAACGTCGATGTCCGCTCTCAGTCGATTCTTCTGAATACCGACGTCCCTGAGGGCGACGGGCAGCTGAAAGCCCAGCTGCTCCATCAGTTCCGCCTCTCTGATGACCTCGAAGACCTCCAGGTCGAAGTTCAACTGAAAACGCAGCTGACACTCCACCAGGATGGTGCCGCTCATGAACTCCGTCCAGCTGATCTTCCCGCGAACCTCGTGCTTGTCCGAGAACATGGCGGAGCCTTTCTGCGGGTTCCCTTTCGCGTCGATCCTCGTTTCTGAGCGAAACTGTGCGCTCACAGGCCCGAGTCTCGACCCTGCGACATCGGAGTCAATTGTTTCCATACTGGGCTTCGACACGATGACGTTGTGCTTGAGCAACGATCCTTGCGGGGTCGACGAGAGCGAGACCGTGTCTTTGTGCTTCGTCTTCGACGCCAGGTGGATCAGCTGCAGCTCCTTCGCGGGCTCCTGCTGCTCTGTCGGGAAGGTCAGGGTGACGGGCAGGTCGCGTTCGACCTGCACTATCCTCAGCACGCTCTTCTTCATAGTGGCGGCGATCGTCAGCAGCGCGTTGTCGAGCCAAGCGTTGAACTTCGCCTCCTCGAAGTCCTTCAGCTGATTCGCGAGCTCGAGATACTGGCCGAACGCGAGCAACCTCAGCTCGCTGTGCTTCAGCTCCCTGACCTGTTGGAAGACCATCACCGGCCTGTGCAGTCTGTGGAAGAGCTTCCTCACCCAGAAGATCGCGCCCGCCATCAGCGGGTGATACGTCAGCAACGGCGGCTGCCGTTTGCCCCGATTATACACGTGCTCCACCGTGCTGATCTCCTTGCTGAACTGCTGCATGACGACGTCGAATTTGCCGAGCAGCCGCTGCTGAACGGCCTCGCGGGTCTTCATCAGCTTGAACTTGAGCAGCATCTCGAGGGCGGTCTCGGCGCTGATCAGGACGGAGAAGCACTCGTCGATGTAGAACCTCGCCTGGTCCTCGAGGAACGACACCTCCTCGTAGAACCACGCGGTCATCGCCTCCCAGTTCTCCTTGTTGAAGACGTTGAAGACATCGAAGTCCGTCTGCTCGATCGGCACCGTCAGCGCGTCCACCCGCTTCACCACGGTGTCGATCTGCGCGGGGTCGTCTATGATGGACTTGAGGTCCGCCCCGAAGATGTTGTAGAAGTCTTGCAGCACGCTGGCGATCCCGCGGAGGTCGCTGCACACGTCGGCGATGTACTCCGTCGCCTCGAACAGATGCTTCTGATCGAACTCCCAGCGAGTCCCCTTCCCCAGCAGCTCGATGTCCGCTCGGGTCTTCAGGTACGACCGCTTCCACTGCCTCAGCATCGTGCTGGCCCAGTCCGTTTTCTCCAAGACCTCCTCCAACGGCCTCTTGAATAACGTGACGATCGCCAGGTTCTTCCTCACGTTCTGGCAAAGTTGCCACGATATCCTGCTCATCAGCGACATCAATCTCTCCTCGGAGGAATAATAACTCGACAACACCCAGAGCATCCGCAGCCCCTCCGTCAGCGAAGGCATGCACTCCGCTATAGATTCGAATGAATCCGACTCGGTAATCAACTGCGAGAGACGTTAATTAACACTGTTATCGTTTAATCGCATATACGCTATATATTGCGCTCGGGGACGTGCAGAAGTTCGCTGGTTCATCGATGATTTTATCGATACAAAAAATTCGTCGTTTCGCAGACGCGGAGTCAGATTATTTCCCGAAAGGTGGAAGATGGTGAATAACGATTGCGGATACTTGGACTGAACGTTTATAAATATTACGCTCTGTTTTATTATTATCAGCAAAAGAAAACGTGGTTGAGACAATCCGACGAACTTTTGGCAAGTCCCACCGAGGGAAAGAATCTAAGAAATAACAAATATTTATTCGCTGGACAATAATAACATATTTTTCTTATACTAACATACATGTTTTTACACGGAAGAAAAAGTTTCAAATACAAAAATACACATTTTCTTAAATCTGTAGATTTTCATGAAAGCAATTGTTTGTTTCTATTTAAATAAAAGAATTTAGAGAGAGAGAGAGAGATTTAAGTAAATACGTTATTAGTACCCATCGAATGAATATGCTTTATTTTTTAGATACTTTTCTTTCTTTCAATGCAGTCATATTCATTATATAATGTTATCGGAATGTTTCGACAAACTGTGAGCGCGCGTCTTCTGATTTATTTGTGATCGACTCGACGCGGTCGGTCCGGTATGTAACACACGTTACATCATTGCGATGCGACTGAACAGTTATCTCCATTAATACCTTGAAGTATCTTAATAGCGTTTGCATGAATTTATTGCTATCCCGAGCTTCGACGTACTGCTTCCAGAGCTCCGCCTGGTAGTACTGAAAGCTCGAGGAGACCGGCGAGTGTGCCTGCTCGAGGAGCGCGAGGATCCGCTTAACCGCGGGCATTTTCAGCTGTTCCTCCAACATCGTCAGTCCGGTCTCGCAGTCCTGCCAGTACTCGTAATCCACCATCGGTCCCTTCTCCGGAAGCACTTTGCTCGTGTACAATTCCATAACCTGATATCATCCGCGATAATAAAGTACAAGATACATAATACTTGGTGTCCGCGAGTTTGTCTGATTCCCAGACATCGACACGCGCTATCGACGCATCTCTACAGTGATTTATGACGCCGGCAATCACAAAACATCGCGTTTTATTGCAGGTAACAGGAAGCTGCAGAGATATCACGACGAGTCATGGTCCTTTCTTTTTTCAACAGACAAGCGTAGGGAAAGTAATATTAAGTCGCTCACTTTCTGTATGTGCTTCTCCCACGATAAGACCACTTCCTCCAGCTGTTGGACGATATCTTGATTTTTCAGCAACATATCGTCCGTTATCGCCGGATCCTGCAATTCCGTTATGGTCGGCATCGTCAGCAAAATGTCACCTTCGACGTGCTCCAGCGTCCTAGATCACCAGAATCTAGATTACAAGTCCGTTCGCAGAGGTTGAAAATGAAACGTTAACGCGACACCAGATGTAGCGTCCATTAATCTTTGTCGCGAGAAAGCAATGCTAACCATTCCACGCTCTCGATCAGATTGTCAAGATAATTTAGAATGTCTTTCTTGTTCCGATGGTCCCTCATCGTTTCTTTGAACGCGTCGACTGATCTAGTAGACTTGAAATCCGACAATGATTTCTTGCTGCCCCCTCTCAAGCTTGACTTTGAGCTTTTACCTCTCGGAGTTTCCTCCTGCAAAGTGGACGTAGAGATCTTATCGTCCTCTTCGTCCTGTATGTTTGTTCTTGCGTCCTCTTTGAATCCGGACGCTTTCTGGAATTCGGATGGTGTACTTAGCGCTGAATTCCTTCACGAGCAAATGAAATATCGAAATTATTCATTAGATGAACAACTCAATATGATTCGAATTATCGACGTGATTTAAAACACGTGAAAATTTAGAGAAACCACATGTTTTATATAACAGATATGGAATAAAATTTAAGGAAAAGCGGTAAATTTCAAGCTGACTCGCGATTATATGAATCTATCGTCAATGTTGTTAAAGTAAATGATATTTTATGTATTCGAAATTCTATGGTCTCCAGTGCGGATACCGTTTTCTCGATAATCGGCGCGAGTTCCTCTTCCTGTTCCGACTTCCACCGTTCGTAAAAATCTGGCTCCCTGAAATGCTTCTCCACCAATGGCTTAAATACCTAAAATTTCATGACTCGTACATTACTGGATCACTATATGCATCAACTATGTTTTTTTATTAACGATATTACGAAATTCTTCACCTCGAAACATCAAAACGCTATTCATCAGTCTGCTATTATACGCATATTCTCTCCTCTGTTATATTTTCGTCCACCTCTCTATTTATCATTAAGCTGAGTAAAATACTTTTCCAAGGCTCCAGTCGTTATTTCAATTATATTTCGCGTATTATATGTGTATAATAAATCAACAGAGCTACGGTGTAATCGGGATGGGTCGCGATTGCGAAAGGATTAGTGGCGAGAGACGATCGGTCGGTGAAAGGGGCATTACCAGGACCATGGGCGATTATATTGAACGGTCCTTACGTCAGTCAGCATTCTATTCAGAGAGGCTAAGAATCTGCTGTCGATGGAGCCGACCACCAGGTAATCCGTGATATCATCGAGGCACTCTTCGTAGCTCTCGAAAGAGGGTATACCCTCGTCGATGGTGCGCATAAAATAGAAGAGAGTGACGTCGCGCAAGTCAGTCCTATCGCCGTCTATTTCGCCGCATATCATGTGAATCACCGGCACCTTGCGGACTTTCTCCACCATTTTCTGCAATTACCGCAGATCTCGTTGCTTTATGACCGGCCTGGTCAGTTCGTCTTAACCGCGGTTTATTAGTCGATTGCTCGCCTCCCTTCGAAATTAAAACGGGGGAGAGACGAGAAATCGCTTGCCCCGCGGTCAACGTCAATCGGCTACGGTGAAACTGAAACTAGAATTAAGTCTCGACTTCATCGCTCTCGTCGGGCGTGACGACCGGTGTCGATAGTCTTGTAAAGAAACGTTTAACCCGTTTTCTCGTATATACAAGATCTCGAAGCGAAATTGAAGATAACGGAGGGACGATCGGTCCCGCGCACAAATAACAGAGATTGAGTTTCAAATAAATGACAAATTTATACGTCTCTTCGCGGGATCACCTTAGTCAGGATATATTTGTCCTCTTCTCCAGGCGGTGGTACAAAGTCCGCGCTATCTGGAAACCATTAATCATTGCGTGTGATTATTCATTGCTAACGCAAGTTCACGTGATATTGCATAACGCGAGATATAACTTGCCAACGGACACGTCTTTCGACTCCTCCCTCCTTTTCAGAGGCTCGCCACTTTCGTCCTGCTCCCTGTTTTCGTCGTCGTCTTCCTTGGCATCATCTTCGCTGGATACCTGTATACTGGATGTTTGTAACGCGCTGGGGCTCATCGCCAAACTGGAAGCTGGACTGATTTCCGCTTTGCTTTTAACTTTATCCTTTTTAGCTTTCTTCGCGAGCTTCTTGTCTCTTTTCTTGACATCGTCATCTTCGGGTTTCTCGAATTTTCCTAGTATTATCGGAAAATGTCATTCGGCCATCTTTTTTGGCGTAACGATCACAAAACTCACTAAAAATATAAGAACTAAGATAGCTATAAATGCAATAATTTTTTGCCCGAAGACCTTTACCTTTAGATTTATGCGAGAGAAACGGAGAGATAGAGGCAGATATTAGGAGCAAAATTTCAAACAGAAATACAAATCATATATATGATAGGATCAAGTGTGCTTTATGAAATACACCCTTAATTGTTAAAAATCTGGTCTACTGCTGCTACTTCCGCTACCTGTTAAATACCTTGCATTGTTAAAACCATGTCGACATGTTAATGTGGGATTTATTTGCTACAACGACAACATAAAATTTGTTATCTTTCTAAATTATTTGTCTCCGTGTATAAAATTGTGCAACGTGGGGTATTAGGGACAAAGTGCAATTTCTGGGAGAGTGCTGTGTAATCCTAAAAATCGCGAGATTTTTACCGGAAACACTCTTTGTTAACCTGTGAGTTCTGCTCTTCGAGGTGAACGCGGTCAACGCTGTTATTTTTGCGCGCTGACCTGAAGTCAAAGACAAGTGTCTCTCTCTGAACATTTGATCGATGTATCATGTCATCATAATGTTTTCTACTCTTAATCGCAAAATTGTAGTTTCTATATATGGAATGCTCCAGATCCATAAAGTTGATAACAGAATCTATTGCCTAGCAAACATCCGATGAAACTGGCACATTCTCCATCAGAATGTATTAACTTACTTTCTTCCCACACTGAGACCTCTTCCTGAATTATTTCACTAACGAGAGTCTTGTAGAAAAAGATCAGCTTCTTCTCCAGATTGGTCACTCCATACAGGTCCAGTATTAGAAAATCGAGCAGCTTGTCCTCGAAGTACCGATTATTCGCCTAATTATTAAGAGACGAACGATGTCAATTTGGTCTAATTCTTGAAGCGACATACCAAGGAAGATTAATTACGTTAATGAGTTCGTCGAAAAGATGTTGTTGTCCATTAAGTCCGAGAAATTTGATAACTCTTTCGCGAATCCATCTTATTCTGTATTCAAATGAAGATAATTTAATCAATCTCACGAACAAGACAAATTCCACGACGAACGATAAATAAGTATAACACTGTTAATTAATACGATACCGATAATCTGTAAAGATGGATGGTGTACGAAAGGCCGATTTGTCAGTTCGATCTTCTTCTTCAATTTCGTTTTCATTTGCGTTTTTCTCCGTATTATTGGTAAGCACCGACATTTCGCTGGTCAATCAATCCTTCCGAAATAAACTTTACATTTTCTTTTTACAGAATAACCTTTCTTATCTCTTGCTCTATGACATGAAGGCCGCACTATGTATACAATTCATTTTCTCTTTAATTCACATACGCAATATTTCATTCCACTTTCTCAGAGGTTTATTTTCTTATAAGATCGACACAACTTTGCGATTATTTACAATTGATTAGAAGTAGATAAATTGTTACTGTATGCGACTAAGTTTCCGGATTAATCAGTTTCAGAGTGTAATTGTTTCTCGAGAAATCACATTCAGATTAGATTGAATCGCCTTGGAGAAATATTGAACAACACTGAACGGTAAACGAATTGGACGCCACTACCGTTGTCATGGTGAATCAACTGCCTCTCTATGTGGGAGGAGGGTATACAGCAAGTGTTTATCGATTACACGGTTGAAATTTGTATAACGAGATATATATATATATATATATATATGTATTAAAAGGAGAAGGAAGAGTATCAAACTCCGGGTTAGACAAAATATTCATAATGCTAGATACGTTCCCTTGCACGCACACCGGATGCACACGCTGTTTGTTATATACACACACACTCCATCCTCTTGTACATGAGCAAGACCACCATTTTACGACGTGATCCATTTTATTCCATTTTACGACGTGATCCATTGTTTTACAACGCACGAGATCTTATCTATATGGTCACATTAGAAAATACGCGTGATTTCGGCGTGAGGAAAATAGTCACAATGCATCGGTTATTGTGCCGCCTCCTCTTAACTGCAGCTGCATAGTGTATCTTGCGATTATAATATGGACGGAAGATTAATGTAACTTTAATAAACGCACGCCTGCCACACGGAGAAAAATAATTTGCCGACACAGCAAATTTTATGCCGACGCAGCGAGATCTGTCAATCAATACGCGGATAGCTAAAGGACTCGTTAAGAATACCAATTGTCATTCGCTGAATTATTTGGCTGAATTTACAAATCACTTCGCTGTAGGAACAAATCGGTAAGTTTAGGAAAACGATATTTTGTTCCAGCAGCAAATTAACGTGTCCTAAGGACATGTTCACTCAACGGAGTACTTTTTATCCCGACGACAAAGCCCGTTTCTACTCTAATTACCAATAATTTGTTAATTTGATCGTCAACTAAATTTTATCGCCGTCGCAACGAATATGTTTTATTCACAGTAGCGACGATGGATTTTGCTACGACGGTGGAATTATTTTTCTTCGCGCACTCGCCTATTCCTTCAGATAGCAATCGAACGCTGACATTATACGAGTAATCGATAACGATGGGACCGTTCTCATCTCAAAAGCACCCGGCAGATCTTCGACAGACGCTTTCAAATCTTTCACATACGCCCTGGAGATTCTTCAGACGTCTTCTGAACTCTCGTGTCTCCCGGGTCTCAGGGTCTCGTTCTTTGGCGCTTCGTGAGTTAATTGCGCGGCGCTGGATTTGTTTCTGCCGTGGTCGTCGATCAATCCCCCGAGAATCGCCTCCACGTACTCCTCGCGACCCTCGTCGGTGTCGAAGGAGAACCCTAAGGAAGGAACGAACTCGGTCTCGACGATGGTCCTTTCGGACTCCGCCGTCGTGATCGTTCCTTGTGTCGTCGTAGTCGTCGGCGCTGTGGTCGGCGACGTCGTCGTCACCGCCGTCGTTGACCTCGTTGTAGAAGACACCAGCTTTACTCCGGCCTCCTCAGTCACTCGCTCGCTCCCCTTTATCGGCAGACCGGTCTCGAAGTCTAAACTCCTCTGCACCTGCGGCAGGTCGAAGATGAGCGACCGGTGGATCGAGTCACCGCCATACAAAGGCTGCCCGAAGTTCTCCGTCAACTGTTCCAGGATCTCCTGCTTCTGAAATGGCCGGTTGCCCCTGCCGTTTGTCGTCGACAGGCTCGCCTTCGTCGCGTAATCTGGATTTATTCGAGGAGAAACGTCGGGAGACACTCCGAAGGCAACGTTGGTAGTTGTCTTCATGGTATCATCGAAGGAAGGCGCCTTGGAATTCGCATTCCTGAACGTCGTTCTGGCCCGTGATTGATCCAATAATGGATTCGTCGTAATGAACAATGGCTCACTCCCGTCCAGATCCAGTGGCGTCTTTGGCTCTGAGTTGCCAACATTTATCTTCAACATGTCGAATGCGGGCGGCTTGGAGTTGGCTTTTTCGAACGGTGTCTGCGAATAATCTAACAGTGGACTCGTTGTGACGAAAGATTGCTTATTTCGATCCAAGGTCGACGACGTTCTCGGCTCGGCGGTGTCAGCGGGTGTGTTCGAAATATCGAAGACGGAGGCCCTCGAAATGGCATTTCCGGGGGTGGTCTGACCTTGCGAATGATCGAGAAGCGGATTTGCCGTGACGAAGGGCGGCTCGTTCGGGTCGTCTAATTTCCTCGGGGTCTCTGCGTTGTGTACATTCGTTGAGAACGGCCGAGGCAGCCGGTCTAGTTTCAACAGTTCCGCCATGAGCTGAAGGAGATTTAGCATACTCACGTCCGAGTCCTTGGGTTGATCGGCCGTGTTACTTGACGAAACGACGGAACTGCTTACGCCTGCAGACGTGTGACTAATATCCGGCAACCTCGGCGCTTGAGGAACGCCGGTGATTCGATCGTCTTCCGGCTCGACCGACTTGATGATCTCAAAATCGCCCAGAACGGTCGGTTGCTGAGCGATTAATCGGCTGATGAAGTCGTCGGCAGTCGTGTCCAGGTCCTCGTCTTTCTTCACCGAGAAGGACACTTCATACGGAGAATTCCGCCGGTCGATTGTTTCCTCGATCTGCTTCAAGGATCCTGGACGGATCGGGTGCAGCGGACTGCTCGTTGTCGTCGCTTCCGTCGTCTCTCCAACGTTCTCTTCGGGTCTCTTGGTCTGGAACACGCCTCTCGGTGTAACCGCCTTCAACGACGACCCCTCTACATCGATGTTACCGTTGACGGTGACCGAAGATCGCGCGACAGAAGTCGAAGATTTATCGGGGACAGGCGTGACCGGTTTCTCGGACGACCTCGTGGTCGCTTTTGTGCCGATGGAAATTGCTTCCTGCTCGACACTGGGAGTGGAAACTGCCACCTGTGGGACAGCCGAACTCGTCTCACAGTGCCTCGTTCGCCCATCGGATGTTGAAGAGTGGCACGGTGATTTCGTATCTACTTCCGACTGCGCCTGAGCCCTGATGGCGTCCCTGATGGTGAACTGGAAGCCTGTATTGTATCGGTTCAGGGTTTCCGTTTCGCTGCTGTTCCTTAAACCCTGCGCTCTCGAGGACTCCACGCGTCCGTTCGCGTCTCGGTCCGGCGGGACGAAGTCGCCGAAGCCGTCGTTGTAGTCCACGACCGGCGGCACGACGTCGGTCACGGGGACATTCGATCGATCGTGCCACGAGGGAACCAGCCACGGTATGAGCGTGGACGTTTCGATGATCACCCGGTCAGCGAGATGAACCTCCGGACTGGGCGTCGTCACCGGCAAACTCTCGTCCGTGTAGTCGATGTTCTCGTTGTAAACCGGCGACTCGTCCCTACTGCTGCCAGAGAGCGCGCTGGAGAAACGCGGGATTTCGGTGGTCGTCACTCCGGAGTCCCAGGATCTCTTGAAAGCGTCGTCCAGCGTCGTATAGTGCGTCTCTTCGGGGACGTTAATGAAAAAGCCTTCCAGTGGTGGGCGCAAGAACAGCGCTGGTCGGGAAGTCCGGAAGCCGAAGTCCGCTGAGAACTGCTCGTCGCCGAAGCTGGAGACCGATTTCGTCGACGACGAGTTTTGGTCCACCGCCGTCTGATTCTCCTTGGACGAGGAGCGATCGTCAAGCACCTCGTGACTTTTCTCGGCGATTCTCTCAGTCGTGTCAATCGTAGCTCTCGCGGTTGTCGACTCTATCGAGGAGTCGTCGTCTCTTTCTCGGCGGTTCGTCACCGGCGGAGTCGCGCCGTCATCGGAGCTGCTCAGGTACGTCGTGTCTTCGATACCGCCAGCCGTCGAGTTCACGACATCCTCGTAATCCTCCGTCGACCCGTCGCTGCCGGTTTCGTTGGCCACGACCACGTCCGGCTTCTTCAGGATCTGCGTCGAGTTCACGGTGTCGCCGTGAGCGCTCGTCCCCGATGGAGGAAGTGTGGTCAGACCAACACGATCGTTCTTCAACGCTTGAATCACGGGATCCTGTCTCTGCACGATAATCCTTCCGCGTGAATTATTCAGCGCTTGCACGATTCCGACGCTGTCCTTCAGCTCGATGACTTCCGCGCTCTCGTCGTTCCCGTCATCGTCGTTTCTAACAACAGGCTTGTCACTCTGCTGCCTGAACAGCTCGTCGATCGCGTCGGTCACGTTGATCCTGAAATTCGTGCGCGATTTCTCCTCGAAGTTGAGACGCGCCCCGTCCGCCTTCCGTTCGCTCTCCGATCTCTCCGGGTCGTCGTGGTGACGCGCAGTTTCGCTCAAGCTGATATCTTCCGTGTCATCGTCCTGCCGAACGATCGTGGGAGGTGTCACCGGGCTCTTACTGTGCGCGTACAGATGATCAGAGCTGTCCATTAGCAGATCCAGCTTGCTGTAAGCCAACGTTGAAGGCCGATAGGTCGTCGGAACCGTAGGCGAGTACAATCTCCTCGTGGTGGTGGTAACAGTGGGAACAGTAGGCGCGTAGGAGGCCTGTAGCCGATTGGTGAAGCCGTCGGGTCTGCGATAGTCGTCCTGGAACTCATTGTCGCCGGCCGATCGACCCTGATAATCGTGTCGGATGATCGGAGAGGCGTGGTAAGGCGACCGTCCCTTGTCCTCAAGGTGGAACTTGCTCTGATACACGGAACTGGTCTTCGCCAGTTTTTCTTGATAACGACTGTAGTCAAGAATCTGACGATCGTTCCGCTGCGGGTAGTCCTCGAAGCCGCTCGGCAGGTCGTTCCCGGTCGCGTCGACGGCAGGGTAATCCGTGATCCTGCGGAATCCGGGTGTGTAGCCCAGAGTTCTACCACCTAGCGTGGAGTAGTCGACGATCCTGGCGCCGCTGTCGGGATCCACCAGGCCGTCCTTGGTGACGTCCTCGGTGGACTGCAGGCTGATCATCGCGTACGCGTTGCGGATCATCTCGTCGTCGTCGATCTGATAGTTGTTACGGTTCACCCCGAGGTATCTGTTGGTGGACGAGCAGTCGACCTTGGTCCACCAGTCGCAGGTCAGCAGCTTCTGGCTAAAAGTCGAGCCTATCGGGCAGAGAAACGAGGAGACCAGCACGTCGTGACACACGTGGAAAACCTGACACCCGGCCGCCTCGTCGGCGTAATAGCCTGTTGAGCGAAGTGAATTCGAATGAATTAGAAATGTCTTATGTATATCGTGACATAATACATATAGATTTCGTGGCGGCTTACATAACGGATTACACACGTCTCGTCTGCGCATCGTCGGCTCCTCTCTTTTTGTGCACTCAATCTCTCTCTTCGCGCGCCGGATTATCTAATATCTGTGGTGGGCGAGAGAGAGAGAGAGAGAGAGAGAGAGAGAGAGAAGCGAGATCACGTCGACGGCATAATAGCGTAGAGAACATTCGCGCGCCGCAGAAAGTTGGATGTTCATTACGCGTCATTACCGACAATGACAAACGGAAGAACGATTACGGTTCTTTAGCGCATCTGTACGGCCGTCAAGCATACCGTGCGATATTCCCACTCTCGGGCGCGAAATCTCGTTTGAACAATCGGCCAACGAAACAGGATTGTACACACCGCAACGGTGTTAATAATTTCGCAGTGCCGATTCCTTCATTCTACATGACGTCTCATTTGTGAGGCACTGTTGATTGAACGCTCGCGAGGATTCGGTCTCGTAGTAAGGTTTATACGGTGTAATTGGTGACTATGAGCTCATACGCTAAACGAAGGCGCTTTGCTTTCCCACGTGACCCAAACAAACGCGGTGCGCCGGTATTTCTACGTCGTAGAGCGGACAACGATTGCTCCGAGGTATGCGACGAGCCCGCGTGATTTATTCCCTGTATTTACCGCGTGAACGTCCTTCGCACGTGAATCCCGTCTGAGGTAATGTCGAGTAGGCGGGATAGTCGACGCCTGGCTCACCCGGCACATTTTTCCTGATGTCAGATAGATCTGCAATGTACAAACGGTTTCTTCATTTCGCAACGATTGAAAGGGTTTCGCGCCGTTTGAGGAACCGCTCTTATTTCGACAAGTTGTCCGAAACATTCCGAAAAGCGATTATCGCGTTCTCAGACCGTATAATTGCGAGAGATTTCAGTTGTTCGCAACGTTTTGGTGAATCTTTCGTATGAAGCGCAGAAAAAATTAAAAACGAAATAAATCAACAGAAATATTTGTATAGTTTTTACAATATTTAATATTGTAAGAAAGCAAATTATTGAAAAATCGCACACGCCTTGACCTTTACCTTCCAATTATCGATTCTTTTGCTTAGATAAAAAAATGTTAACGAAACGGTAAAACTGATGATTAAAGCAGTGTTTATTTTTGACGAGTGATAATTATTATATAATTGTCTTCAATATAATAAAGAAGGTCAGAATGAAATAAAGTATCCATCCGTGAGCACGTGTCTTATTGAACGTTGATCATCGGGATTGCAGACATCACGATGATCCGTGATATTTAAAACTTCGCACTTATCGCTCGTACGAACATTCGCAGATAACGTCTGGTAATTTGCCGGATCCGTGTGGCCGGTGAGATTTTGCTTGACCTATCCGCGCGAGTAGTTTTTTCTTTTTTACAATATAAACGTCGCGTCACCTTTCACGCGAGTGATAATCCATTCGCCTCATCGAACCGTGCGAATTAAATACTCGCTCGCGTGCATTCGATCGATCGTGTGCATTTGCGACGGCGGTTAAGAAGATAACTCGAAACTCCTCCCAGATAACGAGGATAGTTTTTACGAGTGTAGCGAGGAGCAAAGTCATGATGAATAAAATCGTGATTTCCATAAAATCGCGCCGTTTGCGCCGTGAAGCAGTCTCCGGCAATTATCGACGTGCCGACATCGATTCTCCTTTCAACTTCACGCGTAGGTTTAATTGTATGATAACTGTCCTACCTCAAGAATACTCACGTCATGCAAAGAAAATGATTGCGAAATGTACAAACGAATAATGCGAATGTCCATTTAATATAATATTATGAAACTTATTGCCGAGCACAAAAGACACTCGAGTCGAGGATTCGACGGCTCGAGAAGTCTTGAGAACCCAAAGTCGAGAAGAAGCGACGCGGAGAGTTCCGAAAAAGAGATATGAAAAATGAGAGTTGCGAAAAAGCTCCCGAGTGCCAAGATTCAAGAGCGAAGGTTTATGAAACGCGGGATTAGAAAAAGATTCAAGAGTGAAAGTTTACGAGACGCGAGATTAGAAAAGAAATATCGAAGGGTCCGCAAATCGTCGAATATCAACGGCTCCAGGAAGGAGTTCAAGGATACGCAAAGAATCCAAGAATACGAAATGAGCTCGCGACGGAATAATAAGTAGTTGCGACACTCACCCGTCACGTGGTCGTACGGGTCGTATTGACCACCCGCGGAACCGTAGCTGTCGAAAGCACCTTCCTCGTTCGGGTCGAAGTACTTCCTGCAAAAGCGGTTTCATTAAAACGCATCGTCGTGCGTTCGGAAGGTGTCGCTTGGAGGCAAACGTACCTTCCTCTAGTTCCGTCGATCGCCCTGCGTGACAGGAAGCTCCTCCTCGGGATTTCATGTTCGAGACTCCGCTGAACGTTGCACAAGACCGCCGTCACGAGACCTGCTCACGAAGGAGAACATCCTTAGAGACCGTGAAAGATGCGCGTGAATGGATATTACACATTGCACCACCAGTCATTGAAGCGAGAGCTCGCTTCATAAGCCGACGATAGGACGTACGTCTTCAAAAGGATGCGAAGGATTTCGATAACAGGAGAAGGAAGGCAATCGGCGAGGAAGATAAGCTAGCGAGAGCCGTCGCTGGATTTTGAGCGCGACAATTTCAATCCAGCGGTAGGATAAAATTGTTCCGACGGTTTAACGCGCGTGCCGGATTTATTTTCCAGACTTTCAACGCGCGTGGGGTATCGTACAATAGCCACCTACCACGTTGAACTGCCATTTCATCCTACATAAATAATATTTTTCATATTAATCATTCCCTTCTAAATTCCCCACGCCTTGTGGAAAACTTTTAGTAAATGTCGCAAAAAATATTACGGAAGATTTTAACGGAACGAGAAAGGCTTTCTCGATCAAGTCGGCTTTCAACACGCGCAGATCTAACGTACGTAGACACGCATTCACGTGGAAAATTTCTGGCGTAAAATTTAACGGAAACAAAGCGGTTATGTGAGACCAGTACTACTACTGGTAACAATAGTCGGCCACTGCCACATTTTTATTCAGACATTGTGCAATGTGTATAGGATAGATTAGACTTATGTAAGTTTTGATTTACTTCTATACAGAGAAAGAAATTAATCTAAGCTCAAGGCTCGTATTCTCACATTAAGCAAGAATATATAATCTTACGTGAAGATGAACTCGTTCCTACACGAAAAAATTCTACATAGTTCCAGTTAAGATATATCCGTGTTATTCAAGAATAATTTTCATGACGAGATATTCGATGGAACGAACGATGTCTTCGAATGAAGAGTTGTATCTGTTTGAAAAATACGAAAGAATGTAGGATTTGGTGAAACCATCCACCTACGCAGGGCTGGCTTTTGGATTTCACAGGGACAATGAGACCGTCGGATTCTGACTCCTCGGTTCGCGATCCTTGAATAGCCCGTGATTGCGACGCTCGCTAAATATCGTTCGATTTCGGTTTCGCAATCGGACGAGTCTGGCGTGAAAGGTCGCCCGGAGCGGGCCATCTTCGCGCGCTTTTACGAAGTCGCGCTTGAATTCGATTCGGCTACGATCGATTAGGCAAGGTAGCTCTTAATCCTCGATGACCATGAACGATCGCAGCCGTTACGACTACAACGGAGCGATCGACCCCGAAGAGCCTTCCACAAGAAAAGCGGGAACACGAGTCTCGCCGGTTAGATTTTATCTCGCTGCGAAATAAGTTCCTCCTTCATAACTCCTTCAGAATTCGCGCTTGAGACGATCTGCAAGGAGGTGCGTTGGACGGTGTTATTATCGCGGTTGCGAAGTCTCGCGTTTCTCGCGACTCCTCGAAGGTTTTCCCCTGAAAAGGAGACGCCGCGCGTTCAGTTAGTGACATTTCGAAGAGCGCAGAGCGAGATAATTGTCAATATGTTATGTAAGAGGATTCGCGGGGGCTCTCGTTGACCGTTCGAGCGATGACGGTGAAGCCGCGTTTTCCCGGCCGCGAGACTCCAACATTATCCATCCTACCTCTGCCCGACGTTTCTCCCGACAGCACTGAGAGGATTAACGTCGACTTTAATTTCCAAGCGCACTCGATAAAGGAATTAGCTCTGATTAAGAGGAGTCCGCTTCGCAACATAACTTACATAAGTGATAGTGTACATTGAATGTACACTACCAACACTGTCTTCAAATCTTTTTTTTTTTCTTTCCGTCAAGTTATAATCGTTCGTAGGGAAAACTTTCTTTGAATGACTCGAAGCGCGCTCTGGAGAGTAGCAATTATGGCATCTCCGGCCAGTCAAGATGTTAGTTACAATGCACAGCTTTGATAACGCCTCGTGATCCGTCCGCCGTGGAGGAGTTGCCGAGGACGTAGTCTCCACGTGACTACACATACGGCCGTAATTGAATACGCAAAATCCTTCGAAAGGCCAATCGGTCGATTAACTTCGAAGTGATGTTCTCGGGCACACGTGCTTCGCCATTGTCGCTGCCATTTTCACCGTCGTCAATGGCATTAAAATGGCCCAAAGGCCACGAGGACGACGGAGACCGTCGTGATAGAGCGAGGCTTATTCGGTGCTACAAGCCGGCCGATCTTCGCGTGAAATCGCGCACGTGAATGATTTTTCTCACCGTGCCGTCGATCTAACGATCGGATCAGACGCGGAAAGCGCGCCGCTTTTCCTCATGCGGGACGAGGAGCGCGACCTCCTCGGGAAAAAATGCCGAGTTTACGGCAGAACGGGCCGAATAATTAGCAGCGGGAATTTCCGCCGGCGAGAAAGTGTCCCCTCGCGAGCGCGTTCTTTGAATATTCGCGGGACTGAAGTCCGAGACAAATCGGATTTCACGGTGCCACTTAAACCAGTTCCGACCGGCCAATTTGGCGGGTGGCTGACGGTGTCTTTTTATGCGGCATCCGCAAGACAAATATCTAGAAACTGGTATTCGGGGGACCAAGGACCATTGCGGAACTAATGAAGAGCCACGTTAAGAAGCCGTTTCTCTGGAACAATAAAGCCGATGTTTATCGCCCAGCTCCGATCCTTTTCACGTTCAACATTCGATTTCTGAATATTCCTGACATGATAACACGCCACCCCCCGGTCGAATACAAAATTAATATCCCTCGTTTCCTTGTGTCTTTCCACTTTGTCAATTCGTCAGAATATTAACCCTTTGTTAGCACACTTATTTTTATTTTGCTGCTCAGTTTGGTACACTGAGCCTGCGAGACCAGGTAGTTTTTCTGATATGCTCTTGTTTAAGTATCTACAGATGTGCGCATCCTGTGTAGATATTATAGTTCTGAATGTACAAAAAGTAAATTTAAAGAAATTGTACCAATTACTTTTATTTTTTTTAAATAAATAAATTATTTATAAAATAGATAACTTTTTTATTATTTGTTTATTAGATAATCTTTTTTTTTTTAATAAACAATTTAAGGTATAACGAAATGATGCATTGATTCAACAAAGAAATAAAAAAATTTCGCATGTTTCAAGATGAGATTTCCATGTTTACATGTGCAATCGTTTCAAGATGCAACAATTATGTATTATGCAACAATTATGCAATTCAAGATGCTACAATTATATATTATGCAACAATTACGTAATTATGGTATCATGATTTTTCGCTCGCGTCAGTTTAATCCACGAGTGGCGAAGTAGGGTGAATAAAAGCATACTGTTCCAGCGGAGGCATCAATTGCTGCGTAATTTCGCGTTTTTCGGCTGACGCGAGATCGAGAAATCGTCATAAATTCGCGGGACACTCGAGCAGGAACAGCAGGCGAATCCGTACAAGAGGAAGTATCAACCCGTCGAGCATGTCCAACAGCATTAAATCAAAACGTCGACGTGTTTCACACGACAGCAATGAGATTATTTACGGCAATCGTCGCGGTTTGCACGGTGCCTTTACAAATTGCGCGTCCGACGCGTCGGTTTGTCGAAATAATGACAGAAAAGAAGGAGAAACGTTATAATCTCGATACATAGCGCTTCGTGAGCCAAAGATAGAACATCGTGAGATCGAGTTGATCTAATTTATGAGCGCGCGTCACCGCGTCGTTTTTTTCAGTATTGCGCAAATGTTCCCCGCTCGCGATTGCATGAATGGACCGTCGCGGACACGACGCGGACAGGTGGCTCGCTTGATTATAACTCGATCGCTGATGATTGATTAAATAAACGCTACTGACGTTAACTGACGAGAATTCGCGAGGCTACCTGATTGCCTTTTGCGTAATCTTGGCATGTACATTATGTATCGGAGAAGAGTACAAGCAGAATCCTCACAGATTGACGCATAAATATTCCACGACTTTAGTTTTTACGCGACTATCAGCTTCGAGTCACCGTGCTCGGTAATTGGTATATCCATTCGCGGTAATGACAGTTTATTTTACGCACGTGTACGTTGTGTCGTGCGTGAATGTATGATTTTCGATTTCGATAGTTCATTTGAATACTTAACGCGAGCTATGCACGCAAAGAAACTGCTGGAAAACAGCGATATTATCTCCACTATGCCGTTTGATCCGAAACGGTCGTACGGTAAATTGCGACTTTGACGTACAGTACGTAACATATCGCTGAATATGTTTTCGTATTGATAGAGAAAGCGAGAAAGGTTTTTCCCATATGTCATCGGGAGTCGGAATGCGGTTGCATGCGTGCGAAGATTCAAAGATCGCAGCAATACCGAACGTTTCGAAATACTACGGACTCTCTTCGGTACGACGATGATTCTCTTACGTTATGACGAAGACGCTTGGATCTGTTCTTATAATTCCTTCAGTTATGAAACAGCTGAAATTAATCAAATACCTCAAATACATTGCCAATCGTCTCCCGCTTCACGATCTCAATCGATCACTATTTGTGTCTAAATCGATCTATGGACAGTAAACACTAATTAATAGTAACATTATATGAATGTTATAATTTTCCATCCAATAATGTAAGTGTAATATAACATGTACATAACATTTACGTTATTCAGCGGGAAACTACAACATTATTGTAATTTTATCGTTAGTTGGTGTTCACTAGATGTTTTATAGAACTATTCGTCCTCGCTTCAGCGTCGCGACGTTGAAGATGCTTAAATTTTCCCTTCGACTATGACGTATGCCGAATTCGAGAATAAGCTCAGTGTACCAACTCAAATAAATTACTAATCATCTCCCGTTCCACAATCTCACAATGAATCAGCACTTGTGTCTACAAATAAATCGACCAATATTTCATAAAACTTCAGATTCTCTTCAATATCGCGACGCCGCAGACTCTTAGATTCACTTTTCAAATTCCTCCAATTATGAAGTAACATTCTCGAAACTGACAAAGTACTTGATAAATTACCAACCGTTCCTCATTCCACAATCTCAATGAATTACTTACGTATCTTTAAATCGATCTATACTTCATAAAACTTCAGACTCTCTCTTCATCATCACGACGCCGAGACGCTTAGATTTATCCTGAGAATCCCTCCAATTATGACGTAACAAAGTACTGAAAATAAATTACCAATCCTCTCCCGTCTCACGATCTCGGCGAATCCCCACTCTCCGTAAACCGATCTACATTTCATCAAACTTCCGAAAACTCTCTTCGGTGTCGCGACACTGGAGATGCTTCAATTAGTCCCTCGAATTCCTCTGAGTGTGAAGTACTTTTGCCGGGATCGAGAAACTAGCAAATAAATAACCGACCGTCCCCCCACAATCTCAGAGAACCACCACTTGCGTTGAAATCGATCTACGTTTCACAGAACAGGGGTACCTCGAGACGCTACATCACGATCTCGCATCACGGAGCGGCGCTCGCGGAGACCCTCCGCGAACCATCCTCGGCACCGAGTCAGCGAGTTCCCACAGATGAGTTAACCGACTCACGATCCGGCGTGATACGAGAGATAAAAAGAAACGACTCGGTTCTCCCGGTGGACGGTGGAAACAGCTCGATCGACGCATCAATGAGCTCGTCGGTCTCACCTGCGGCCGTAGACTAACGAACGAGAGGGCGATCACTGTCACACGTGTGCGAGCGACGGCCAGCACAATAGCGGTCGGTCGCCGCGGGCTCTCCGGAGGATTCGCGCGACCCGGGTTCCCACGTGCGTGTGCTAACGGAGCTGGGCTCTCACGTGGAGAGGACACTTACACAGAGTACGCAAGCTAATCGGCATTTTGTCCGGCGTTGCACGGGCGGCGTGCGGACGGCCGGGCCCCGACGACGTTCGTCCACCGTGAAAAGCGACGGATGCACTGCGCCTCGGCGCGATCACCTCGGCTCGACTCAGGCTCTTCCTCTCGAGCGGGCGCTCGTCGTCGCGTCTCCTCGCCGGCGCAGTGGAGGGATCCCCGGCTCCTCGTGAGACCTCTTACCTTTCTTCTCTCACGGGGCCCTCTCACCTGCGCCTATCCGCGTTTGCCGCTGCGGGCCATCCCTCGCGAGGAGGAATTCCGCGCGGGTCGCGCCTCTCGCCGGAATCTCTCCGTCTCGAGTGCGTGGAGAGGACCTCGCTCTGCCTCCTCCGAGAGACGGCCGGTTCCCGGACGACTTAGTCGGCATGTGGTAGTACTTTTTGCGCGTAGGTGAGAGGGGGAAGTTCAACGGTTAGTTGCTTTCGGATGAGGGGGCAATAACGAAACGTTTCTCCCGCAAGAATGTTCGAGCATTTTCGCGGTGCGTCGCCCGAAAATTTGCCAACGGTTATGAAAGACGGCGACGTAGGGGAAATCGAGGGTCCATGCCCGTGACGTTTAGAGGCGCGCGTAATTGGAAAAGAGGAGCGACGCGTTATATAAGTTCGATGACATTGCATCGGTCACGCGCGCACACGTGGCCGAGGGACCGTTTTCGCCTTTTGCATAACCGGTGATCTCGTCTCTCCGGCTTTCCTCTCGGCACAGTGACCAGCTGCGGTAAGTCATACGCCATTTTCACCGGTGTACAACTTTTCGAGGCCGTGGCTTCTCCATTCGCCCGTGTACGAACGTTATAACGGGTCGACGGTCGGTATCTTAATTAAGCGGCCGCTTACGTGGCCGCACGGCTTTTTGCTTAATTAAATTGTTCTCCTTTTATCTTACTGCGAGCAAGGGAGGAGGGAGGAGGGGGCGCTCGCGTGGCGGAGCACACGGGCGCGTTTGTTGGGCTAAAATTAGAGCGGCACTTTCGTGCGGAATGTTAATGCAGGGCGTTGCGTATAGAGCTCGTAACAAACGAATTCGACGACAAATCTCAAGGTCTAATTAAACAAATACGTGGAATTCGTGCGCGCACATCTGGTTATAAGTAAAACCCAGCAATTATACACCAGAAGATGTGAAACCGACATTTAATTATACCCAGAAGTTATCTTAAATCAAATATTATCGAGTCGTTGATTTCGTTAATTGCGTTATCGAAGGTGCTCTTATATCCTTTTTTTTTGTCAAGAAAGAGGTGTAACCCTTTCTCGACAAAAAGCGACGGTTAAAGGAGAAAAGTCACTGGTTTCGTTAATTTATTATCGAAGGAACTTTTATATTTCTTTTTCTGGAGGAAGAATTATATCCTTCCCTCGATGAAAAGCGACGGATAAGAGAAAGGTAATCTCTTTTCTTATCACGTCTCGAGAGTGACGCGTGAGCCGTAATGAAGCGTAAATCCGTACCTGCCGCCGAACGTTACGTGAAGCCGGTCAGTGGGTACGCACTGCATTCTCACGTAACCCACAGCCGAGATGCTGGAACGAGCGAATGATGATGACGCTCTCGTGCTCGTCCCTTTCGCCGCTTCTCATCGCCGTCAGGTGACTTACAACGGTGCGCAACCATTTACGACGATGCCGTTGCCGCGCTTTCATGCAGAACGGTACCGTTCGCTCTAATGGCGAGCGACGGCGACCGGCAAAAAGTTTTATTGTGCATCTTGCGTCACGCGGCTCCCCCAGAGCATATTATTTGCGGTAGCGTGAAAACGCTCGTCTACGAAGCTCGTCGGTATCGCCGCTCCTCCGTGATAGAATCCCGCCATTTTTTTCCTTCCGCGAGACTTTCCTTGCGAAACTTGGAAACGGTAAAAGGAGAGTTTAACGACGTACGTTTGCGGGAGATTTACTTATCGAGTATAATCGTATGCTACGCAGGAAAAAAAAAAGTGTTAGATTCAAGTAGATAATTACTCCTTAGCAAATTTTCACCTGGATCGAGTAAAATTTACTCGATTCGAATAAAATATTTTCCCAATAAATCATCCAATTAAAATATTAACTTGATGCAAGTAAAATTTACTTAATTTAAGTATTGAAAATCTCCTAAGGAGTTTTGGAGTAATTATTTATTTGAATCTAGCACTTTCTTCCCGACGATGAACAAAGCAAGTGCGTTTTCATCGCAGGAAACAGAATTTCTAGCTATAAAAACCGAATTTGGTTTATAAGAAGCAGAAATTCCGTTTCCTTCAAGCAACACGCGTTTGATTCGTTTATTGTTGGGTAAGTTCAACCAAACTTTTTTTTCTTGCGTTGCGATTTAATCAGCAAATTTGACATTTACGATAAATACAAGAAATAAACCTCTTCGGGGAGAGGTCACATTACTCACATTGTTAGCATAATGCGGCGCAAATCGAGTGAACGTGGCAAAGAGGAAAATGTTAGAAAGGTCTGGCCATTCATACGTTGCCGGTCTCTTTGTTCGGGCGAGAAAAGTTCCTCCAAGGGTACGAATCACGCGGAACATTGTACGGTGACATTAACGGAGTGCGATCGCGACAATGGGACGAGACAATCGAGTGGGTAGCCGCGTGTAATTCCCCGCAAACTCAACCAGGAACAACAGGAGGCATTAAAAGGCTGCGGTGTCCTGATGAAGGAGCAATCTTCTAATCCCGTAAGAGAGAACTGGTAGCACTGGTATTCTAGACGCGGGAGAAAAGGTCCTCTCGCCAAGGATGTCGATCGGTCGAGGATGGAATTTATTGACGCCCGTTATAAAATTCGCACGCAGGGTAGCGCTTGCTTATGCAAATCGGCATAAGTAAGGACGCCGATATTTGCTCGCGCGTATTATTATTTACTTTCATCGGCTTGACCCTGTTTGCAGCTCGCGCATACACGTACAGCTTCGAAAGGGAAGTTGGCGGACTTTCTTCGCTGAGAAATCGTAAGTAAGCCGAGAGCGAAATGTCATTGCGAATTTTGCGTGTTCGTTCGATCGCGGAAAAAAAACGTTCAAGTGATGATCGCCAATCTTATCTGGTTTTAGCTCACGTCCGTACAATAATTTTAGATTGATACTGTCGTGTGTGCGTTAAGTCTTTGTTTTAAGGTAGTTGTATCTTAGAATGCCGGATTTTTAGCGACGATATTATAAAGCCCCTACATAAGTTTATTATTTACAGAAAAAAAATAATTTCATTTAACGACCTAAATAATAAATATTAATTTTAAGCGAAATTAAGACAAATACATGTACATAATATTACAAAAATGGCAATATATAATATATATATGTATATTTTTTTTTTTTTATTAATGCTTTATTTATAGGTCAGCTGAGCTAATAGAAGTGCACACGTAATAAAAAGTGATATATAAATATTTCAATATGTGCATACATCGCGGGTATTATTATATGTTATAAATTTTCTATGGCTATATTTTCAAAACAAAATGGTCAATAATTTTAAAATTCTTATTTGAATTTGAATTTGAAAATAATTAAGTTATATTAAAATCTCTATATAGTGTAAGTTTCAACGAATTTTTAAGAATGCCATTTGATTCCTCAGCCACTTAACCAGATGTGAAATTACTTCACACGGTCATAACTACAATTCCGGCAGATTCGCAGATTCGTTTGCCGACGCTTGCTAATTATCAAAGACATTGCGAAAAAAGTGAGATTCAGCGAAAAGAAACGCGCGGTCTTGCGAGAGATGAATGTTTGCGCAGATTACGATCGAGCAAGATGCGTTCACGGTGCGTAAATATCTTAACGAGTGCCGCGATAAATCGAGAAGATCGCGTAATGACCCGTCCGCTAATTTCGTGATCCGATAATTATCAATACCATTACGGGCGAGACGCTTCCCCGTAAAAGACCGGCGTGTATCTGCGTTTGCTGTGAGTTAACGCAAATTTCGCAATTTCCGCTCTCTCGTGAAAGCGCTCATCGCACAGTGGCGAAGCCAATGAAGTAATAGAGACCTGGTTCAAAAACCATTTGCTTTTAATTGGATCGGTATTGAACAGTGTGAGCGAAGGTGCGCGCGAATCCCCTTAATGAAATCAAATATCTTGCATTAGATGTTCGGCTAGCGCGCTGATCATCGAATTCCGAAAGCGTCTCGTCAACAGCGATATCACATATCCACACCGCAAGGCAGAAAAACCAAATCTCTCTTTATCATCTTGTATGTAAATTACACGGCCATTTACTTTTCATCACACGGAGAAAAATAACTTGCAAATTTTACGCTACGGCAATAAAATCTGTCAGTTATGGGAAAACGATCTGTTAAGAATACTAATTGCCATTCGCTGGATTATTTTGCTGAATCTACAAATTGTCTTGCTGTGAGAATAAATTAATCAGATAAATTAAATTAACGAATGTGGGAGAGAAACACTATTTTGTCCTAATAGCAAATTAACCTATCCTAGGAACAAAATTGCACAGAAGATTTTCTATCCCGACAACAAAATTGTTTTCGCTCTAATTACGAATAATTTACTCTAATACTAATTTACTAATAATCATTTGGTTGTAGCAACTAAATTTCATCGCTGTCGTAACGAACACACAAAGTAGCAACGGTGTAGTATCGCTACAACAGTGAAATTATTTTACTCCATCATGAGAGAGATCGTCGTAGGTGATCATCGCAGATGATCAAGAATGATCTCGGCGTTGATTTTTTTTTCTATGATTGCTAATTCATACAAGGAGACTCCCTTTTTCTACGTTCGTTTCACGCGCAACGATCTGTACTTTCTACTCTCGCTCGTTGATTAGGCGCTTCTCGCGAGACGCAATTAGCACAGGTGTAATGGATCGCTGTCAACGTTCGCGAAACGTGTCGAAAAATCGGCTCGTGCCTCCGGCTTCCGGGTGGAAGCCATACGTGTCGAGGATCGTATCTAAACAGCGTGCAAAATGCCGATCGTGAGAACAGATTGGATAAAGATTGCCATTCGCGGCATTTAAAGAGACGAGGAAAGAACCCATCGACCCTGTCTTGGATGTGGAAATCTATTATTACGTTGTCACGATCGTATCAGCGCAATACGTGCGTCGTTAGGCGATAACATCGCACGTACGCGATTCAGGTAATCGCCGTGATCTTCATAATTTACTATAATCGGAGGAGCGAAGGGCTTGGCAATACGTGATATAAACGTAACGAACGATATTTCGTTCGTTTCGCGGAAATTGTAAGAACGTATCAGCCACGTGAAGCGTTCGCAGAACGTTACAGCTTTCCGTGCTCTGTCTTTCATCAACGAAATTAATTTCGCAATTAAAGGGGAAATTTTCTCACAGCATCTTGATCTACATAACATCTTGATTTACATAATACAGCTCGTCTCATTTGCGACATATCTGCTTAATTTAATTTATTCGTTCCCGTCTTATCTTAATTGCAGATTTTAATTCTCTCGACGTTTCCAACGTATTCCATTTGATTGGTTATTGATTCTCGCGCATCCGTGTTCACATTGTTTATTTTATGCCATTTTTACGCCTACCTGGAGTACGTTAGTTTCGCAAGCCGTTCTATTTCCGAACTTTATGCGGACGACTTTCTATCAGTCCCACCTTCTTGACCACGACCCGTACCAGTTTCCGATGTACGGCTGGGATAAAAAATGTTTCGCGCAGATGGGATTCGGACATGTATGGCATAGGAGAAGAAATGTTGATCCAAGATAACTTTCGAAACGATGAAGTGTAATTTTTTTTAAGAGCTCGGATAATGTCCCAGTTCTAAAATAATGCTAAAATATTGGACGTGGTTTATCTCCGGAAGAAATCAAATTTATTTCTTAACACGTTTCACGTAGTACGCGAATCACCGATAATCCACGTTAATATTAATATATTTATATTTATCTGTATATACAAATGTTGGAGAATTATAATTTAGAAATCATTATTATAAGGAAAAGAATACGTGTGTAAAGTACAAAATGCGTTATAAAACGAGACGAATATTCTTATTTTTGCGTTAACAAATACAACGTGATCGAAAAGTCGTCGTAAAAGTCAGCGTGGCACGAAAGAGATCATCTCCGAAAAAATAAAAATTTCAAGGTGTAAAAGTTCAAGTCCTGACAAGATATATGGCGCACGCAAAGGCCGTGTAAAGGAATGAATTTAGCAATGCGGATATATAATTCTTGTATCTTGCTCGATAACGAAGTCTGAAAAAAATTTAACATCCGCTGCAAAATAATTTATCGCCCTGGAATTCTCCCGTGTTTGCGGCGCGGAATGTAGCCAAGTTCGTATGTGTCAAGATACCTAATTATTTACGTTGCCTGTTCACTCCTTTCTAGAGCCGAGCAGCGTCCGATTATCATCGCCCAGATGAATGCGACGATCCGCAAAAACGCGAATCCTTTCTACTAGGTTATTAAAAAGAAAAACGTAGACGTTAAGATACCGATAAATAAACAACCACCGCTTAAGTTTCCAGCGTTTTACGTCGGTGATTTCTAACTCTTTACAGTTCAATGATTTATCGCGACAGTAAAACTTGAAAAAATGCTTCTGGTGTTCTAGAAAATCATAAAAATATTCGATACTTCATTTGCGAACTGCAAATGCTTTTTTAAACAATATGTAAAACGCAATATCTGATATCAACTTTTATCAAGAAAAAATGCGTGAGTAATGCATTTCTCTGTTGAACTTTATATATGTTAACACTAATGTATCGTCGAATTTTTATCGAATGCAGGCCTCTTGCGAAAGTAATCGTTATTGAAAGTGGTTCTGTTTCTTCATTATCCATTTGAATGGGTAACGTAACTACCACGGTACTGTAGGGAACTGCGGTTGCGTCGGTAGGTTAGCGCACGCCACGCTAGATGGCGCAACGAGTCCGATGCGGCCGTTGCCTCAGTTAGTATTTTCAAATTCTGCGCGTCGGTTCGTTGTCTGCTCGCATCGCTACGAAACAAAGTTGCGAAGTGGTTTTAATCTGATCTCGTTGCAATATATCCATGTTGTCGAAGGATAACAGACATCGAGGGACTTCGAGGAAGGTGAAAGAAACGCTCAACTCTCTCGGAAGAAGCCTCTGGAAGGAAATAAATGCAGCGGCTTTGACGCTCTACGTCACAAACATGGCGTGAGTGAATTTTCACAAATATAACGTATGATTTCGTACGTTTACGCTTCGGTTAAACTCTTCTCTCACTGAACAGATCGCTAGAACTGTTAAAAAGTGCACGACGAAAGATCAAGTATAAAGTTCACGGCGAGCAGAGAGGTTAGTAAACCATCGCGCCATGTCGCAGTGCGAGCATTGCAGTTTGCATGTATTCGGGACGAAAGCATTTCAGAGAATCGAGGAACGAACTCGAGGAACGATATGTTCAACCATCCTATCAGCACAAATCACCTGGGCTAGCCGTTGTCCAACGTTTGGCCAACGTTGAGCAACAGTTGGCCGAGCAATTTGTGCTGCTCAGATATCAACATATTTTATCTCGTAGAACAGTCAACTTGAAATCAATAATGGCAAAATAGCCCGAAACGAACATGAATTTCACGTATAGATGAAAGAACTCGATCGACATTAGAGGTTACATAAGTGTCCTACGAATTGTAAACAGACGCATATGTTTATCTGTTCGCATTGGGTCATGTGTTTCGACTCTGCCTCGCGCTGAATACGCGATCGAACGCATTAGCCGCCCAATAAATAGCCTTCGAATAGTCTTGAATAATTAAAGAAACGAGACGTATTTTCATATTTCCACGTCTCCTTTAATGAGATCGTTAATGATGATATATAATAATAAATAACGATATATATAATAAATAATGATATATATATATAACAAATAAAATAATCATTAATAATAATCATTAATAATCAAAATAATGCATGAACGAGATGGGTTTTTTTGCTGATAATATTCAAAGTGAATACCACCAGAATGTCGTATCTGAGAGTTGAAGAAAGAGAGAGAGAGAATCTTAGGAACAAGATAATATTTATATTTTCTCTATTGATCTGCCTTTTTATTTAACTTATCTAATATAAGTCGTCCGAGTAAAAGGAATCAATTTTGTATTGTTTTCTCAAATCTCGCTACATAGTATTGATCACACGAGGTCTACAAAGTATATATAAAGTGTACATGTACATGGAAGAACGGCAATATTATATAAGCAGATAATGAGTACGTATCTTGTATCTTAAAGAATGTTTTGACGAAATTAAGCGGAGTATCGCGGAATAACAATGATGAATGAACCGCGGTAATCTGAACAATAACATCGTGAATAAACGAGCCGCACTTTAATATCGTACGAGTGTATGTACGGCAAAGCCGTTCGATAACTCCTTGTCACTTTTCTCGAGCCGGATAAAATCCACGTGGATTCAATTTATCTCGGGAACAAATAAGCGATTCCGACGGTCGTGCAAAAAAAGCTCCGTGCAATCTCGCTCGATCAAGGAGAAGCAATTTGTTGACTGCGATACCCTCTACTTCTATCGAGTCGAACTTTGCCGGTTTATTGCGCAATCGACCGGGCAGAAGAAACGAACTCGTCGCGAGTCGCGCGTGCATGTGGATCGGGATGACTCAGATAATTTACGAGCGAAGAAAGCTCCTCTTTCCGGAAACTCTCCGGTCCTCTTCCTCCTCCTCTTCGGTCCTCCGGCATTGATCGTCTCTGTTGGAAAGCCGCGATTCCGCAACGTGACTCATAACGACACTATGTCGAGATTCAAGGTCATCGATCCGCCCACCGAACGCGACGTAGACGAGACGTTTCCTCTTGTCGTCGCAAGAAAAGCGGATGACGAGAAGGTCCTGGTTTGGGGGGGGGAAATTCGCGGCACGTTTTCTAATCGCCTCCGTCGTCCTATTCGTTCCATTCTCTCCTGCGTAATTAATAACAGCAATGGTAGTAACGGTTGCATAAAGTGCAGCGAGAATAATGCAATAATAATCACGATTTTTTTATATTTAAAATATATATAACGATCACAAATAACGAAATAATATAACAACGAGCGGATTCGATCACGCTTTCAATTTAGATTATAGAATTGAAGAGGTGACATTATTTCAGTTTTTCAAGTAAAATTAGAAGTTGGAATTTTCCTCGTGAGGAAGACAACATGTCCACGTAGGGTCGGTTGAATCGCAGTAGCGTTTTTTCCCCCACCATTGAAGATACAATAACGGTGCTAATTGGTTACCATTACACCTTGACGCGCTCGTCATTATCGAGACAATAATTGACACGTATCTCTTCGAATTCTCTAATGGAATTCATGCCTCGTGCGAGCGTGTATCGTCGCTCAGGTGAGGGGTAAGACGCAGGTTAAACTTAAAAGCGACCCAGAAACCGAACGCAACAGGTGGCGGCAGGTAGGCAACGGGGGATGGCGACCCGGTGACTCATGGGGTTGCTCCGAGAATGTTGATCGCTCCTCGCGATCCCCGCCGTCTTTACCTGGGTGACTCACATACCACTTGACACACATACACACGCACGGGTATACACACGTATTCTTACGCCCGAGGAAACGTGGACCCACTTTTTTCCAAGCCATTCATTCAAAGTCCGTCGTTCAACGAATCTCTCTTTCTATCTATCTAACTATTTCTCTTTCTCTCCTACCCGCCCTCGTGTCACCTGAAAGCCCATTACTCTCATATTTCAAAAAATATCCGACAGTTCTTGCGGGAACAATCTCTTCCATCTTGGAATGTGAGAGTTCTACCCGGGCCTATTCAGTCATAAATGTCCGCGGAAATAGCTGGAAATTCTTAAAGGGATTTCGGTCGCTAAGAAACAACGTTTGAATGTCTTTCAGTCGAAAGTTTTCCAGAGGTATTTCAAAGAGAAAAGAGAAAAAAGATTTTTCTTACATAACATACAAATCTCACGCTTGCGCAGTGTTTCCTTAGAAGTATTGCCATCGAATTGAATTTAATCGAAGTGAGAAAGAACGCACCAGAACGCAACGTTCGAACTTCTTTTAATCGAAAGTTAACTTTGAAAGGAAAAAAAGAAAAAAAAATTTGTTACGTAACATACGAATCTCACTTGCGCGCCAAACTACTCCCCATTGTATTGAATCATCTTGGGGATTTCGATCGATGGGAAGCAACGCACCAAAGGCAACTTTTAATCGAAAGTTAATAAGAAAAAGGACTTTTTTTCTTACATAACATACGCAGAACTGTTCCCCGTCGGATTTATAATTCTCCCGAAGCGTACAAGGAAGTAATTACTGGAACGTTCCCAGATGGTAGAATCACAAGACTCGCATCTCGCTTATGCCTCCGAGTCGCCAGCGAATGTTTCGCGACGTAAGTAATTGAGCGCGTTTTGCCGCATGCAAGACGTATCGATTGGCTCGCGACTATACGATTCAATGGTCAGTAGCATCGCGCGCGTAATGGCCAAGTGGTCAATCGATGAAATCGTATAACCGCGACATGTCGCCAGTAGGGTAACACGCGTCGCACTCATACGTACGCACAGGCATACCTCGCAAATATGTGTACACAAAATGCACACATTATTCATAAACTGAATCTGACAATGACGAGGCGGACGAAGCGATAGTGTATTAACCTCGCGGAGTCGCGTTGCTTCTCTTCGTGATTCAATGATAAAAAAGTCCCATTATCTCGAAAAGGCAGGAATGTTTTTTCTGAAAACATCCTGAAGACGCGGGCGAATATGCGGTAAAAGATTTCGAACGAGGTGGACGAGGTGGTCGACGATTTCGCATTCGAAAACTCAAGATCCTCTCGTTCTCCCCCTTCTTTTCTCTCTCTGTAAATTTTCATCTCCAAGAGATGCGCGTCGTCGAGTCTCGTTCTATCTTCTGTCCGTTCCTTTCGTACAAGTTCCCACGAGGAAACATTTCTCTCGGGAATTCTCTCTAAAGCCGATACTTGAGATCTCGGCTCGATTTTCATCCGAACTAGCCAGACGCGCTATTATAAAAGCATAAAGTTAAAGGCTTCCCCGACTATACCCTGACTGTACCAGATCTTGATGGAATCGGAGAACGTAATTTTCGCCATGGTTCCGCCGGCGAAACAGGCGATCGCGTAGTAACGATCGTAAATCGCACGAGCCATTGACGGCTAATGCGTGATCGCGCAATAATTTTCGTGGAACTCGAGACGTGTGAATGAAACGCCATCGTAGCGTACTACTATGGAGACTCGTCACGATTTCTGAGAAAATTTCATTCAAGATCCGCTCGCTATCTACGACAAACCGGTGCCGTAACACCGCTAGTTCCGGCTTCCAGTGATGATTCACGAACGGCGTACCTGTGCGCCCGGAGGAATCAATCTTCCACGAAACGCTCGTAAGGCCGATGTAGGCCGATGTTGCTCCACGAATCGATACCTTTGATCGGCCGGCGAGTCGGTAATATTAAGCTCCGAACCGGAGTGTCTTTAACTTTCACCGTACGGATAATATCTCGATACAACAAGGTGAACCAATTCCGTCCTTCGGAAATAAAGACGTTCTCTGCCTGTGACACGAATTAACGTCCAGGTTAACGCAGAGTGACGTTTCAAAATTATCGACATTGAGTCTTGACTTGATTACTTGCTCAACATCGATCGTGATACGCGATCATTTTAAACGATCAATTACCTATCACAACAACAACAACAAATGATCTATCTAACGCGAAAAATTCGCATAATTTCATCGGCGACGGTGTGTGCGAGATTGAATAACGGTTCTTTCAAGCCGTATAGAAATACCGATGGGAATCTTCGTCGTGATATTATTCACGAGATAATCGAGACACACGTTACTTTTTATTGTCCGGCCCGATAACGTCGCGAGCGGCGTACTTTGCGCCGGAGCGATGTTTTACCAGCGAGCGCGAATGCAGACGTGCAGACAAATGAATCACGTATGGCGGTCGTACAAACAAGTACCTGCGGATGTTTTGGACAGTGTTTAAACGATATCAAATAGCAGACACTGTGTGTACGTACGTGGCATATCGGCACGCAGCTGTTCCATTTTTTGAACACATTAACAGTGATTAAAGCGACGTTCCGCAGCTGATATTCCCGATCGAAAATAAGCCGACCGCCAATCGGTCTACGAGTAATATTTTCCATGCGAGACTATTTACCTTTGTACCGAGTGTCGAGGAGTTGTTGCAAAGTTCACGAATTGCACACAGTGCGTGCCGTTAAATAGATATTTCTCAACGCGCTACGCTCGTGTGACGTTGCTTACCTCGAAGCGTGATAACGGGCTCCTTTTACGCGCGAATTCGACCGATAAGATTTATCGTAGATACCGTATCTTTTCGGCAAAGATAAACAATGTACATTCTTCCGATATCAAATTTTCGGGCTCGCATATACCAATTCAAGAAGAATGATTGCATTCCACGAAACTATTGATTAGTTCGCGACGACGATGACGAAACGTAGGATATCATAAAAGTCGCGCGCATCGCCAATTTCCCGAAAAATCTTTTATTCATTGATTCGCACAAATTCGCATTAATTCATGTCGGAAATTGAAAAAAAAGAAGTCCGGTCGCGGAACCGTCCGGGTTAAATTAAATATAATTTGTAGCGGCACATTAATTGTGTATTTTAAACGTCTTCCGCGATACGTTTATCATGACACTGGTTATGTAATGACGCACGATGGATACGTTATCGCGGTAAACATAATAACGTCACTGTCTTCTGACAGGGGAGTTCACACTTTTCATTTTTTTTTCGTGGCAGGCGCCACTGACTTTTCAGATAATAGATAACAAATTACGCGAAGGCTAATACTTCTTGTTTTAGTTAATGAGTAATTTTTTATGGTCCCTCTTCAATGTCTCGCCCCCTCTCACCGGTCCACCCTGTTTCATTAAATTTTATTTTCTCATAAGATTTATAGATCTTTTCAATGTATGGCAAAAAATCTCCATGCGCGATATCGGATACTTTTCATTCTTAATATTCGGAAAACTGAAAAGTATTTTAATTGTATCAAGTAAATATTACTTGATCTAAGTAAAAATTTGTTAAGAAGTATTGGAGCAGTTGTTTACTTGTATCTAACGCTCTTTTCTTTTACGACTCCGTATGAATGAATGTTTCAGTTAATTAAGGTGAATTAGTTACCGTATGTCAAATTTCGAGCGAAAATATTCGCCCGACGAATTCCGAGTGGAGGGTTCACTTTGCACAAGTGAAAAGTCACTGAAATCCGGACGAATCGGGCGTCATTCCGCTTGTTGAGTGAGATTTCAATTGAAGAAATTTCGAGAGATCGTGCGGCACTCGCGATTTCGCGAGTCGTAATTACTTCGTTATCGATCCTCGCCTGTTCTTGCGGAATTCTCACGAGGACGACAGCGTTTCACTGTCGAAAACTGTTAGCTCCGCGAAACGCTCGATCGGACGGTCGTGGCCGTCGTGGAATTCCGTCACGGTAGGTTCTCCTATTGCGTAATGACGCACAGCATTCGTATAACTGATCTACGTCACTGCCGTAAACAGAGTGCGGCGTCATCGCCCTGCAACCGCCCAGCAGGTTTCGCGCTGCGTTTTGCTCTTTTTCCTCTCCCCTCGCCCCATCATCCTGCCTTCTCTCCCTCTCGCCAGCTTGCATTTTCTTCTCTTTCTCTCGATATTACGTGTATCTACGAGTGGCGCAACGTATCAACGGGTACGTCATCGCGTCTCCTCTTGCCGGTCGAGTGACTCACCCGCTGGAACATGAACGATCAACGTAATGCAATATATATATACACGGTGTAATTTGCAGCATACGTGCGGTACACGTCGGCGCGAGAGTCGATTCGATGGATTTTACTCGAGGACGGAGAGGGAATTTCGCAAGGAAAAGGGAAACCCGAGTCGAAATTTTTAATTCTACATTAAGTCTTTAAGAGGAGGAAACGGAAATAAGTTCCTATTTGTAGCATCAAAGGTCTTCTATTGTGCTCCCTTGATGCTACAAATGGAGGAATTATTGCAGTTTTCTCAATTTGAAGACGTAATGTAGAATTCAACTTTAAACTCCGGAGATTAGCATTAAATAAGCATTTCTCGTGCTCCTTTGATGTTATAAATCGGATTTTATTCCTCCCTTTTTCCCCCGAATACTTAATATAGGATTTAAAATTCCGACTCGGATGCTCATGCTTCGATTTCTGTGTCTCGTTAGCAGCGATAAAAATACCACGTATCCTGTACTATGTATCCTCCTTAAATTGGACGGTCTTTAAATCCTCCAGTGGCTAGCGACGAAGATATTATTTTCGAAGCAGTTCGCAGGTCGAAAGGAGATGGCTGGGAACCTACCTGCTCTGTTCCAGAGAATAGCTCGAATCACGTGGCTCGCAAGATTTATGTCTTCCCGTGATAAGCATTTGTTTTGTTCCTTGTGCTTCCTCGCGTGGCCTTGGCCATACATGCGTCGTACGTCGTTAAACCCGTTCTCAACCTCCGTAAAAAGTGGTTTTATTAAGAGAAAGAAAAAAAAGAGGTAACGTCAAAACGGGAACTTCGAGCTGTTTGCGTTTACGCTTAAAAACAAAAAAACTTATTTGTCAGGTACAAGTTTGTCAAAAACAAGCTGGTCAAAATATTGAAAAAATCCGACAGGAATTTCGTTTCGAGAATCTGCCGATAGGATCGATGTGCCGTTAGGCGTTTACAAGCATAGACGGGAGGGAGAAAGGAGTCGAGTTGTCGGGGTTCAACGGGAGTTCAGTGTAAAACCTGCCTAAGAAGGAGACGTGAGCGCGAACCGCGACGTCATCATCGTGACGTCACGTAGGTATCCACGTGTAGCTTATGACGTTTTCATCGCTCGGAGAGAAAGAGGACGACAAATGCGAAAAGGGAGGCATCGAGCGGCAGTAGGCGGATATGGGCACGCACGTCTTTAACTGCGAGGGTGGGGTAATGAGCTGGTAATTAATCGGAGCGTGATGCACGCAGCGTGCTATCGATCGGATGATTCAGTTCTGGTAACTCGTCAGCTTCCGCGGTCGCCGCGATGCAACGTATAACGTAATCGCGACGCCGCGCGTTACGTAACGCGCTTAATGATCGTTCGTGCACGTCCATCGCGATGAAAAAGCATGATCGCGCGATACGCGTTGTAAGGCGTTCCATTGAAATCACCTCGGAGGTGCGTATCCGCGATCAACGAGCGCGCGAAACGTGTCCCGCAAACTTAAAACCGAGAAAAAATCAACGGTTCGGTTTCACCGACAATCCTCGTCTCTGTAATATTATTTCGAGGAAATAATATTTGGTTTTCAATTAAAAGAATTATTTCGTTGTGTATTAAATATTCCACTGTAACAAAGAAGTTCTTTAGTATTTTTCTAACGCAGTGTTACTTCTTCCAAATAATGTTTGAATGAAGATACAAAAGAAATATGCTATTTGATGTAAAGATATTTATCATTTAAGAAGCCAAACCAATCCTGTTTGTTGAATCAAATATTCGTTTATCTGCTCCATCCCGAAATACAAATTTGTTTCAATTAAAGATATCTTATCAAATCCAAAGGAATCTTTTTCCCTATAAGCCAAAAAAGCCGATGAAATTCGTAGAACGCCTATGTGCGTCTACAGCACTCAAGAGGCTAATTAGTTACATGTGTTCACATGGTACATACATTACTCCGCTAGAACAAGATTTTCTAATCCGGAGGCACGAATAGATCGAGTCAATAATCACGGCTTCCAGATTAAATGTCACACGGGCGAAGTCGATGCAAATGTCCGACAATGCAGTCGGCGCGCAAATAATTCCGCGAATCGGCCGGTTTTCCAGAAAATGTGAGCAAGTGGGCGCGACACCGGTAAGAAAACACGTGGGATCGCGAAACGCGAGGGAAGGAATCGCACGTTCGCCGCGCGCAGTCCGCGTAGGTGGGTCGAGATACGACGCGGTGGTAGCGCGCGGCGGTGGAAATCTTGTATGATAATGAAATAGTTTTTCAAAGTATGCGATAAATTCCGTAGCGGGAAAAGTCGTGGGTTCGACGTGCGCGCTACGTACGGGTAGCACGCGGAAATCGAGCTAGCGACCGACGGCCGAGTCGAATTTGGTCGGAGAGATCCGCGAATGGCGACGTGGGCGAACTGGTACCGACCAAGTTCAACATTTCGTGTTGCCATATAGACGAGTGCGCCATCGTTTCCCTCGCTTTAACACATTCGCTACCAGGGTTTATACGGTGGACTCTCACCACGGGCTACCTCGTATTTTTTCTCCTTTTTTACGTCATTATGTGAATGGACTTAGCTTGATCACGTGAATATGGAAAACGACATTCTTGCCGTCACAAGTGCAAGGGTTGGACAATATAACGTGGACATCTATAGGGGCCACCATTTGATTCCACTTTTTAAAATTCTATATCTCTCAGTAGATTACTCCTAGATGCACGAGATAAAGTTTATATTGAAGCCTGAACATTCCTTTTTCTAACCTACACTAATATATAATTTTTGCACAACCGTTACACTTAATTAATTAATAAAAACTGAACGATCATACAGATACAAGCAAATATACACATCCGTTGCGAGCGGTTTAAAGAAAAAAGTCGCGTCGCTTTTTGGATAAATAAATAAATCACCGTTCTCCGCAAGTTTTAACATTTCTCACGCGTCCATTGCAGTGAGAATCCGCGAAGTAGTGAGAAGAATTTCTACACATAGAAAGAGATTACGTCTGAAATACGTATGCTAAAAAACTCTCCGTTTGGATTTTCAACGAAGCATAAATTACAAAGAGTCCCCATTGAGCGACCGTCGCATTAGTGTCCCGTCTTTATCGCACTTTCGATCGCGAGATCGCTGTGGCGTATGAAACGCCGCAAGAAAAGCTCAGGATCACATTCCGATCGATCGATCGTCGCTCGGATGATCGGCTCGATGCAACGTTGAATTGTGCAACGGGCTGACGACGAGCGCTCGATTTGGAGCTGATCTAGAAGAGCAGACTTCGCGGAACGAAGATCGTGGGCAGGTACTTGGGCCGGTAATATCTGTGTCGGTGGCGAGACGCGGCTATGAGCCGATTTATAGCGTTCGCAGAATGCGATCCCTTTGGCAGACGGGACGAGAGAATTCTCAGAGGTGCTGGCGCTAAATCCCGGCCTACATAATAGTCGTGCCAACGGGATCTCCCGCGTTCGCCAGCTTAGGGCTTAGGGTCCGGTGTTTACAATATCGGGATACGGATACTCGTGGTAATATCCGGGCCGATTCGAATGATATTGTTTCGTGCGTATTTTTGGCAATTGTTGCGAAACACACATTTATCGACGGGATGAAACCGTACGCAGGAAATAAGTGCGAGATTCAAGTAAATAATTATTCCGATATTACTTAGCACATTTTTACTTGGATTAAGTCAATTTCACTTGAATCGAGTAAATATTGTATTTGGATAATTTACTTAGAAAAGATTTCACTTGGGCCAAATAAATATTACTTGAACGTTAGCATTTATTCAGTTTATCCTTGCGATATAGAGAATCAGAGCAGAAAAAAAAAACACTCAAATCTCAGTAAATGAATACTCTTTTGTCTTGTCGTACAACTTAACGATATGTTCTGTTATCTTATACACGGGGAAAATATTGTAGTAAAAATTACCACACAAATTTTACAATACTGGATCACACCAGAATTGTAACTGAAATTATGATGTGTATTATAAGTCTTTAGTGACGTACTTCATTGTATACATCACTAAAGATTAAAACATACGTCATGATTCCAATCATAATTCCGGTATTGTCAAGCATTACAAAATTTGCGTGGTAATTTTTATTCGAATATTTTCTCCGTGTATTGAGAGTAAAATCGTAAACATGTTTAAGTTACCACACGCTTCTTAAGAGAATTCATCGCAGATTTCGTTTATATAACACATACGTCCGGTACGATTATTTATCTTCCTCTTTTTCCAACTTCCTAAACGAGGTTTTAAACGAAGTTTTTAACGACGAAGTTCTAGCGACGCGTATTTTAACGAGGTAATAATGGCTTTCTAATGGGCCGATGTAGATTATCTCGAGTTTAACTACGCTCGGCCGTGCTCGAAAGCAATTGTACGTACGTCGTAGAATTCTTCCGAAATCGTTTCTCCCGCGGAAAAAAAATCGCTTCGTTCCGCGTGACAAGAGCGGTCGCGATTTGTTCCTCTATTAAGTCACACGCCGGACTACTTAATCCCGCGCCTTAATCGTGCCGTTATCACGCGAGATCCAGCGAAATCTGATTGCACAATCGACAAGACTTCGCTCTTAGGTGCACCTAAGTAGCCGGCGGTGTAATCGCCGCCGCGCGATTTGCCTGCAGCGTTTGTAAATCCATCAAACCGGATGTCTTACGTAAAACGCGGCGCGGAGCGGCGAGCCGGAGCTCCTCGTACGGTTTCGCTTTGCTTACATCGAAAAGACGATATATGGCTCGCGTGTTGCGAGCCGCTCGAACCAGGAAGCAATTACAACGACACGTGCGAGTTTTGCCGTCGCCGAGTTTATTCGAGATCGCTCGCTTCGCCCGACGATCGAATAAGGCGAATAAGGCGTATCTCTCCGAAACAACGAACAGCCTGGCGATTTTTCCATTGCCGGCTGCCCGATCAATGTGCATCGTCCGTTCTTGCAACCGCTCATACAGTCTGAATTGATCGGTGCTCTCCTCGGCCCCCCGTCTGTGTCACTTGGCAGCGCATTCCACGCAGGCTGAAAAACAAGGAGAGATATTACGATTCGCGTTTTATCCCCTTGTTGTCCGCGTTACGTCTTGTGCTTTATTACCACTCGAACATTCAGCAAATTAATTTATATCCATATCATATCTAGAAATACAGGTTTTTCTCTTCTTTTTTCCAGTTTCTCGTATCTTGCCTTTGATATTTCTACGGTTGTCACTTGTTCCTTAAAGCGGATAAAGTCTGAAATAGCGGCTACGCTAGCGAGCGCTTAAGATCACCGATGTAACGAATACATCGAATGCGCCGCTCGAAACGCATCTTTTTCGCTCGTGACAGCAGGCGGAGCCTTCCTAATATCATTTTAATGGCTGTCGTGTTTGGAAATTTTCCAAACCCGGCCCCCTGGGCGCACGTGTTTGTACATCATCACCTGACCATTCTCGAATTCATCTCCCACGTGGTCCTCGGTGCCGTCGATGACGATCGTACAACGGAGATTACGGTACCCCGAAGACACTCTGTCAAGCTACCTTGTCCCACTTGCAAATTCGTTCATAACTTTTGCAAGTAGTACACAATTACCCTCGTCCTCGGTGAATGCATAACAACGTCGTCTCGTTACGACGTTCCCCGTAAAACGCCTCAGGCCGGTGCAGCGCGGCATTTACATATATATGAGCGACAGAATGAGCCGTGGACGAAGGCGCTCGAATCGCGTAATCTCGTAATGCAATTCTTTCGGGCGACTAATTCGCCGAAGTCAGCGAATGGGCCCGTTCGAGGGGGAGGATAACGAAAATCAATACGCGACACGAGACCCCCGTTCGTCGTCCTGTGTCTGTTGGGTACTGGCGAGGGTTTCCCCGACTGTAAGTGCATCCACTTCAGGAGCGTGTCGACGTGAATTCGAAATCACCTGGAAAACGGTAGAATATATTTATATGTCGTGAAACTCCATATCTTATGAGACGGAAATTTATACTTTAACGACCAAATTCTTTCTACACTCCAGCCAAATTTCAACGTCGAGCTAATCTTTCTTGGGATTTCCAAAGCGTCTACGTTTACTTAATCCGTCCGATTATCGCAGATACTCTAAGATAAATTATCGGTTAATGTCTTTTACACGCATAACTTTATTTTCCCATCAATTATATTAATAAGTTGATATTATTAATATTTAATAGCATTAACACAATCATGTTTGGCTGCTTATAGCCCAATATTGGATTGGCAATATAAAGATTAACAAACAAACAATTTAATGCGTTAATAAGGATAAATTATAATATATTAAGTAACTTAGTCTTACGCTAGAAATTTAATTACACGTATCGAGTACTTACCGCTCCGTCAGTGATATAGGGCGAAAAAAGTGTACAATAACACGGAGAAACGAGGAAAAAAAAAATAACGAATTCAGGAACTTTTTCGTTCTCCATCTTTCTCTCGAAAACTTTCTAGCAAATGAAAGCGGAGTAATTTCAAGCCGCAGGCAACTGCGTGATATATACGCGTCGGCGAGGCCGCAAGCGAAATCACTGAGCCGAATCGAAATTCGAGGAGTGAGGAGGGCAAGAGGAGCGGAAAATTATTAGCAGGAGCAGCAATAAACCGACGTTACGACCACCGAAATATCGTCCGAACTTTCCGAAATGTGAGTCGCGAATGTATCGCGCTCTGACTGGGTTGCGAAACATAAAGGGTGACCAACGCCCAACTACGGACCTGGAAGTACCTTCAGGGGGCGGCGAGTCGGCGAAGCGTGGACCCCCCGGTGGATAACTCGGCCGGCGCCCCTTTGCTGACGTTCGGTTCGCGCGAGAAAAAGTGCGTCGGAGAGTGGTTCGCTTATTTCAAAAAGACCGTAGAGATAAAACGGAACGCATCGGATGAAAATGTATTTTGCGGAACCGGCGGACCACCCTCGAGGAGAGAACAGAGCTCGGTGTATCTTCGTGTCTTCCTTTCAGAAGGGGAACGGGTGTTCGGTGTAAAATTTCATTTTGCCACATTGTTGCATAAAGATAGCGACTTTATAGCAATTTCATGCGACGCGCGTGCGTAACGACGCGTGCGACTCGCGAATTAAGGATGCCTACGGTGGCGGACATCTAGCGAGCCGGGTATCGCGATTAATATTTCGCGTGCATACCCGACGCGCCGGCAGAATGAAGCGTTTGCGCTGCGTGTGTGTGCGATTTGTCGTCGGGGTGCACGTTGGCGTCTACGTGATACCGCACTTTGTATAAATAGAGATCTTCGCCTTGCCTCGTCAGCGATGCGTCTCGTGTGCCTCACGCGGTAGAGAGAAGCTCCTCGATATTTAGAATGTAATATCTCGTCGCAGACTCGAGCTATACGTCGATCAGCCGCGCGAAACGACCGTGTCGCGCAACGACCAGATGCGTTTCGATGGAGGAAAGGTGATACTATGGTGCCCTATTTACATTTTGCACAATCATTTTGTCAACAATCAATATTTTTCTGTCGAAACTGAACGATTATATTCGTTCAAGCGTCGTTCAATCGTTCTATACCCAAAGTTGGGAAGTATTTATTACTTAGGATATCACTTATAAAAATATGACGGCATTGCGTAATAGATTGAAGAGAAACAGGGGTGGTAATGTGGCTTCCAATTAAAATAGATTTAAAAAGTGTTTGTTTAAAATAAATTTGAGATCAGATTTTGTTTAAAATAACAGAGTTTTGCTACCAATTATATGTGTATTCAAAAACTTGTAGGAGGAATAACAATGAATATAACTATGAATTTTTAATTGAAGTGAACTATAGATTAGAATTAAATATTAAAATGCAGCTTGAAAACGTTTCAAAATGGTCAAAAGCAAAAATGCGTTGTAACAAATGCCGGCATATTGACATATTAACGCCGTTACGTAACGGTGGGTTACTAAAAAAATGATTCCATAAATAATGATTAGAATTCGCCACCTACAGTAATAGTGGAGGCATCAAGGTGGGCCATAATATCACATCTTCGAAATACAACGTAACAGCGCGAAAGACGAGCGATATTGAACGGTCGTTCTCGACGGCCGATTCGGCGTAGTAAACATTCGCTCATGACGCAGCTGAAAAATACGAGTTTACGCAAAATACGCACGAGAAAGATGAAGTGCTGGCGAATAAATTGTGTACGTCGGTGAGCATGCAGAAACGTCGTAAAACAACCGGCACGTTCGTTGATATTCCGCGCGGCCGCACGATGCCGCGTTATTCCCGCTCGCGCACGCCGACTGAATAAAAAGGCAGAACGGTTTGGTTTGCTTTGAGTCTGCACTCTATCGTCAACCTGTGCCGCAAGCACGAATCGATCTGACTCTTTGTAGAAAGATAAAATCCGCTTATTTCATTTTAATAAGAACGTATTATATGCTTACAGCGAACGCGCGCGCAGACACGACGTGACCCTCGTTGATACAATCTTATTATCATTACGATTATTTGAGTAATAGAAAATGAAATTTGTACGGTTCATATTTAGTTACCGTGTGTATATATAGTTAGAAAAGAATACGGGTGTATGTTGCAAGAGAAAAAATGTGAAAGCGACGTTAGATTGCGGTAAATTTGGCAACACGTCGGACGTTCTGAAATTCTACCTGAAGGTGATTTTCACCAAATCCCAATTAAATCAATCGACGATTAATCGACGAAATTGCTAACCGCCATTTCGAGCTGTGCAATTTGTCATCCAACGACTGTCAAATAATCAATTATTCTATCTATATTAATAATATAAGGCAGGTAATACTTCGATGAGAGAGATTATAAGTTTGAGTAAAGTTAACTCCATTAATGCTCTCCTATGCCCTAAGCATAATAATATCGAAAATGTCCAATTAGGAGCATTATTTATGCGTCGTTGATATTTAGACGAATCGGCAACGATTTTCCGAAGCAGCAGTCACGGTGCATAAATATTGAAAAAAAAACGCGTCTAATGTGAGAATTTTCAATGTTTTTGCGCTTAAGGAATGGGACAATATTAATGAAGTCTACGAGCTATAAAGAGAAAACGCGGGATAAGTTTTTTTTTCTCGTTCTATTAGCACATTTTATCTCACACGTTGATAATCCTGCCGGTTGAGTGAACCGTCGATTAGATCAATCACATCGTTAATCATTTGGCGAAAGTCAGTTTAAGTTGCGATGTACCGTGCTGATAAGCCACACGTGTCTTAAGGTGGCCCTGACCGAAAGAAAGACGCAAAATTCGAGACCGCGACTCGTTCGACTTGATATTCCGCACGTGCTCTCGATCTCGCGGTATCGCATTTATTCCGGCGAAGTTCGTGCAACGCCTATTGCACAAAACGTGCTCCGCGACTCGTCCGATAGCGCGTGCTGCTTCGCACGTCGCTCGTGCACGCCGCAGACTAAGAGCGTTCAGCTCTTCGGACGTCGATCGACCTTCGCTCCAACCTCCGTTCTGTTATTAATTCCCTCACGAGGGCATGTCGAATAATTTATTATTATTATTATTATTATTTTCTCCGAGTACACATATTCACGAGTGGTATTAATTAAATCACAAACTGCGAACACGACAGGGGGGAGGGAGGGGACGCGATTTACGACGCGCGATTTATCATCGCACTGAGAATGAAACGCTCCTTATTCACTACAATCGCATAAGTGAAAGAATTGTTGTCGGGAGAAGCATTTTTCTAGGAAGCGTCGCTATAGCGTCAATGATAATAACTTTGCGTGCACATTGCCGTTGCTATTTTTTCAATTAAAACAAGACGAGAATCTAGTCGAGGCCGAAAATTTCAACGGGATTTCTCTCAGTGTGCTCGTTGCCTCAGAAGTGACACGATTTATCTCCTTTTATCATTTCTCTCTCTTCATTTTCACGAGCCGTTATCGGAGAATTAACGAAGGCGCATATTTGGAGGCCTCCTTTTCTCTCCTTCTCTCTTTCTCCTTCCCCCATTGATAGAAGGAGAAAACGATTAAGATTGATCGCCGCCGCGACGTAGAGCATTTAAGGCAGATCTCGCGGGGTAGGAAGGATCGGGAATAGACGGGCATTGAAATTCTTCACCACGCTTCTCACACGTGGGCGACGCGGGCGGAGAGACCGAAATTGATGTACATATATTAATGACGCCGATAGCATACAGGGATCCCTGTCGACCCCCGAGACCCGTATCCTTTGTTGCAGGTCTCTCGGTGCTAGGGGGGAAACCGAGAGGGGGGGCTGTGAGGAAAGGAAAGAAAATATACCGGGGATCTCCGCGCTCTTGCCGCATTTCTGTGTCAAACGACGACCTTCGGCGCGCAGCAATAAACCGAGCGATCGCGTAGGAAGATCTATAAATTGTCGACGTCGTGATTATTTTTCCCCTCGCAACGCGCGCACTAACGTTTATTAGCTCGCGCGCGATCCCGCTCGCGTGAGTTTACAGCGGAAATCGCGGGAATATTCGTACTCTCCGTGCGGCATATTTCGAGCGTCATCCGTTACGCCTGAAATTCGGGGAACCTCGGATGCAGCCCGACGAAATGAGCGTCGCGTGTCCGCGATCGGTCGTCGCGATCGCCGTGCCATACGGTCTTTCGGTATTCAGATCGTCGTGTGACGATAATTAAACTTTACCGTAACATCGTTCAACGTCGCCCGCTCGTCGTACGACTCGTTTCGCCGTTCGAGACGGAAGCCGCGAGGCACCTTCGCGGACCGACAGCGTCGTTCACATCGATCATTATCGGCCAGGGCTCGTTACTTACGGGGTTAACGTATTGATTTCCGCGCCACCCTATAGATACCGAAGCCCGGCAGACCTTCGTAAGCAACGCCATGGGGGTCAGCACGCGACCAGCTGTCTCTTCAATGGGGGTTACACCGGGCATCGTGAAAAAAGGCCGACAGCAGGGGTGAGGCTGCTTAACGAAGGCCCGCCGGAGGGTCAATGCACTCCTTTCGGTGTCTCCTCCTCGACACTTGACTCGGAAACGCGCTCGAAATTCTACGAGCCGAAACCGATGCGAATAAAAAACGGAGGGGGGGGGGGGGAATC
>NW_014555450.1:558327-582815 GCF_001313825.1 Dinoponera quadriceps
AAAAAACGGAGGGGGGGGGGGGGAATCATCCGTTGACGCAGAGAGACGCGATTTGTTTGCCGCGCGCGGTTAATATCGGATGGGGATGCGAGCCCCGCACTTATTAATAGCAGCACGTGATCCTGCATCGGCGCTATTTGCAGAGGTCGTAATTGGTTATTGCACGACGACAAGGTTGACCCTTCTCCGGCGACCTTGCGCTTTTATCATCGCTAAGCACGAAATCCGGTGAGCGCGGTAACGACAGCTGAAACGCGCCAGGCCTTCTACGAACTTATGTAAATTTACGTGTGTGCACCGGTAATTGTAACGGGCCGGCAATTCCATCTCGTTAACCCGGGTTTGAGCGCGCTGCAATGTGGCCGGACAACAAAATAAAATCGGAGAAGTTATCCACGCTGCGTGAGACGGCAATTGGCGCGCACAACGAGATCTCGATGAAATGTCGGTGTAAATTGCGTGGAAGATCGCGCAAAGCATCTTCTTCAATCAAGGTGGCAAGTGCGCGTATATATTGATAAAATGGAAAAGAGGCGCACAAGATCGTGTGTACGAACTTGATTTCGCTCGCGTATGACTTTTGCTAAATCACGCGATAGCCACCCTACCGTAACGCGGTTTCACCCTTCAGACGCGCTCCTTACGTAACTTCGGACGGAGGACGCGCGTATCGCTCTCAAAAATAAACCGGTGAATAAGACCCGCGATGTTACCGCGCTAATGTCAACAGCTAGAAGGGATTTATGGACGCGTTGCTTTTCGAGGAAAGTCTAATGACACAACATTATGCAATTCGCCGATCTCGCGCCGGGCCAGACGTTGACGCCGACGCGGGCGCTGCGATTCCGCGAAGGGATAGCGCCAAGAAATAATTAAGGAATTTTCGCCGATTTAACGGATCGCAAAGTCTCCTGCCAAAATCGTGTCACATCGGCGGCATTGTTTCATTCGTCTCGCGTTTAAGTCGCGTCGCGTTTCCGTGAGGCGCGCGGAAGAATTTGAAGAATATCGCGTACTTGCGTATGGAGTGTTTCAGAAATAGGTGGCCAAATTTTAAGAATATTCACTAGATTAAAAAATTATATTCGGAGCTTCGAATTCTCGAACTTTCGACGCGTTATATTCGAACAATGAAATTTTGAAGTGTGAAAATTCGAACGTTCGGATTTTTGTTCACGGTAAACTCTGGCGAGTATGTCTGTTTTGTTTACGACAAAAAGTAGTTTGAACAGGAAGCATGTCCGGACCCGTGTTCGGGTTGAATGAACTTTCGATATCTTTTATCTTTACAGCGAGTGATATGCTATTTGAGTTAGATAAACACCGTATCTCTTAACTCTCAACAGTTTAATTAAAGATTGATGATTTTGATTTTGTAGCGTTTCTGGGCGCATCTTCAGTGATATTTTTCTTATCCCTACGATGGGAATTTACTCTTAAAGTTTGACCGCTTATTTCTGAAACATCTTATATGTAAATACACGGATCTTTATCTCGCGTTTACTACAGTTCGCGAGCGCGCGTTCACCGGTTTTCTTCGAAGATCCAGGAGAGAGATCGTGATCGGCCCACGTGAAATCGAGAGACCCGAAGCTAGAGACACGATCCTGCGAGAATCGGGAAGGAGGCGAGAAAAAGCGGGATCGTTGGCGGACGAAAACGACGGTGAAGCGGAGGAAGACGGAGTGTGCCACATGAGAACCGCCCACACGCGCGGTTCTCAGCTTCTTTCGTCGTTTCTGGCTGCCTATGTCTGCGAACCATAAAATCGGTAACGCCTTGCGAACTTTCGTCCAGATGCTCTTCCCGAGGTTTATTCGTGGAAGAACATTTGACGAAGTCACATCCCCATCATCGTGTCGCGTCGCGAATTCATCTCTCATCTCTCTGTAAATTAAGTGTAACATTTTTTGTATTTTTTGTTTTTTTCCTTCTTTTTGTAAAAAAAGGGCAAAGGTTTCCTTTCTCGTATACTTAATAGAATAAAAAGAAGTGAAATAAAAATAAGATAAATGTCCTTTGCACAGAATCATATATTTATAGTCTCTTTCTTTCTCTGTGCGTGTAATAACGTGTGATTGTACAACTAATGCGTAACGAGAAATTCACTTAGACATAATAGGGCGGCACGGAGTCGGACGAGAGATACGTTGACTGGGAAAATTGAACACGTGCAACACCGCACGTTCTGCAGATGCGTTGTAATGTTAATTTGCTTCGCGAAGTACGTATAATGGTTACGTGTACACCTGTTCTTAGCGAACGCGCCCAGAAGGCGATGACTAAAATGATTGATCGGAAATTGTGCGACATTGTACGTTGCAGATTAGTGAGGATGAATGTCTAGGCAGCGTCGCAATTTTTCGTTCCATATATAGCGCTTATGCAACGCTCGGGCGGACGGTAATGCAAGAGCCTTAAATAAGTTTCCTTCGCGAACTTCGCGCGAGATACGTAATAACACAGTCCTCCTCCGGGGAAGAAGAGAATTTGGTGAGCCCTCCTACGCGACTGCCGGCAATAATATTGATAGCAAAATGAAGGATCCGCGAAGTAACAATGGACCACTTTCACCATTGTCCCGACTCGCCATTATTATGCCCGCCGTTGCACAAATATATGCCTTTTCATGCTTTTGACAATACATTATGACAGAATCAATATACACGTCTCGTGAACGGATGGCGCGAGATAAAAGCTTTCGCCGGCAAGTAGGCGCATAATTAGCGTCATTGAATGTTCGCAATATTTATAATAATAATAATGATAATAATAATTACGCGGTGTACGCTTCAACTTCACGTGAATGAAAATGTATCCCAACCCCAACGTCAATTTCAACATAATACAACTTTTAACGTCGATCTTTCCGGCTTTACGATTCCGGCGGATTGCATTGTACTTCATTTTAATACATTCGTTACGACCGACTTTTATGTAATAACGCAAAACAGACTTAATTTATTTACATGGACATAGGATGAAAAATAATCGCTGCCACACACATGTGGCGCGACGTCGGTCTCTCGTGAGAATTGGTGCGTTACACACATGTGACACGTAGTAAAGCGACGCCTGTTGTTAGTCGAAATTTTAGATCTACTCGAGACGAAAGCCTTAGTTCTACATTAGGTCTTCAAAGATCTTCTATTGCGCACCTCTTCCGTTTTCTCCACTTGAAGATTTCACGCGGAATCAAGTAGACTCTTAACGCAGCATTAAGATTTCATCTCGGATACTCTCCAAATTTCTTGGAGTTAAATCTCGCTGAAAACAAGTAAAAAGCGGCGGTACTTTCACTCGAGGCGAAAATATTGCCGCTCGAAATAGCAAGAATGAATGTTTCACTCAGGTTTAGAGCAGAGATTCATACGCGTGAACGTTTCAATCGATCGGAGCGAATACGTTCCCGTAACTATGAAGCACGTCGGATTCACTCCTCAATTTCGAGTGGAAATATTTCAGAGCGGAGAATTCACTCGACACGGGTGAAAAATCGGATTCGCGCGACTCGATCTGCTCATCGAGTGAGAGACTTCACAAAATGTCGAGTGGTAGATCCTCCAACTTCGGTGTCCTTGAAAAGAAAAGAAAACAACGCTGAAGACATCAAGTTTTTCGACTTCACCTTGGCGACCGCTCCTGGTGTCCTTTAACGAACCGCGCGATATCCGGCTCCGGAGAGATTCGGCGGTGCGATACCGGCCAGGATCCTGGGACAGGCTATTCTCTTTCCTCGAGACTGTCGAGGAGGAGAGGACAAGCGGTACACAACGGGATGGCCTTCGCACAATGCGTAGCCGCAATAGGAATAACGCACGTTCACACGCGCGCGCGCACCATGTGGATACGAAACGGTGACCCTGGCTCACTGACCCTTTTAGCCGGAGAGCCTTCGCGTCGCCTCGTAAACACTGGACTCGATGTCGCAATCGGCGCCTGACTCCGCGGCCGCCTCGGTAGCCTCGTCCTTTTCTTTCCCCGCTCCGCCGGTTAGGCGCGACGCCTAAGCGCGTCTGAAAAGCGATTAAAAATAGCCGGCTAGAGCCGGTGGGAACGGCGACGGCCGCCACGACCGTATCCTCGTTATCGCCGACTTAATCAGCGCGCCCATTATCCGGATTGGTGCGCCATTATATACGAAAGGAACAATTCCAGCCGGTGAATTTTGCCTGGCGGCCCGACGAAAACAACTCGGTCGTAGGAGCGGAGGGCGTTCCTGCCCGCTTAATCGCTCACGACTGACGGGAGTCCGTCGAGTTTTTTGATACAGCTGAATTTTTACGGGCAGAAAAGAGCCCGGTTTCGCACGGAGGTGAAAATCTCGACGACGAGAAGTAATGTCTCTATTCACCGCGACTGCGAGCGTTCAGCTGCGTTAAAATTCGATTGGGGCCAATTGACATGAGCACGAACCTCCTACGGAAATCTTTCTTATAGCCGAGTTTCCGTTTTGCGTCTCCGCGCAACGGAAAATTCAGTTACATCAACGAAATGGTTCTTTCCGTGAAAAAAATTTGGCTCGGTAAAAACACTGGAAATTAAAAGGAAAAGACGCACTTTCGTAGTGCTATATTGTTGCTAATTTGTTTACTCTGTTCCCGATTTTATTTGCTGCGGTTGCCGTTTCGCTAAAAACAACTTACCGAGACGCCCGCTGTACATAAAGTACAGCGACAAAAGTATATTCGAAAAATTAGTTGCTCGCACAAATATGACGCCAAAATGATCCTTGATTTAGTTGCTCTCGAAATATGCCGAGTACGAATTAGTCGCTCGACTTTTAATGCAAAAAGAGGGCCACGTAGTAACCCGTAGTGCCCGGGTGTTCGAGGTCGTTCGTGCTTCCCCCCGCGGATTAGGAAGTCGATTTGAAGGAAGGTCCTTGGGTCGTTAAAGCCTCGGGATTTCTCGTCCGCCGATCACACCGCGATCGAGAGCGACGCGCCCGTTCGCGATCGCTTCGACGAAAGGGGAAAAGAAAGAAAGAAAGAAAGAAAGAAGCGACAGCGGCGTAAAGAGAAGAGGAAAAGCCATCGGGTGAAACCCTTCGCGAGGGTTTCGGAAATTCGGCACCGCGCCAATTTTCCAAATGCGGAACGGTGACTAAGACTTCGCCGCGTGCACGGCCAATCGGGAACCAGGCGCAATTTTAGCACCGCCAATCGCGTGCCACCTGCTGCGGGAATTGCCACCCCGTGAGTGTCAACAACAACGTTGTACTCGCTCTCTCTCGCGCGATTCCGACACCGCATCTGCTCTCCTCCGGCGCTCCTCTTTTTCTCTTCTTCCTTTCCTTCTTCTTGTTCCATTCGTTGAAGAAGCGCCAAAACACTGTGTCCCGTCGCACGCGCTTCCCCATCGCTCCGCCGCCGTTGGATCGAACATTAAACACTTCTATCTTTCAGTATCTTGAAACACGAGAAGATTGCGTAACGCCATGCTCGCCGCGCGAGAACGGCTTTTGAAGCGCGATCGCGCCGGATGATCGATTGGACGCGGCTACGCGCGAAGAAACCGACTATTAATGCGAAGTCCAGCCGATCAGCTGCGCGTGATCGTATGGAAAGCCTGTTCTTCAGCCTTATCGCTTCTTTTTTACTTCTAATTTACACTAAGAGCTTCTCGATGTATTGACGAACAAATAACATGATTTTTCTCCTTCTCTCTCTCTCTCTCCCTCTCTCTCTCTTGCTCTATTCGTAACGTGACAATTTTTGAGCGAGAATAAACCAATCAGACGTTCCGAGCCATAAAGCCCGAGCTGTACACACAATAAGATTATATTTTAATTCAAATTACTAAATTTAGGCGTGCGAGATAACACAGGCCTGTCCGGTTTTACCGGTTGTGAGCGCTTACGATACTCGAATATAAAAGAGGCGCGCGCTCGTTGCCGCCGGGAGGAAAAGGGCAATGGTATCGACCGCGACGATTTTATCGTCATACTCCTTTCCCCCGCCGGCCGATCGGTCTGTCTCTATTAATCTGAAACACCTGGTCTCTGGCGTAGGTGCCAGCCATGACCCTTCCTAGCCGATCGTTCACACCGGTGATCCCGCTTTCAGGCCGGAACGTGCAGAAAGCGTCGTACTGTGACAAAATCGTCCAACCGGTCGAGTCGAAATTTTAGTCCTAGTTTAAGTCCAATTTAGTTCTACGTTCAATGTTCAGAGGACTCCCACCGTGCTCCTTCGATGCTACAAGTAGGAACTTATTTTCGTTTTCTCCACTTAAGAAGACTTGATGTGGAATGAAAAATTTCGTCTCGGCTTCACACACAGCTCGTTCGTCCCCGAGTCTTTTGCGCAAAACGAACCGGTTAGTATTTTATTATTTCAACTTGGGAGTCAGGAGGACATTGTTTATACACGGTGAATGTGCGATCGGAATAATCGGAAAGCCATGTTCTCTCGCACAAAGTTTAAGCAATGGAGATGAGTCGAGGTGCAACCGAATATTCGTCTCGACCCTTAAACGCGGTTCCCCATGGCGAACGAGTGTCCTCGAACGCAGACCCGTACCGTAAACATTTAGGCTGTCCAGATGGCAACGACTGTGTTTTACTTTGACGATTCTCTCGGCAAATAAACCGACGTCGGTGACCGTCGTCTCGTACGGACATCGAAACGCAAAATCTCGCATACGGCCGTTCAACTCGCCTAGATAAATTCCCGCGGAGACCTGCGTGATATTTCTCGCCAATGACGGGCGTCCATTATCGTCGCGAGAACGTAGACATCCGATATTTTTGTAGACACCAAACGACAATGCAAACACGATGTACATTTTTCAACGACGAGCGCGACCGTAGATCTTTTCGCGCGAGAAACCTTGGTTTTCTGAAAACGTCTTGATGTTAACAATGAACGGGGTTGGGTAAGTTATTTTTTAACTAAATTAAATTAAATATTAACGGTTAACTCATTTAAAATTAACCAAGTTAAGTTGCAACTTATTAACTTTTCAACCTAACTTCCAGTGATTAACTAGTTATTACTCAACCCTGATAATAAACGATACAGCGATACGTCATATTCTATAACAATATAAATATATATTCGCAGCCTGTCCTATAGACTAACATAAAAAAGAGAAATAAAAACTAAATTAGTAAAAAATAGAATAACACAAGAAAAAGAATGAAAAGAAAAGTGAAGTAATATATAAAGTGTTATAAAACTATACAGTTCTCGCGTCTCCCAGAGGTATATATTTATGTCGAAACGACCGACGTTCCAATTCGGGTTGATCAATGATCCTCAAGGACTCTTTTAGACGCTAAACAAAGATGACGCGCAATTACGCCGAGAGGGACAAAGAGGCTCCATTACGAGGCAGGTTACGTGCATTAAACAATGCTTTGTTTTCTTGCCGCGGAAACGGTTCACCGTCGTCATGATTCGGTGAGCAGAGCCGTATCTCTTCTTTCTCTTTTCCCTCCTCTCCCTCCCTCTTTCCGTCTATCTTTCTCTGCCCCCATTCTGAGGATAAGGAATTTACCGTAAAACCGCCCTCGACGAGACAAATGGATTCTGCTTGTTAAAATTACAATATGAATCGTGCTTACCTTTTTAAAGAAGGGGTCGACTGGGTCGAGATGAGCCGAAAGAAAGAGAAAGAGTGAGAAAGAGACAGGGGGGAGGCGGATGGTACGCGGAGAGAAGGGAAGGAAAGATAATATTTGTGGTTTCTTAAGCAACTACCTTTAATCTATTCATGAGACGTACCGGTCCAGTTTGTTGTAGGCTGAATTTATATTTACAGGGAATAGACGTTACAGTGTCGGGTGGCAGAAATAAATGCGAGGGTTCGGTGTCGCTCGGGAATCCCGTTACGGTTGATACCACAGCGTGAAATCGCAGCATCCGTTCGTCCCGCGGTACCATCGAAAGCCGTTCGGTGTGTGTGTGTGTTTTGGTTTTATTTACCGACCATATTTGTTGCAACGCGCCCTCCATCAGAACAAACCTCGGCTATCTGCTTAACACGTGCAAAAACCTCGCGTAAATTCAGGCACGCACTATTTTCGGAACCTCATCCATTTTTACGGACACGTACGAAGCAAAAGGATGGCGTAAAATTTGTATAAGCTTATTATTGTAATTTGATTTATTAACTTATCATAACGTGGTGATTTCTCTATGTTTTTGTCGATCAATCCGACGCTCTTCAGCTTCTCGTAGGACATCGCCGAATATTCCCGAACTAAACGTTTCTAATTTAGTTTCCACACTTTTTTTTTACAAGTTTCCTCATTTCTCTTCGAGAGTCTCCAACATGAAAGCCAATTTCTCGCTCTGTCTAATTGTATTCACCCACGCGTGTCAGACGCTTTAAACGGTACTGGAAATTAAAATTCATCCACGGACCATCTCCGTCGCGAGCGTACGGTACCTTCGCAAAAGGAGGAATAGATATGAGTCGCGTATACATCCGGCTAGATGTGAATCGGTGTAAAATTACACCGACGTCGCGACGATGCTTATCCCGGCGAGCCGATCGGTCCGCCGGGTAAAAAGAAAAGGCCGAATGAAAAAGAAAGAAAGCCGAAAAACGCGCCGGAGATGGCCGTTCCGTCGCCGGTGAAATTTACGAACGGTATATCGCGGTGTCCGTGTCCGCCGCCCACTCATCCGTGCCTTTTACGCGTGTACGCAAACAAGCCCACGTAATGCGATTAATTCGGCGTGCGGACGACAAGGGCCGAAGGTCGCGTTCCACTTCGTAGCCTCGCTAAATGCGAGGAAGTGGATTCGAAAGCGCGTCTCCGCTTCTTTTTTTTCTCTAGCCGGGTTCGTCGTACGTCGCGTTACACGTGACTGTGTGTTAGTCAGGCGGAATGACATAAGGCGATTATTCGCATTGGAGCGACGATCGCGTACGGCAAGCGTCTTACAAACCGCCTTGGGGATGATCCGCGTGTCGTATCCCATGTTTCAGAGGTATACCTGTGTACCTTTGCGCTCGTAACGCGCGCGTAGCTGGACTGTCTCGGCAAATCCGAATCGTAATTTTCATTCCACTTGAACGCTCTTAAGGGATCCTTTAATATCGCCATTGGCGGATCAATTACCTTAAAGACGGTCTGCGCCTACTCATGCGGCCTGCTAACTAATTAAAACCTATTCTGACGATGCTCATTAACTCCCCTCTTGAACTTTTAATTCTACAAACTTCATTTTGATGTCACTTTGAAGCGATAAATACTCTCGATATTTCGATTATTAAATCCATACGATTATTAAAAACAACCTATTTTGACGCTCAAAACAGCGGAAACGGCATTTTATGACATCGTCATGGTCAAAGTAGGAATATATTATATCATCTGAGTTAAACCTGATTTCTATCTTTGCTCCTACTGTGTTGTAGAATTCAAGGCTTAACGTAGGGGCAAAATTTCGATCCGGGAAAGAGGACGTTCGTCGCTCGAGTGCAAAAAGTTCATCCTGAGGCCCCGAAAGCGCGTTTTCGAGCGTCACCTTCCCAGGATCTTCTTTTCTTCGTACTATTACTTCCATTTCCCTTAAAAAATCGTCGTCCTTTCGTTGGAGATCCTCGGAGCAACCCGACGCTACCCTCGCGTAAGCCGTCGGCGTGACATCATCCGTGATTCCGCCTCTCGGGAGGGACATTTAAACGAGAAATGTCCAACTGGCGGAAGCGAGGAACGAAGGATGCGAGGAACCCCGTCACCTTCGGGATGGCGCGAAGGCGCGATCGTAGAATCGTCGCGCGATCTAATCGACGTTATTTCACGTCTATTTCTACGATCCTAGGTGAGGTCGGCTGACGTCACTCAACGCCGATCTCCCGTGTCGGCTTTCTTCCATCTCGCTGCTAATAACAATGCAGCGCGCGCGCACCGAGAAACGATAATTCCTCTATATTTCTTCCCTTCCCCCGCTGCCCCTCACCTTCTTCCTCCGCTCTAGCAGCCTGGCGCACCTTCTGGAGCATTAAATAGCACGGTATGCAAAGCGGCTCGGCTATGAAATCATTTCGCCGCGCGACGGGGGTCTCGAAAACATTGCGACAATCGATTCGCTCGTGTCGCCCGCGATCGGTTAATAATTCATTGATTTCGATCAATGCCATGTCGACCGAGCGAAAGAAATCACACCTCGGGTTATGCATTATGAACATTTCTCCTATTATTAATTAATATTTATCGAATTTATTATAATAACGTCATACATAAACATGATACTAGTCTTGCAGCTTTAAATATGTTACGCTTGTTTGTCCACACGTGGGATATGAATCTGTAATATGGTCTTTACAAAAATATCACTGTGTTCTAATTGAAAAAATTCAGTCGTTTTCTCGTCCCGTCAAATGTTTCTTAAATGATCCCGATGATGCTTCTTAAATATCCCGATAGCACGCCGTGACTATCAAAATGAATTATCGCGGCATAGTTTAACTTTTGAAAAAAAAGACGAATATTCTTGGATGTGTTTTTCATATTCAACTTCTTTAACTATAATATTGCGTGGAAATTCTCAAAGTCTTTAGCCCGCATTACCGCCCAAAATTATCCGCTCCTCCGATGTCTTCCATGTTGAATTTTTAATTGGACCACATACGGAAGATATAACTGCATTATAACCGCATTTGTATTTTATCTTTAACAAATACTTCGAGTCTATTGATTCCGTTAGAAGACGAAGTATTTCAAGATGCCGCGTCCTCGATTCGTTTCCCGAAGTATCTCACGCGACTTTCTAGGAAATATAAATAGTAAAATTGGTGAAAACTGGACGGCGATAAAATTCACGATTGTATTGTTGTCTTCGATTTACGATTGTCTAAGCGTAACAAGCTTGAGAACCACACACACGGTATATGACGATGTAACCGATCTTCGTTAGATCGTGATGAGATAATCGCGTCCCACTCGGAGTCGCGATAAATCGCGGGTGGTAAAAAAGAACACTAAACGCGGCAGATGTGTTATATCGAGATGCAAGGATAAACGATTCCAAGATTGATCTGAGAAATCATTTAGCGCTCAGGGACATCTGAACAGTAACTCGAATCAGGCGCTCGTCATCGTTAATTTCGAGGCAAGCGGATTTTATGCAAATCGCTCGATAAGATCGCCCGTCGATCGCAGAGTAATAATCGCCGCCGGGCATTTCTCTCCGACAATTTGCTCGTATATTTGCTTGAATTTATCGTATTCAGTATGCATTTTCGCAAAAATTATTACACAGAATGCACCATCAGGGACGATTTTTACTTCCACCTATACTGAAACAATACACATAAACTCCTCGTTGCCTTTTCTTCCGCGATGTCGATTAGCTATCTGAACATGAATCGCCGCTTATTTCTCGATACCGCAACCTGTTATTACGAGATATTTTAACACAAAGGTAACCGCATCGGGGGAGAGTGAACGAGGGGATGAACACATCGCGCTTTAATCCCGATTTCACCCCGATTGATCGGAGCATTTGCGAAATACATTACTCGTTCAATGTAATCCCCTAATTGTGTCGGTGCAAAATGCGCATCAGAATTACCCCGTCGCATGCGAAAATCGCGATCATTTCGCAATCGTCGCGGCCGTGAATTTTCGAACGTGTGTGTCAAATGTATATTTTTCATTTATTAATTTATTTATATCGTAATTATCGAACGATTATGGGATCAATTCGTGAATTCAAAAGTCTGAAGAGAATCTGACAAGTGACCGACGAAGGTGACAAAGCCGGCGGCTATGAAGGAAACCATGAAAATTCGTAACCGGTGAGTCGATCGCAGCCGGCTGATGAAAACGACCGTCATCGACGATCCCGATCTCTGGGCGTCGCTCGTTCATGCAAATCGTTCTGCCAGATAGTACATCGATCTTGTGTCTTACATCGATCATTGCGCACCCTTCACGGTTCGGTCGCCGGCGATGCATTCCTCGTCATTGAATCAGCGCTAGCAAATAACCATTATACGCGAACGCATATAACCATATGGTATTGTTTTCATAAGATGCTGACGACGCACTGGTGATAGCCATTAACGCGCTAAAAATAGGATGCTAATGAAAAATACCGCGACGGGTGTATAAAACGTACGTCGCTTTGTTACGATTCTTACGCGGATCTCGTGTTCGCCGAGAATATGAAACGGTCGGATCTCACGGGGAATGTGTTTTTCTCATGTGCTTCCGACGCTGACGCCCGAGTTGTTATCCGAGAAACATGAAGTGAAATTGATATCAGTCCATGCTGTGTTTTCGCAGACACATGCGTAGCCGGTGTCGGCACTCGTGTCGTCCCGAAGACTCGCGCGTCCTTTCGATGACAGATTTTTGCGCCGACCTGGGATTCGTTTGTCCACGTAAAAATACGAAGACGCCGACGGAGCGTCCGTGTTACTGAGAATCGACTTTTCACGATAACAAAGTCATTTGTCAATCAGACTCGAGTTGAATTTGTCAGGAGATTTCGCAGTTTGATTACGAGAGTGCGGGATGGTAAAACCTGGAGACTTACGACGAGGTAACGAATCTTCTCGGCATTCTCGCCGAAGAAATGACGAGGTCTTTCGTTCAAAAGGACATCCGAGCTCTATGCGTGACACCCCGTATAAGAAATCAACCTTGACGCGGCTTACTTTCTCTCGTTCGCGACACGAGAAATTAGGCGCTGGTGCGCGCGTGTGCGAGCGTAACTTTGATTTATATTTCCTCCGTTCGTCAAATTCGGCTTCCATCGAGCTCGTGCCGCCCTTTGCGAAACCGCCTCGTTGTAACGAATTGCATAACCGCTCTCCCGAGCGGCGCAGCGATGTTCCGAAGCGCGTGTCGCAACGAGCCCGCCGATTAAGAATCAAAGTGATCGGCTTGTTCGTGGAAATGCGCGTTACGCAATCCGGTGCAAGCGGGAGGATGCGGCCAGGAAAGCGTCTCTCCGGCGAAATTCGTTGATCACGAGACTAGCGTCCTCGCGGCTTTGGCCATCCGCAGTATCTCAAAAATTACTCGAGAGATTTTCGGAGATTTCGTTCACTCGATTAACCTGACGACGCGTAAGAACAATACGCTGGATTATACGCCGCGTACGGATCGATCGCGGAACTAATTACCGCAATTTGCTTCAACGCACCGACGGCTTTTACAATTCACCGCGACTCGTCGTTTTTAGTCCCGATCCCGCGGAAAGATACTGATTGTTTCGCGAGAGAAGAGACGTGTTCTCGCGCGTTAAGCGTGATAAATCGGCTGATTTATCACCCGAGACGCTCACTTTGCATTTCGGGTAACGAATGCCCGTTAAAAAGGCGGGCGAGAAGCCGGTGGGGTCCGTACGGTCCCATCTGGATGGCGCCTGCCGGCCCGCCGGTCTTCGCGTTGCAAATGAATAATACGAGCTCGTCGCGCTCCCTATTGAGATCATTGCCGGCCTTGGCACGTTTTCTTTTAAGGACCAACCGATTAAGGCCCGCCTCGAGCTGCCCCGAGAACGTGCCGTTCTCTCCTACGAATTCGCAGAAACTAGAATGCGCGCATTATCAAACGCGCGCGCATTAATGCAGAAATGCAAATCGATGTCCAGCAGGCAGCTGCGAGTCTCAAGGGGAACGCGCGACTTTTCACTTTCGCGCCATTATCTCGTGCTATTTTCAAAAGGCAGCCGGAGCTCGCGTGAAATCGCGAAATTACGTTCTAACGAACTGATTCAAGACCGTGCGCGATAACGATCGGCCGGCAATATCGGACGGAACGTCGACGGAGAGTTTAACGATCGGAATCTCTTATCGCGCGTGTAATTACCGATTCTGCGAAATCGCTGGATTTTTCGCCGGTGATTAGCGTCTGGCTGATTGGACACGTGGTTGAGGTTGAAATTACGCCAGAGAGTTCTCACGGTGAAAGATTTTTTCTGTTGAAAAATCGGCCCGCTGAAATTTCGTGTTACTTTAACGAGGTGAGTATGCTAAAAAGCGATATGTCGATAAGGTGAATATGTTGATTCGACGTTATATTTGCGCGCTTTTTAACATACTCCCCGCGTTAAAGCGACATAAAAGTTTCAGTGGGCCGATTTTAACACGAAATTTTTTTATCGCACTGGAAACCGACACGGTCCGGCGTATTTATTGCGGTGGAGCTTTATTTCTGGATGATCGGGGAAGGCGAAGATCAAAGTCGGTATAATGTCGACGAATAGAAATTCCATCGGCGCGATTTACATGAATTCACGTCAATCATCGCGTTTTCATGATCGCGAACGACGATAATAATAAATAAGCGTATCGACTGGTTCCGAAATGGCAGCGATTTCCGAGCTTTGGCAGGCGTGACGACGAAAATTCGCCGGTTGAGTGCCACTGACAAAGCCCGGCAGGATGTGGGAGGCGAATGTCAAGGCTAAACAGTCGCAGTGTCCGTCGGCCACCCGTTCCTCCCGCCTCTCGCCATCCTTCCTCACTGATTCTGTTTATACCCCGATTTTCGCCTTCTTTTTAACGCCGGTCCCCTCACCCCGAGAGCGGTCGCCCGCAGAAAATAATTTACGAACAGCCGCCCGTTGTTACGCTCCTGCGGGTTCTCGAGCCTCCTTCCTTCTCTCGTCGCGAACCTCGTGAAAGAATTCCGTAGGAAACCGTGGTGTGCGTATTATATTGAGATTCCCGGCCTACATATGTTGCCCCGAGTACACAAAGTGATTTACATCTGGCACAAAGCGGCCCGTGATGGACGACGATACGCTTTGACTATAAGATAAATGATAAGCGGAGCTTTTTCAGCGTAAAACACTACGTGTGAAAGTAGATTTCAGCACACGGGGAAGACAATGTTGATAAAACCAATTGGATTCTCCGTTGTCTGGAAAGAATAAGTACCAGATGGAAAACTCGATTGTGGAAACAGTAGGATTTCTATAGGAGGATTTCTACTCGGCCAATTGTTCTCAGTTATCTCGACCGAATCGCAAAACTCGGATAACAGGGATTTTTGCAATCGCTGCATAAAAAAGAAAGTTTCAGTTCTCAGTTTCGGCAATCGAACAGGGACCGGATGAAAGCTCGATGGCAAGAAATGTAAACTCGATGACACACGGTAAAACACATTTTGTACTTGTGTTAAAAATCCTTGTTGCAATTTTTATGTTAAATTTTTTACCACATCCGTATATTAATCTAACATATTATTTATGTCATTTCAATATTTTGTGTTGAGTCGATTCAGCATGTGTAAGTGTTAAAATGACGCTTGCAATCGTTAAAACAACTTATATAAAATACTTTATGCTTCCGTGTCGATTAACATGTTATGGATATTAATCTTTTGTTAATTTTTGACGTAACATTCGTATTACTTTCCAACATACACATTTATGTTAAATTAATACAAAATTTGTATGGACCGTTAGAGATATGCCAAGTTTGTTAAATTCAACCAAAAAATCGTATAACGTGCAGGGAATGATATCTCTGATACCGTGACTGAGAACATTCTTATGAGCATTCGGCTATATTAAAACCTGCTCGAGACAACTGGAAGCAATTGACTGAGCAGAAGTCTCCCATAGGAATCTCTCGGTCTCCGCAACCGAGTTTCTGGTTCCCAAACAACCGAAGTTGAATCACGGCAACGAAATTATTTTTCTCCGTGTACGAGATTACCGGTCTGTAAAGTGCGAAAATCAGTGCGGTAAAGATAGAATGAAAATGAATGATAAAATCGACCTGTAAAAATGTTTAAATATTTGTGTGGCGCGCGCGACGGCAACTAATGACGAAGCGTATTCGGTCGCTTGAAATTCGCACGATCGTCTAAAAACCACAAGCAATAATTATCATCGTTGCGGCGGCTGGACGTGGCAATTACGGCCTCCCTATATAACGGGTAGTCATGGAAACCCTGCCGCCCGAGCGCAACTTTTTCGAGCCCCTCCGGCAGCGTGGATGGGCCATCGTTCGCCATTGGAAATTGCTCTAATAAACTTAGTTGCACTTATACGAGGGAGAGACGCAATTGGGGGGTTTGGGGTGAGGGGGGGGGGGAGAGGGTCTTCGAGAGATAGAGAGGAAATTTATCGTTGCCGGGAAATCACATTGCCGCTCATCTCCGAATTGTCCTCGATTTCTTTCGAAGAACAGGCAGATTGCCGCGTTAATCGGCCGATTTTATTGGAATCGATTATCGAACGTCTCTTAATTGCGAGACGTCTCGCGTAACAGCTATCCGAGATGCTTCCCGGAGATAAAACTCCGGCGATTCGATACGACGGTAAAGGGAAACGTTTCCAATTGTATTATCTCGGTTTATTTCGTCTAAAAATTCGAGAGATTACACGGAAGTCGGTCGTAGGTCGGCCAAGATCCACGCGATCGGCGGATTCTTCCTGCTTTCGCGAAAGCGAGGCGGATGTCGCCTACGCGGCCTGTAGAACGCGAATTGCCGCTCGTATAGACTTTAATGGGAATCGCCACCGCATTCATTCTAAATTCCGGGAGGGGTCCCGGTTTACGAATGGCCGGGGCCAGATATTAAATTACGTTTAATAACATTCAAAACTGACAGCGTCGCCAGGCCGAAAGCCCCTTTGTCAAGAACGACGATGACGGCGGCGACGACGACGTCTGCCCTCATGCCGTGTTAATTGCACCACCATACACGAAAGAGTTTTATGCGTCTCGCACACCATTACACGATCCACACGTGCTGCCCCCGAGCATTTTCTACGGGATTCTTCGGCTCCCCTAAGGAAATGCTCCTCGTATACCGTGCCGCATCTTTAATTCCGCGATATAGCAATGTTCACACGATGATCTCACTCGAAACGTTTACTTATTAAAATGTAAACGTAAAAAAATACGAAAGACGACAAATGACGAGAAATAGCGTAAAATTTGAGGAGTATGAAAAAGTCCAGAGTGATTTTTCAAATGGATAGAGATGTCTTTTACATCGCTGTATATAAAACCCTTTTTGCGTGTAATGAAAAATTATAAAAATTTCTGATAGAAGAAAGAGAGAAAAGGAAGGGAAGAGGGAGGGGGAGAGAGAGAGAGAGAGAGAAGTTTCGTGATATGTACTCCTATTCCAAGAAAGCTGGACCGTGTCAACGCGAGCTCGATCTTACGTCTTAACCGCAACGCCGATAAGAATGAGACGGCTAATCAGCAGCTAGCCGCTCTCTGAAAGACTCCATTAAGAGCGATCATATTTATTACAACGGGACGTTTGCAGATAAATTATGATATTGCCATCCGGCACAAATAATCGATACGTTCGCCGATGAGTCCGTTAATTATTCTCGTATCGTTATTGAGGGACCGGTTTAGCGACGCTTATCTTTCGCGCGCATTTGCATGGAAAATCGAGGAAACTTCTCCGTGCATTATACATAAATGGATATCGAAGGAATGCTGAAATTTTTCCGCCGAACGAAATTCCGCTGAACTTCTCGGAAGAATGAATATTAATACATCTATCGATTCCATCCGCTTGACTCGTTTCACGCGAGACCGCGATTTTGACAGGAATTCCTGCCGGCGCTCGCGTGCGAACACCCGGTGGATTAAAGTACGGCTGCACGCGGGGAAGCTGCTTATACTGCTGGCCGGTGGTGTTGGTCGTCGGCAATCATACGGCATTAACACTTTAACCTACTCGTTCTCTCAAAGCTCTGGCCATTTTAGCCGGGGGAACTCTCGCACACCACTCCGACGGTCAACAAGGCGTAGCTGAAAACGACGCGTGAGAGAATAAGAGACAGAGAAAGAGGGACAGGGGGAGGCAGAGAGAGAGAGTGAGAGNGGAGGGAGCTACCACGAAAATAGAAAATATTGTCGTCTACCGTCTACCAGTCCTCGACGATTACTTCGCCAGGTTTACCGCCGAGTACACACGCACACGTACACCAACGTCGATCGTCGAATTAAACTTCAATAGTCGCTACTCCGGCGCGCTGGATTCCGCAGATTGAGCTAAATTCGCGCGGACACGCGATTTTATAGTTACATCGCGCTGTACATCGATATCGTACGACGCGTTACAAAGCGCCGGAGAGAGGAATCCAAATGGAATCGCGTTACGCAAGTCGCAGATTCGCGCGCCAAACGTACGCGCGCGCACGCAATTTGCACGCGATAAATATGCGTGCAAACGCATTTCTCCCCGAGATAAAGGCTCGGCTACAAAATTACAGGATGCAATTCATGCGAGAGCACGTACGAGCCTATGTGCACGCGTACACGTGTGCGTTTCCTTCTCGAAGGTCCTGACTTTCCGAGCGCGTTCCGCGAGACAGGACGGACACGTTCATCCTGCCTTCGAGCAACGGCTCAGGCAGGCTCGCGCGATAGCAAATCGCGACTTAATCTCTTTCCCTCTCTTTCTCTCTTTTTCTTTCTCCCCGTCTTGAGCGTCCTTCGCGAACCGCCGCGTGCGAAACCGCGCGAGAAGCGCGCTCGCGCGTTGCAACCCGGATAGCCGCGCTGCGAGCGGGGAAGGGGGGGTGGAATGCATTTGACACGAATTTCGGCTACGCGCCGCGCGCTCGCAGGGCTGATCGATACCCTCGAAGGACACTCCGAGTCCACGTGCCGAGCAAAAGTGGGAAATTGCGAGCACCAGCGCGATACTCGTTGCGTTTTATGCGCGTATTATGCAACGGCGAGTGCAATAAAAGAGCACGCGCTAATAAATAAATATCCATGAAAGGTCAGCGCGATATGCATACGCGCGATATGCATTTTGCCGTGGGCCGGCATAGTTCCGCAAGGTTCCAGCGCGTTCCTCGAGGGAACGCTTGGAGAGGAAAAAATTCCTATTTGCCAATCGCGAATGAGAAAGAATCGCGATCGGAAGAATCATTTTTCTCCCCGGGAGGGTGGGAGGAGGAGAAGAAACTCGGTCGGACTAACGCGATGCAACGAACGAACCAAGCGCGCTTTAATCGAAACGGAATTTCTGCTTCTTAAGGCTAAGTCCGATTAATGAGAATCAGAAATTCTGTCTTCCTCAGTCGAAACGCGTTCGTTTCGTTCTTATTGTCACGTTAATTCACTATTTTTTTCCCGCGTAGTTAAAATTCATACAGTGTTAGCGGCGATAACTTTAACAATGTGTCCTGTTGCCGCTGTTTTGCATGTTGAAACCAAAAGGAGGTATAGTTGAGGCCGAAAATGACCATAACTTTAGCGAGATTTCTCTCACCGAGCATTGTGAAGTTAACGTGTACGCTGCGGAATTTTATTGTCGCTTCTATCTACGATACTTAACAATTCAACGCGAGGAAAGCTTGATAAAACTGTCGCACGCGAGCATTAAATTATTTACGAGCGAACAGAAATTAATTAAGAATATATACAAGGTGACCCCCACAAATCTCGCGGTTTTAATTTCACGGGGAGGTTTTACGGGCGAGAGATTTAATTTTTCCTTAGTAATTTTTCTATGATCGTCGATTTTCTAAAATTTTCATGTGTCCGTTTATGACATTGCAGTCAAAATGATCGCTATTTATTGTGCCTTTCGAGACATAGAATACTCGCGAAACGAAAACATCGTTTGTTGATAAAGTGTAATCATCCGTGAAACGGGATATATTTTCCTTTTTCTTTCTCTCTCTCTTTCTCTCCCTCTCTCTCTCTCTCTCTCTCTCTTTCTCTCTCTCTCAACCTTGTCAAAAGCGCCACAGTTCTCGGTTCGCGATTTTGTAAACACGATTCACGACTCGCCGGTATATTCTCGAAGCGCTGTGATCTGTCGCGCATATTTCTTCCAATCGTTAAAAGCCCTGCCGTATTATTGCGGTCGCGAGTGTAATAAAATGAAGTGAAGTGAAGTGGAATGAGTGAAGTGCGACCGACGTCGGGATGACTGCTGGACGCCGCGGAATTGGATGCTGAGAAGGCTGAACGGACAGCTGAACGTCCGCTGGATAGATCAACGCGAAACGGTAAACGTGCAATTTGAATACTCACAAAGCCTCATCTTACGTAGCAACACACGTTTAGACGATAAATCGCATTGATCGCCGGTGAGAAATGTCACCGTGCGAAGAGATTGAGTATTCCGACAGTGCGAAACTACTCGATGGAAAGTTGAAGAATTAATGTCCGGTTGTATACGCGTATTTGTGCGTATAAATATATATAGAGTTTTTAATGTAAAAATTAATATAAAAACCAACACATCAGATATGCGTTTCGTAACCAAAAAAAAAAAAAGAAAAAGGAACCTCTTGTTAAAGGAGAGACAAACGACGGATTTTCAAGGATAACAATGTCGTAACTCCGATCTCCGAGAGGCACGTACGATCTTTTTATACATTTCATCACCCCCAGAAAATATCTTCGGCGACGTCTGTTATTTTACTCGATTTCAAGCCGTAAAAACTAGACGCCGCGTATGCATAATGCATGGAGAAGACGAGCGATTATCACGCGAATCGCCGTATTTCGCGTTAATGAGAACAATCGCAAGCCAGCACGGAGATCATTTTCCCGTCTGCAGCATCCAGCCGCCGCGCCATTACATTACCGGTTATCGTGGTCCATCGATCTCCGATCGATCGCCGCCGCGAGATAGCGCCGTATCGAATATGGCGCGAGATCGAAGGACAGAAGCGAAGCGCGAAAATATTGCAATTTTGCGCCGCCGTGCGTCCCGCCCGGCGCCGATAAGGTAAACGAAACGGGAGAACCACCCGCGCGCGCTTGTCAGGAAATTTATGAGTCTCCGCGGGCGCCACGAGGGCGCAGGGACGTACAGACGTGGCGCCGGGCGTCCCGACGCCCAGACTGGCCGGGGCCGCACGCACGTTGACCGTGAAAACCGCGCCGGGTTCTCGGCTCCTCGCGCTTGTCAGCGACGGTGCTACACACGTGTGCGCACGGACTGAAAATTCATCGGCGGCCAGCGTCAACACTTGAATATGCATATATTCAACATGTCATTATACGCACACGGGAAGAAAATCTGGTTGAATTTGCCCGAACAAACGAAACGTGTCTCGGTCGAAAGAAACCGGGGATTCCTGGTTGTAAAAACTGAATTTGCGTTATAAGGACCAGAAGGATCGTTTCTTCTCACCGAAACGCATCTGGTTTGTTTGTTGTCGCGTAAATTCGTCAGGCTTGATTTTTCGTGTGTGTGTTCTGCATTGAGAGTTCACAGATATTTGTATTGGCGTTTAAAGACCGAAGCGTTAAGAATGTTCAAAGATGTACCGAAGGATGAATTTGGTTGGTTCCGCCTGATGGCGGACGGGCGCGTTTTTGTTGAAGGAAGGCTGCAAGAAGCAAATCTGGCTCGTGAGAATGAGAAATTGAGTTTCCTTCGACTAAAAACGCGTTTGGTTGTCCATCGTCAAGTAGATCCAACGAAATTCACCCTTCAGCGTCCGGGCATTGGTGGCTTTTTACCCCGAATACCGCCCCCCTCTCCCGTCGCCAAACACGTGCGCCAATTTGGTACGACGATGCGACGCCGGAAACAAAAGAACACGCACCTTTTCATTTCGCGCCGGGATTCGCGCGCGCGCTCACCCCCTCAGCGCCCGTTGAGGCAGGGGGGACGAGGGCGAAAAGGGGGGCGATCGATAAAGTTCTCGAGGGTTCCCCGCGTGCACACACAAGGCGTGCCCTTGTTCCCTTCTTCCTCCCTCTTGCCTCCCTCGGCTCCCTCCGGCGTTGAATTAGGAATTCTTACGTGGGTGGGTCCCGCGAGCGATATTTATCCCGCGGTTCCAGGGGTTGGTATCCTCCCTTTTTTATTCACCCTCGGCGGGCAATATCCGCGGGGGGTCACTGAATCGCCCTGGCAACACAATGGCCGTGGAAGTACGTGTCGCACCCTCCCTTCGCCGCCCACCCCTGCGTACGTACAACTATATGGACAAGAATACGCGCCGATCAAAATTTCACCCTCGGCGCTGCGCGCGCCCGCGATATCACTTTCGTCGCGGGCGATAAATCGGCCGCCCCCTCGCGCGCGTAAATCCGCGATGGCTATCGCGCGAAAAAAGGTAACGGAGGACTCCCGGTCCCGTTTGGAAACGGGACGTCTCGGAAACGGCGTGCTTTCTGCGATGAATTACGAGCCGAGAGATTATATCCCTCGCCTGCCTCCCTTCCCCTCCGTACCTATGAATGTTTATGTTTACGGGCTTTGCGAATCTGTATGAGATTCATGGCGGACGTTCAGTATGTTTCGGGAGAATTTCAAGGAGGGGAATTATTTCGGGGGAGAGAATGGGGGAATCGTTTGTCTCACACCGGGAGCAATTCGATTCTAAAATACGCATAAGCAGAGCCATTTCCGGTCTCTGTGCCCTTTTCTGGTTTTAATCCGGAAAATAATAGCCGCAATATGAACGTATGTTAAGTTATATCATTAGTATTTCTTTTCTATGTGCGTGACGAATCTTCGAATTGCCCCCTCGTCAATCAATTTCATCGTTATTTGATCTATAAAATCCTCGTGTGGGAATACCCTTGATTAATCAAGTAGCAATAAGCGGTAGTAATCACGGTGTCAGTTTTACCCTTTCTAGTACCGATAATTAATAGTACAGATAAAAATGAGTTTTCGATCAACTTGCAAATTAGTCCTCAAGGACCGATCGTGTCAACGCGTCAGCGCGGAGGCTCGCCTTTCATTCCGTTTCCCGGCGGCGACGGTGACAGGGCTTTTAAAAAGAAGAAGCCCGAAGGGCACGCAAAGGGTCGGCCGAACTAACCGAAAGGTGATTGCCAGATTACGAGGGTGTCTCTCAGCCTAGCAGGCGCCGTCTGGACTTTCACCCTACCGAGTCTCGCTTAATGCCGTGCAAGAAGTGTGAAACAGCTTGGCGGCAGCCTTCGAGCAATGCGAGAGCTGTAAAAGCAAAAGTTTAATTTCTTTCCGAGAAAGCGGACAAAGAGCCCACAAAGACGTCTCTCGCGGTCGTTCCCGTCCACACGAGAAGAGGCAAAAAGAAGTCGCGAATAATTAACGTGTTTTTTATCGTTGACATCGTCTCATTGCGTTGCGCATCTTTATGTAACGTCATGCTTATTGGTCCGTAGACTGCCGGCTTTTCAGTGGCAATATTAAGGGTCCTCTTCGTAAGTTTATTGTTACCTGAGAAAAAGACTTTCCTACAACTTTATTTAACTATCTAAGTAATAAATGTTAATTTTAAATGCGCGCGAAATTAAGACGAATATGTACACGATATTACAAACACGAAAATATTTTTTATTCTTTATTTTTCTTATTAAAGTTTTATTTATACGTCAGTGAAGTGAACACATAATAGAAAGCGATATATGTGTGTGTGTGTGTGTGTGTGTATCGCGGGCGTAAATTTTCTATGGCTATATTTTCAAAACGGTGAAAAACTCGAAAATTTTTATATACATAATATCTCCGTATTAGTCCTTAATATCACAGTAGTTTTCCACTAAAATTCTAAATGCGGCTCAGAAGAAATAAAAAAAAAAGAAGTTACGAACGCGATATTAATCTGAAGGAGCATGAAAAGTGTCATCCTCAGTTGCGAATATCTCAGCTTCCGAATGGTCAATTATTTTCCAACTTTACAGACGTGTGGATGATATTTCCATCAATATGCAGCTGAAGTTCAAAAGGATTCCTAAGAAAATGACTTGACAGGCCAACTACCCAAAGCCGTATTTCTGAAAAACACGCCGGAAATGCACGCAGCGCGAGAGCTTCGCAAACATTTTATTTCTTTCGAGAAAATCGCGACAACGAAAAACAAACCTCGCGTTCGTTCTCGTCCGAACGGGAAGGGATAAAACGACGTTATAACTAACTGAGAAATAACTTATTCCGCCTGCCGACGTCGTTGCTTTAATCGTTGTATCGAACGTTAGCATCGTCGCTAATGTGCGCTTCGAGAGACACGTTTAAATGTTAATAATTCACGTTCAACGGTCCAAGGTTACCTATTTCTTGCGCATCGCTGAACCAGCCGCGGGATATCCACAGACGGACGATCGCCTCGCCGGAATGTCGATGTAACACGATGACATAAAGCGTGATTGCCGGTGACATTTCTCACGCTAAACGAGTTATTCGTATGTATCGAAAAGTCGCGGCGAGATCCGTTGATCAACTGCTAATATATTAATACGCGCACACGGCGCAACGGAGCGCTAAACTCCTCGGCGCGTCGGGTAAATCAATTGTTATCGCATAATCTTGCGGACATTTGTCACCGGCGTTTTATTGCCTACGATGCCGAGTCACGATAGTTCGCGACCTCTCAGAAACGAAAGAAGCAAACGAGGACGAAGTAGGAGGAAGGAAAAAAAGGAAAGAAGGAAAATGACGAAAAGAAACGAGACGGGCAACGAGCCCCGCGCTTGGCGCCGCGAAGTGAATCACGCGTCACGAAATAAACCGCGCGCGACCGCGTGTCGTTTGTAAGCCCTCCGACGCGAGAAACACGGCGAGAGGACCGATCTTTTCGCGAGCTCGTTCTTTTTCCTCCCCCCCCCCCCCCCCCCCC
>NW_014555450.1:582862-718825 GCF_001313825.1 Dinoponera quadriceps
CCCCCCCCCCCTCCCCCCCAGCTGCCGCGATTACTCGACAACGTTCGCGTAACACGACGCTCTGATTTTTTAACCGTCGGGAAAACAGCCCGACGAAATACGAGGCGCCGAGGCCGGTCGCGCGAAAATACGAATTATCTCCGAATAATTACGTTGATGCATAATGTCTTGGTGGGATGCGTTGACTCTCCTGAGTTATCGGCATGGATTGGCCTTGGTGTTTCGGGTAGCTTCTTGAGAAAATGTTCACGTTCTTCTACTGTTCCCCATCATAGGACGCTTTGTGGTAGGTTTGGTATGCCGATTAATGATTTCTCCGAGATACATTAGATTTTTGTCAATATTTCACGAATCTATTAGAGCTCAATTAAACAAGTTTTTACTTTACGTACATATGATAGTACTTTCGATCAATTTCTTTCTTGTTCTTTCTCTTTCATTACAAGTGTTACAATCTATGTGTATATTTCTTCTCTAAAAGGAATATTCAATGTCTCATTTATTGAATAAATAATAATAATAATTATTATTATTATTAACAGATCGACGTTATTGGTAATATTATGCGGTGATATTATTAATAATTACAATATTCGTTTAATGACGCTTTCGTTTTATACCTGAAATACCATGATTAATATTTAAACGAAACACATTACAATATTAATAGGTATTAATTAGTTTGTTGATCATTATTTTGTTGATAATTATTAGTTAGTGATACTGCAGGAGAAGAATGGTTCGTTACCGATTCAAAATAAATGATCCTCATCTCGAATTAAATCACCTTTAACGGGTCGACCGGCGAGTGACGTAACAGATTACAGACAAACGTTAATCATTCGAAAACAGTTTCGTTGGCTCCCGCCTGTCACGTATATTAACTTCTAATTTTCGCAGATGGTGGAACCAGTCCGGCTTCTAGCTCGCACGCCTCGGACGGTGGCCAGCAGGAAGTCGCTGAAAGCGCGCCGCCGGTACCGTTGTTTTTATTGGCAATCCACCGATAAACATTTACATCCCCCCGTCGAAAACAGCTCGACGTCCTATTTTCTCGACGCCGGAAGACAATTTATCGGCTACTTCGCTCCGAGTCGCAAAGTCGTTCGGTCTCTTGATAGCCGATGAGGAAAATTCGCGTCATGTGCATTATGCTGCCTGCATTCGTCGTTTACTGTTACGTAATATCGTTCCTGCGGAAAACAACTGGATTTATAAAAAGAGATTTAGCACAGAATTCAGAGATCCGAGAAACGAAACGTAAACAATGAGCGGACGAATTTTTTTCGCGAAACTATAAATCTATCGTATAATATCGTTCTTGGATTTAAGAATTAATCGAGAGATTCTCCTTACGTCGAGATGAACTTTCGCAAACTAAGGATGTATTGCCCGTTAGTGGCGTATTATCAGTGGCGTCTCAAGGGGGTCATTCATAAATTTAGTACTTAACAAGCAAACTTATATTCCTGCACATTTATTTTACTAACTAAATAATAAATGTTAATTTTTGAAACGAAGTTGGGGTGGACGTGTGTACACAGTGTTACAAATGCGAAAATACTATTTTTTTATCTTTCTTATTAATGTTCCTGTAAATTTCCTCATTTCGGGTTACGATACATTCTTAAAGCTTCGCGTTTACACGAGCGAGTAGCGGGACCGTTCGAGTCTTCAAACTCTTAGAAAAGTCTGCTGGGGATTTTCGCGAAGCTTTTCCGCAGTACCGACACCGAAGACCGCGCGAAGTTATTTCAAAGCGCGGCGACTTTTCCCCGGATATTATTCTCGCGATGAGGCCCACCTCCGTGTCGAATATCAAAGATTTTGCAACTCGTTTATTGGCTCCACCCGCCGGCCGATCGACGTCGAAAGTTTCGCGCGTTAAGCTTGATCGATTCGTTATTTTCGGCGCATCTGACGAGAGTTAGACCATCGGCGCATTGGCAGATATCCAAATGGGATAAGCCCTGACGTAGCCGCGTGAAAGCGGCCCCGCACTGTGTGCGTAATAACGCGCCTGTAGTGCGTGCGCCACGCACGAACGCGAGCTTTTGCGTCACACGTTGCGCGCCCGTTAATTCGCGTTATCCGCCCCGGCCGATCCGCCGGTTTAATCCGCATCGTAAGAACACGCGCGAATCGATCGTCCTACGAATGGTGTTAATTCGATCGATCCGCAACTACGGCGTCTCATTCTCGCAAACGGGCAGTAAATGAAGGAAACAGTGAATTTCTCCCGCGTGGAAACGCGCTGTCTCGCGAAATAATCGCGAATTTTCGTAGAATTCCATTCTCAATGCAGAGCGTTCTCAATTCCACCGTTCAAACTGTTCTTACCGTTCTAATGAAAAACGAGAGGACGACGAAGGAGACTTGTATAAAGCCGTGATAAAAAATCATAAGATCATTGGCGATCCAGTCCCGCGGAATTTGATATGCAAAGCGCGCGAATTCTGATAACGATCGAGATATGTATGACAGCTAATTTCCGTATACTTGATATTCGACGTGCATTTCAAAGGTGGCGTGCGAACCGGAAGTGTCGCAAAAACGCAGCGAACGTGGTCCGTTCTGAATTCTTGCTCTCGGCTGAGTGTGTGGGGGACGGTATCGCTGGTGAAGGAGCGACGAAAAACGCAATAATCTAACGGCGGTGCACGCGGGCGTGGGAATGCGCGGCGGCGCGAAGGTCCCCGGACGTCGTTAAAAAATCATTATCGAGAGCGATCCGATAAAAGACCGCCGTGAGCGGATTTCGCGGGGGAATTTCCCTCCTTGTCGCTCACGGCCGAAGCTCTCTCTCTCTCTCTCTCACTTGCCGAACCTGCGAATCCTTGACGGACCTTCGGTGATTAATGGCGATAGCGGCGAGACGCACGCATCTCTATCCCGCTTAATTACACTTAATTCCGTGATTATCTCGAGTGTAATTAATACGTTCTCTCGGCTCAGCGTCAGCTCAACGTCTCTCCGCAGCTTTCTCGGCCGAGCCTTTTCGTTTCGCTGATTGACCCGAGCCAGAGCGCGGCTAATCTTACGTGAGGTGCAATTATATTCGCGAGTGTCGCGACACTGCGAAATATTAGTCCCGTGATACGCTTTTGCGATCCCTCGCGCGTAATTCCTTTCGTTGTCCCGCGCTCCGCTGAATTATTCCCCATTAATCGAGCGTGACAATCGTTCGCGCGCGCGCGCGCGCGCGCGATCGGCTCGCGTCGATCAGTCACGCGCTACATGTTCCAATAATCCGGGAATATCCTTTGGCCGATGAGTCAATTGTTTCGCTTTTGCCTCGGTGGAATAAAGCAGCCACTGCGAAGAAAGGCAAGACCTTTGGCGCGAGAGAAACGGCGTAGAATTACGAGAGAAGTACAAAGAAGCGGGAGAAAGAGAGAGAGGGAGAGAGAGAGAGAGAGAGAGCAACGGCCACCTGAGCCAACAATAGTCCGTCGTTTAATCCGACTGATGCACTGCCGCGCCGTTATTAACTTTTTTACGCGAGTCGCAGCTGCGCTCGGACACTTTGGATGGAAAAGAAATTCATTAACGCTGAAACGCGAGGCTCGTGGCAGAATCTATTCCGGGAAACCCATTGTCCTACATAGGAACTGTCTCCGATACCGATCAAAGACCCCCCCCTCGAATGAATGTCCTTTTTTTTCTTCTTCTTTACGATGATATCGATATCTCGTTCGTTGAATTTTTTCGACGCGTGAAGTATTCGTCGAATAGTGGCCGAGAATAATCTGTTAAGTAAGCTTGGAAGCAAGCTCGAAAGTAGCCATTTTTGCACGACGGTCGTGGACATCTTCGCGTAACAAGTATCGTAGAATTATTTTCTTATTTGTGCGCCGAGCTTTGTTTACTTATTATATAGTGCTGTTGAATCTCCAAAAAATTCGTTATATAAGAGATTATTCGTGCGTCGTTTAAACATATTACCTTATTATTTGTAGTCGTTTTTTCACCGGTGCCGGCGGAAGAAATTCTTTCGTATTAAATAAGTACTCTCTGAATTTGATTTCTCACGTTTTCCGCATTGTCGTTTCATTGATATCTGCATTGCGATATTTTATTTCTATCTTACTTATCCGTTTCGAAACGAGGGTAATTTTCCGGCGACAACTTGCTACTAACGACATCTTTTCCACCCTGCAAAGGGTTGAGCTGCGCACGCTCGGATAATTTCCAGAAGCTGCGACGCGAAGCTTTCACAATCCCGAGATACAAAGCGGCCGAACAACAGTTCGCATCGGGGATTCGTTTTCCGCGCTGCGCCGCCGTGTATTCTCGTCGCGTACCCTTTGATGCCCCTCGCATTTTCACGAATTCAGCTGCAATACGCAACTGCAATCCGCGAGGCGCGATGCATCGCACGCCGCTGAGAATCTCATCCAACTAACTTCGAGTAATCTCTGGCGGACGCGCGATTCTTGGCACGACCCGCGCTACTCCGCGCCGCGCACAATGTAGGCCGTGTGGATCGTGATTTATTGTCGCGTCTAATGATACATCATCTGAAACGCATCCATCCAGCAGATAAAGATACGGAGTTATAATTAAACCGGGGTATACCCCGAATTCGTCATTCAGGATGCGATGTGTAGTAATATCAGCGGTCGTCGTGCCGACGCCGGATGTAGCGCGAAATGACGACAATCGAGGCGAGATTTCGCGGTCGGAAGGGTCGCTCGACGCCAGTCGCGCGTCACCCGTCTGGAAATTTCAACTTAACCCGCGTCTCATGCGCGTATCAACGGTATCAGCGGCTTGTCCGAAAAGAAACGATAAGGATCTCATTGCTTCGGGTGACCTCCGTGGTCCACCTTCGTGTCACCACGCAGGCGCGATTTAAAATTAACGAAAAGAAATCGAAAATTAAGATAGATTTTCTGCGAATTAAGTTTAATAATAATGTTAATAATGAGTTTTAATATTAATGATATATAATAATAATATAATAATAATAATAAGAATAATGAGAGGTTGAAACCTTTGGGTCGTCGATTGTCTTTGTTTGCAAAACGATTTCGCTGACCCCATTGATTCTCATTTTATGTCGTTGGCCTTTTAGAAATACTATTACTAAACATCTGAATTCAGACTATTCACACCATTGTCTCCTTTTCTCTTCTTTTAGTTCCATATTACTATTATAGTTTACGTTTTCTTCTCTTTTTATTTACCCTTTTCGGGAAATTGTTATACCTAACTTCCTTCCTCTTTCTCCCATATTCTTATTATTGAGGCATTCTTCCGATTCTCACCGGTAAATTATGCACTTAACTCATACGAAAGGGATGATTCTCGTGTAAAAGAATCAAGAATAAGGATGTTTCGAACGAATCGCTCGACTTCGGCCGAGCGATTATTCGACGATGGAGGTTCGAATTGTAATAAATCCGTCACTACGACGTGCGGCGAGTCGCAGCGGATCAGGCCGGACTAATAGCCGCTATCGTCGAGCCGGGGAATCGAGCTTACGCGAGTTTAATTCGATCTGGCAGACCGCTACAAAGTAGGTACACACACATGCACCGGCCACGTGCACGCCTCGGGCTGACCACCTGCGGCACCGCGGAGAGACCTTTGTCGCGAAGAGAGCGCGTCGCGACGCTTGTGTGCGCTCCGCGCGCTCGCGCTGGCGCATCGACAGCGCGTCCGCGTCTCGGATTCCAAAGAAAACAGTCCGCCACCGTGCCAACCGGAGATGCTGCCGCGAAGACGCGATGCCACGAATAGAGCCCTCGGGTCCGCTCTCGCGCGTCTCCTTCCTCCGGGCCGGCCGAGATCGATCTCGACGCGTCTCCGAGCTCCCGAAATTCCCTCGAGCCGACTATATAATCAATGTCAAAATAAAAAAATCAATACAATCGATACTATTGTTATATATTGATATAAAAATCAAGGATAATATGTAGAAAAAATCAATATGTACAAATTAAAAAAATAGATACAAGAAGGAGGATCGAAATAATTGTTTTTTTAACGAGTCGCTCGTTACATCAGCGCCCAATGAGAGAATTTGTGTGTGTGTGTGTGTGTGTTTTTTAGTCTTTCTCGGAAGATAAATTTCCCTATTGCGTACATCGGATGCGTTTTGAAGTTTATGGAGGTGAAAGTGCCGCGACCTTTCTGCCAGTGACAGGTGATATCTGCGTCCCATGTCACCTTCGATTTCTCCCTGACGCATAATAAAAGGTTTTTTTGCCGATTTCAGCGAAGTTTCCGTTATGTCAAAATGTTCTGTTAACGCATTGCTAACCGATTGGGTAAATATACTCTTTTCTTGATGACCGGTCAGCATGAGCTTTTTATGATTCTGGAGAGGAATTATGATTTTTACCTTGAGATTTTATCATATCGACTCGAATGTTGCAGTAATTTAAAAAAAAAAACATTCAGGTCAAGATATGTTGCTGTATATTGTTGTTCACGAAATGTATGGTTTCCGAAGCCCGACGAGGCGTGTTATTATTATTGTCCGCTAATCTCCACACGGTCACTCGGGTGCGATATTTCTCTTTGCTTTTGTACTGTACGCGGCGTATTTACGTTCTCTTTATACGTCAGAAGGATTATGAGAACTGTTTGACTCTCGGTTAGACTCTTCGCTGAATCTAGCCGAGTACGTGTTACGTCGTTCGAGCGTGCTCACGAAGGATTAAGCGCCTAAGTTTCGACGCGAGGGAGACGGGGAATTCCTGATACGTCACGATGGTCGTCTCTCTCTCTCTCTTTCTCCCTCTCGTTTTCTCGCGTTTCAATGTTCCCTCCCGCTGCTTGGCAAACAGCCCTCTCGCGGAATCCGGCCGTCTTTTCCCGCCTCACCGTACGGCACTGCTGCGTGACTAATCGCGACAAAAGTCCGGCGTGCGTCTCGGGTATCTCCTCGATACCGCGTCGACGGCAGCCGGCGCGGTGACTTTTGACATTTCCGTCAGAGAAACGCGCGTCCGCCGTTTAAATCCCCGCCCGACCTCCCCGTTCTCGCGCCCGGGACTTCGCACGATTTCAACCGAGAATCCTCGTCGTAATCTCAGGGTGACTTTTCCCTCCGTCTCGCCGACACGGATAGATACTATCGAACTTGTCGATTGTTGTCGAGCGACGAGAATCGCAGAACTGAAAATTAGCGATTCTTATCACTCGCCGAGCAGCCGGAGCTCGGCGAAAATCAGCCTCGATCAACATTCATCGTCGTATTCAACATCTGACGCGTTCCCCGACCGATTCTCGCAGAAAGCTCAATGGGACCTGTCCGACTGGTACGCATTGTGAGGTAATAAGCAGCATCGGTATGAAAGCGAGCTGTAATCTCGGAGCGTAATACCGCACGCGCGTGCGGTAAGATATACGCTAACTTGCTAATTACTAATCAGCGGCCCGGCAGTGCGTAATGACGGAGCACGGCACAACGGAACGAGAATGACCCTCTCTTCTTTCGTTTCTTTCCCGTTCCTTTCTTCTCCCCCCCCCCCCCCCCTTCCCGGACTAAATAATGGCGTGCGTGGCGAGTGACTGGCTCCCCGCCTCCGCCGCACTCGTTAAGATTAACGACTGGTCGACGAGCGCGCCAAGAGCGCGCGGGCGTCCGGGGACACCGAGAGAGAGAGAGAGAGAGAGAAGAATTCAGAGACAAGGGAGATCTCCCGCTCGACTGGCGTGCACCCCGCTGACCCTTCCTCCCCATCAGGATTCCCCGCGCGTCCTGTAAATCCTCCGCGGAAACACAGGGTTCGCGAGGGCGAATAAATAATTTGGCGTCGCGCTGAATTAGAATTTGAAGGCCGCGGGGGAGACGTTACTTTCCACTCGCATTGTATTCCGCTGGCGGCGGACGATCGAACGAGCGGGGAACGCTGCGCTTAAAAGTCCGAAAGCGGACTTAACAGTTTGAACAGAGGCGGTGAAACGTAATTTCACGGAATTACGATACGACGATTTGAAGACGACTAACTCGGCCGAGATACGTCATGTTTGTCTTTCACCGTCGTCGATCCTACGTGATCGATGCATCTCCGTAGCCGATTCGTCCACGGAGTTGTCGGAAAATGAGGCACGGATGTCGCGAATCTTTCTGAAATTGTTGTCCCCGCGCCGAGAGAAGTTAACGGTGATTTTCCGCATCAACTTTTTCATGATTCTAATTAGAAAATTTGCAATAGCAAAATGGGACTCCAACGTCACCTGTGTGTCTATAAAAAATCTCCAGCTAGCTGGAAACTTCATTCTCGCCGGCGTTCGAGCTGGCTCTCCTCGCGCGCCTTCTTCTAAGTTGCCGGGCGTTTTCGGGCACGGCCGTGCCACTTTTAAGAGCCGTGCCGCGGCAGTAGGCAGGATCGTAAACCCCGCAAGGATATCGCGAACGCGGCTCGCTTTATTTCGGTCGTCTCGAAAACCAACCGCGGATTCGTGGAAGGAGAACCGGTCGTTTCGAAATCCGCCGCGCGCGCGCGCTGTACCGGATAAAGAAACTGGTCCAGCGACCGCAACGACGACGCAGAGAGGAGCCGGTGGTGCTTGGCCGTCGTCCAAAACTTGCGACGCCCGCGGATTTATCGCGAGGAAATCCTGACTGCGCGCGCGCGCGCGCGCGTGTACACAACGTCCGCGGAAACGAGCGGCGGCCAACATAAAGACTATTTTACGACGGACACGCAGAGCTGGATTTCACCCCAATGTCAATTAGGTCAGATTAATTAGCAGCCCCCGCGCCTCCGTCTCTCCCTCTGGGAGACTAGAGTAGACGAGGTGACGCTAAACTATGGTGGATTGGGGGAAAAGAGAAGAGAGAGCGATGGATAAAATATGATTAAATTGAAAATTAAATGGTCAAAGCTTTAGAATCGATTTGTCCTTGCGAGGAAAGATGGAGTAGCGGGATGTGAATAGGAAGGTCATGAATCATTCAAATACGTGAATATACGTCCGTTTGATTAAACGAGGAAAGGATTAAACACATGTCGTATAGAACAATGAGAAAGCGCGAATATATTTTCAAAAATATAACAATATGTAATAAATAACGTTTCGCTGGGGTCGTAAGTGACCTCTACCTTTCCTTGCGAGAGTTAAATAATTAAATTATGAAATTATATATATATATATTAATTTAAAAAATATATACAGATTTGAAGGCTCGGAAAAGATTGATTTCTCTCCGGATCTTTCCACGGATTTCTTCGATTTCCCGATTGTAAAAAAGATCCGTTTGGAAAAATTCACGAATATTCGGTTAAAACCTGCAATATTCATTTTTCTTCGTTAATGAAAATAAAATGGGAAAACCCGATTTTTTTTCCGAGCCTTCGAAACTATAAAAAAATATGAAAACATTAATCTCAATATAGTAAAGTATTATTAAACATAAATTATACAGTAAAGTATACGTTGAAGTGTCAATCTTTAAATCACTAATCTTTTTTTAAGTCAATCGGAGTAATTGAAATTGTTAGAAAAGACCGAGCGCGTGGATGCAGAGAATAGCTCGCTCTTTGTCATCTCTCGCTGCTTCGTCCGGTGTAAAAGAGACTTGAAGTCCCGGCCACGAAAACGATAAGAAACCACTCGGGGATTGTCGCGCAGTTGATTAACACGGAGGAGGCTCACGTCTGACCTGGATTTCGTTTCTTCCAACGCGCGATTAATGAGCAGACGTTACGCCGCGCCGCTCGCTCGCTCGCTCGCTCACTCGCTCGCTCGCTTTCTAGCGCTCGCGCTTTGGGAAACGGAGACGATTGAAAATGCGAGTATTACATGCCGTGATTTTTCCGACTTGCACAACACCGCGGCTCGCGATAGCAATCTAGAAACGGCTATTATTCCCGAGACGAGCGTACACGGAAGAAAATAAAAAAATGAAAAAAAAAGAAGAAGAACAGATCTTATTTTACATACTTTCTTATCTCGTCTACTCTTGTACAAAACAAAAACGCAATATATCCTAAGCTTGAAATCAAATTCTGACGGAGATTTTACGGAACTCTGATGCCCGTTTCTGCGCGCTTCAAAACGTGAAAATTTAATTTCACTGTGTTTTAAGAAGTAAATTTCCAGCGATCAAACTTATCAAATCTAAATCTAATCCAAACTTAAAAAGTATCTCCACCAGTGATTCGTTCACGATGAAAAACACGTAAATTGAGTTTTAAACTTATGTATATGTTCAATCGCGAGGAAGTCATCCGCAGGCAGTCGTAGGAAGGTATTTAAATGAATTCAGATTAACCGGATGTCACTGGAGATAAGTTTTTTAAACCACGTAGGACGATTAGAACGGGCATAAAACGTGCGGAACGCGATTGCTCAAAAAAAAAAAAAAGGCATCGCTCTAAAGTGTGAGAGCGCGAGTCTGGTCTCTGAACCGGCCGCACTTCTACTCGCGTATCGGAGCGACACAGAGTATAAAAACGATGTCAGCGACGAAGAGGCCGTCGAAGAGGGATCGTGTTCGACGAGCTATTTGACCCCAAGGGGTTACGCCTCGCGTATATAACAGCCGCACGGGCAAGGCGCACACACACACGTCCGGCAGATTCTGGATCCTTCCGCGCTTAAGTGCGTACGCGTGCAAGAACTACCAATCACGCACCACGTGCGTTCGAAAGAATGCCGGCGATTATGTGCCTCGATCTCGCGCGCGGCCGTTTCCGTGAACTCGCTTTGCGAAATTACGACGGAACGGAGCGGCGCTGCCAAAACGCCCGTCGCCAGGCAAGGAATTACGGGGGGTCGTTGGAGCGTCGGCGGCACAATATTGTCAACATTGCGGCAATGTTGACCCGAGAGAAAATAGTCGGACGGTGAAGGGAACGAGCGGAGGCAGAGATGTCCGAAGGCATCCGAGCGCCCTGGGATAAGCTCGGCGACGTGACGACATGGCACAAGTGCAAATACAATTAAGTGCAAAAAGGTGATGGAGAGATATTTATTTGTTGTGCGTTCTCTCTCTCTCTCTCCCCTTTCGTTCTTTCTGGGAAAACTTCCTCTCACACGCAATAATAATAATACGAAAATTCATTAAGCGAAGACGAAATAGAGATACAAAAGTGTAAACATGAGTATAGAATCAGTGAATAGAAGTATAAAATAACAATTAAAAAAGGAAAGTAAGAATTAGAGCTGAAGGAGGGAATTTATTCAACAAGAATCTTACATGTTGAATGTGGAAGAACTTGAATTGGAAACATAAAAATACATATTTTACCAAATTTTTCTGAACAAAGTTGCAGAATAAAAATGATGAAATGTTTTTTTTTGTGATTTTGAAATCAAATTTTAATACACGAGATACCGTGGAATTACCTAACCGCAAACTTACAATTATCATATCGTAGATATGGAAATCAATGGAAGTTTGGATGAAAATAAAAAAAAGAAGTATAAAACGAGTATAAAACAACGTAATAGGACGGTAAATAGTCTCTAGTGACTTATGGGGGAAAAAAAATAAAAAACACGGAAAAACAAAGTTATTCGATGTCCCTGAATACATGTGTTCTTATGTGCGTGAACGGGGTTCTCCTTTTATTTTTTGACTATCTATTTCTTGATAGCCTCGCGCAGTAGTTAGCGAGCTGTCACGTCACGGGCATAAATCTCGAGGCGCTACCGATTTATTACACTCGCCGGCATAACGCGCATGGCGGTTTGATATTCTTCGTTTCACAACAGAGAACACGGGCTTCCGAGAAGAGACGTTTTTCATCAGACTATTATGTGCCGTCGCGGCGCGAGATGACGGTAAATGCCGTCAAAATCTGACAGCAACTTTCCAACACGTTTTAGCGTATTTTAATATGGCAATATCTCAATGTACGGTACATTTCGACACGAGGAAAAGCTCGTGTTTCGTATTAGAAAAGATTTCGGAGGAACAAGTGAATCTTTACATCTATTATTTCTGCCCTTATACATTTTCGAGCTGATGAATCAATAAATTTCGTATTGGTGTACATTTTCGGATTCATAATTTTTTTTACAAGCATATTTTGTAACCTTCCCAGTATCGATCGCCGGCGTTTGATTTCGCCGGTCGTCATTTCCGCCCGATCACGTTTCAACATTACCTTCGTTTCGCTTTATGCGCAATACACCGAAAAGATTCACCACTCGTTGGCCTTGGTCACGCTATTAGGAACCGCTATTAGATAGTCCTGCGACCTTGATCGTCACGCGTACATCAAGCTAGCGACAGCCGGCAAACGTTTAGCTTCATCTTGTGTGTGTGTGTGTGTGTGTGTAACTGCGAGGTAATATCCGTTCAAGTTAGGAAGACCTTATTAACCCTTAATGCGCCGCACTTTTCCTTCTTACATATTCATTATTTTGCTCGTGTTCAAGATGCCCAGCACAAAAGTTAACAACATTGTTGCAACGTTGCATCAACACTGCTACAAACTTCTGTGCTGTATGGGTTTGTTTTATCTTCGGAATAATTATACATTACACAATAGCGCATAAGTTAATGTGTTAAAATAGCGGACGAAGAAACACAATTATCGAAATCCTTGCCAGAAATCATGATAAATATTTGTTTCCACGTTGGAAAAAAACGAGCTTGTATATTTCCCGCGGATACATGCAATATTAAAAGAGCGGCTTCTCTCGTCCCGTCCGAAACGTACAAAACGCACGCTGCTGTCGCGGCCTTCCGCAAAATTTACGAATCGTCTCTTCAAATATTTCACGTGACCTGGAGCCTCTTCTATAAATTAAGACGCGCAGCGAGCCTGAAAATAATCCTGTTCCTCTCGAAGGCTGTTCCGTTATATTCGAGATAAATCTGCCCCGTCGCTAAATCACTCGGAAAGTTTCCTCGCGTGGCGTCTAACCCGATAAAGCATCTCAAATCTTCACAGCCGATCACAAAATTGCCCCTTTTCTGGTATTACTGATGTGTATTGTAACATATCTTTCGAATCCATTTTGATAATCGAATGGTCGATCGATGTGTATCGCGACTATATCAATTAAACGGACCTGATTTTATTGTATAACTGTTCAAGTCTCTTGTAAATGTTCCTATACGTAAAATTAATCAAGCATTTTAATTAAATGTTACCGTAACATTGTAGCTTTTACTTACGAATAAGCTAAGTTTGATCAGTCCATTCTTTGTTTTGGACTGTCTTCCTCTCGAAACCAAGAGATCGATGAAATTTGGAATATAATCTCGATAATGAATCTGGACTGATAAAGCACCAAATAAAAAGATATTCAATACGTAACAAAGTCACGTTCGACGTCGCGACTACTAACCAAGCAGGTTTGGTCTTTCTGTTTCGACCATCTGGTACCACCTTACGTTCGCGCAATCGAAAATATCCCCGGGACAGGGCGAATAAATAACACTGAGGAATACGTAACCATCGTTATCATCGTTTCTCTGTTCGTGATATCTGTTGAGGAAAGACAATATAATGGGAATCACGCGGTAATGGCGTCGGCCACAGTTCTGGACGTAGAATGTAACATGAACCACCTTAAAATAGCTGCTCGGCCATAAGTTACAAGAGACAGCGTCATGACCGATTTTTTTTCATGCGTCGTATATCCAGATGGGAAAGTTAGCCTGAGACAGAACGGCGCATCTGTTAGGAAAGATACTTTTTGTCACTTTTGTCAATCAAATTAGAAACAATCATTACAATCTGAACGAGTCAGCAGCTAAGAAAAATTATATAGGAAACACCAGATGTGTGAATGTGGATGTAAGTTGGAGGATATTGATCACGTGATACGGCGATGGCACAAGTATGATGAAAGGATTCGATTGGACAATGGTTGCGTAGGAGGCAAATATTGGATGATAGTAGTATGGATCGAGAGAAAGGACTGGTTCGCAGTTAAAATCGTACACAGGAAAATTAACCTTTCCGAAAACATAAAAATGTATATGCTATATAACCACAAGAGGGCAGATTGGAGGCATTTAATCTCCGCCAATTGGTGGAACACAGGCAAAAGAAAAGCAGATTTTTTCCCAAAGAAGTTGACATACAAAACAGAGCTTTATCTGTGAATTCATTTCCGCAATTTAAAAGTTATTTGTCTTCGATGAGACATGAAATACACGGTGAAAAGTTTTGTGTTAGAAGCGGCTCGCTGAAATTTGGTATTACTTTAACATAGGGAACGTATTAAAAAATATATGTTACCAAGATAAATGTATTCATTTAACGTTACATTCGCGCACTTTTCAACACATTCTCCATATTAAAGTGAAATTTTAGTAGCCGTTTCGACACAAAATTTCTCACTTGCTTTTTTCCAACAGTAGAAAATTATGGAATAAGTTTCGCGGTTTCTCGATCACGACGCTTCGACTTAACGACGTATCATTAAAGATGAAGAAGAGAGTTGAGGGCGGTAGCGGGAGAGAATCTATTTGTACCGAGCAAACGGTCTCTCTCCCTCTCTCTCTCTCTCTCTCTCTCGCCACGTCCACGAGTTTTCTTCGTGCCTTCGTCCTTTGTTCCTGCTGCGCGACGATGCACGAGAGAAGAGGCGCGTACGTGCAAACTGCGCAGCGAGCTAATCTCGGTGGAAGATAAGAGAAACGAGAGCGAGCGAGAGAGGATGAGACGGAGAGACGGAGCCGAAGAGATACAGGCAAACACACACAGAGGGGAGAAGCGCGAGCACGTGGCGGTGCCTAGGTCAACTGCACACAATGTCCGAAAGCGAGTCGGGAAGAGAACATCGGGGAGGGGGGAAAGAGGCAGATACGTCGGGTAATCCCCAACTAACCTGGCCACTCCTTGCTCGCACTCTCGTCCCCGATATCTTCGAGGGTTGCTGCGGCGCAGTTTTCCCTACGTGCTTATCAGAATTTTCGAAGGGACTCGGACGAAGGTGTAAAAGCGGCAGGAGGCATCAAGAATACGACCAGCACGGTTTCATCTTTGAGAGTCATCAGCTGTGTAATTAATTAACTCGGTTGCGTTAACTTTGACAGCATTCCCCGCTGCTTCGATACCTTCGGATTTCGATTGATCGTGACGTAAAATGGAACAACGCGTAACTTGTATCCCCTCGAAAGGGTCAGGGGGGGAATAAAATATCTGGAAATTTTTGTACTCATGGTTTGCTTAACGTGGAAGGTTGATTCACTATTGGAATAGTTGGGAAAGAGTAATGGAGATTATTGATGTGAAATAATTTGGATACAAGGTGAGCCTGATACGGGAAGGTTGATTCACCGCATTGCAAACCCGAGGAGAGTCCGGCGCGTGCGTTATCACACGTTTCCATTCTGCCGCGGCTTAAAATATTCGCGCCAAATAACCATTGGCTCCGTCCCTGTTTTCTCGGTTATATACTTGTAGATCCTGTTTATATAGTTTGTTGACCGTGATCTACTTCTCCTCGGAATTGCCGAGGAAATTTTGTAGGACACGGGCGATCCGCATCCTCCCGACGTCGAATTGCCATTTGCATTATATTCCGATGGATTTATAACGAAGCAACAGATTTCGCAGTTTTCAAGAAACTTTAGAAATTTTCGAGATCCGTAGAGATTTTAAAAAATTTGAAGAATTTTCTTTAGAAATTCTTAAAAAAAGAATCTTTAGAAATTATAAAAAAGTTTTCAGAAATTCAAGAAATTCTTTTTAAATTTCAGAAAAATTCTTTTAATTTTAGAAATTTTTAAAGAAACGCGAGAAACTTTTGGAAATCTTTTCTAGAAATTTACCCCGAGCTTCCCGAGGCCGGAAGTTAAGCTGCGAAATACCGAAGGGACATTATTCTTCGATAATAAAGAGAAGAGAAGACGACGTGTACGCACCGTCATCGACACGCACAACAGATTATCCACTTACGGCGCACGCACGGTGCGCGCTCGCGCGATTGCATCCCGAATATTTCCAGAAGAGACTCCCGGAATACTCTTGGAGGGTCGTTCGCGGTATTGTGCATAGCGGAGGACTTTCCAGTTAAAACGCGCAAATAAACAACGATGCGGAGGAGGCTTGAATTAAGCACCGCTCCCGCGAGGGAGCGACGGAGGAGCCGATGAAGAAAAAGAGAGGAAAGAAAAAGGAGGAGAAGAGGCGAAAGAGAAAGAGAAAGAGCGAGGGGGGGGGGGAAGGGGGAGAGAGCAAAGCGAGCAGCGGCCGGATGGGGCGAGTCTTCCGATGATGACGGAGGAGGAGGGGATGAGAGGAGGCGAGTTAAAGAGTGACACAAGGTGGTTGCGAGAGAAAGTCCGCTCTTCCTTCCGCACATGGGCGGTTTACCTGAAATCAACTCGAAAGAAAGGAACGTTCAGGATAACGTTAGCGCAACGTGCCGCAGCGGACGCAGCCAGCGACGCAGTAGAGCCGCGTTCAAACCGGAAAGTCCGCGAATGTCTATTTCGAGAGAGGAAGTTTTGCAATCGGCCGCTCGCTCTTTTCTCGGCGACAAAGAGAATCAAAGTTTACACTAGATAAGGAGTTGCGTGCCGGTCGGCCAAGCGCGGAGCTCTCGGTGGGTTTTTGTTTTCGAATCGTTTGACGGAGATACAGATTATAAAGCGGCTGGGTGCCGAGGATTGCGATAAGGGAATAGTTCGAAGGCCGCGGCCAGATACGCCCGTTGGGAACAGAACGAGGAAACCGGGGGAGAAAAGAAAGAAGGAATTGTTTATCTCGCTCCCCCCCCCCCTTTCTCGGGCGAGAAATCTGCGAAATGCTAACGTTATCTTCGCGCATATTTCCGTAGAAAAGTTCCAAGTGGCGTTATTTCAGATCGTGCGGTAGCAAATAGCCGACGACCCGGTGGACGGTTTGTGGAATATTTTGATCAAACGACGAGTAGACGTGTGACGTACACAAGAAACGGGATATCTCTTTTTATCTAGATTCTAGATGCGGATATGAATATGGAAACGTCATAAGTATACGCGTCACAGATGCACCTACAGGTATACGTCAGTGATACCGGTTAGCTATCTTATCGGGCAAATTTAATATTAAAAGCGTAGAATTTCTCACGGTAATTTGAGAATCCATAAATACTGAACCGTGCATGCTTGGCGCCAGAAAGGTTGCTACACGTTTCTTTTCAACTTGTGGAATTCGGAATGGATTACGATTATGAGAAAGGTCACAAATTGTTGGTCACAGAGTGAAACGTGTCGCATAATCTTCTTATTATCGTCGATTATACCCGAGGCTGACTTCTTTTATTCTTCGCCTTTTACAGTGCCGACGAGAAAAGAATCGTTCGAGTCAATTTGACCTGAAATGAGTGTTTTAGAATCAACGAAACTGTCATCTGTTGTTCTTTTTTAGCAAAACGGGAAAATAAATCGATCTAAAGTGCGCAAAATGGTTGAGTTTGAAGGAGAATAGGAAAAAGATCTCGGGCGACGGAGGAGTAAACATTTCGTTTCAAGGGAAACGGCCCCGCCGAATTGGCTTGTCTAGCCGAGCATGGTTGGGACTCGACGAATTCGGCGCGAGTCGCGACGAGGAAAGACCCGATTCGAGGAAGTCGGCAAGGTTATTCGGACCCTTCTGGGTCTGTGGTTGTTGGACTCGCTCGGAATGTGAGTGATAAAAAAAAAAAAAAGAAAGAAAGAAGCAAAACCGCCAAATATCCTGCTGGAACCACTTCCTCGTTCTAAGCTCTCGTGCGGGGCCGGTAACAGACGCATTCTTAACTCGCTCCCTTCTTCTGTAGCTTCTTTCTTCGGCTCGGCTCCGTAAAAATCTTCGACGGAGCGTTAAAGCGTCGGTGTACAGAGCTAACAGCGGATCGTTCTGGGTCTACACCGGACAAAAGGCACACTTTATCTTTCGAAGGCTCTCAATGCGTGAAGCGGCGACTTCAAAACCAGATCAATTATGTGGAGACGCGGTAGAGAGAGTCGAGGACAAAAAGACTGTAACATTCTACACTTTGAACGGCGCCAGATGGAACAAACATCGTGTAATCATTGTGCTTTTCACGATTTCTGCCTATTCCGAAACCAGGAGAAACGTATCGCAACCTTTCCGCCGACGGCTACACATTATTGTCTATGCACGACTTTCAATTAAAAAAAAAATTAAAATCAAACTTAAATAAAAATGAAAACAATACTCAATTTAAAAAATTTACTCAACTTTACATCGTTCTGTCTATCTTTAATTGTAAAAAAAAAGAATAGAATTATGTTGTGAAAAATTTACGATACCAGACGAAATATTTATACTAATACCCGGCGAAAAGCTGCCGATATTTATAAGGATTTTCTGGCTAGTTTCCGACTGCAAGCCAATTTTATCCGGTTGATAAAACAACCGTTCATTACCACCTGGACGCGCCAATCGCCGAGAGCTCGTCGGCCAGTCATCGCCGATATGCGAGCGGATGCATTCGAAGACCGTCGGCGCAACGACAAATTCCGAAGCCAACGACGGCCGTTTCGAGATGGTCGACGAATTCGGCATCGGAGAACACTGCCGCGAACGGTGGCTTTCACGTGCGCATTTAAAAGGCGCATCCGGCCGCGCGGTACCTGACTGGAGAAAACATCATTCCGATGTAAATGCGACCCGACTGCATAATGTCGCCTGTACTCCGACGCAAGGCTCGCACACGCGCCCGAAAAATACAAAAGTAGGCAACTCCAATTTTCTTATGCTAATCTACGCAATACTCGAGCGTTCCAACTCGGTGATATCCCTGATAAAACGCCATTCACCGATCCACGTGTGGTTTAAAAACCCTGATTCTTTACCGCTCAAAAAAAAAACAAGAAAAAACTTTTTGCGAAAAATCAACTTTCTTGTTGTTTAAGTTTTCGCGTAAAGCAATATTATTAGCTGAATTGAATTTCTTCTCAATTCGGAGCGAAACTGCGTTCATTAACACGTTCATTGCCAAGCTGAAAATTGGAATTTTGTATTTAAAACATTTTTTTATTTATTTTTATTAAGCTCAAAATAAGTTAATATATTATTTATATGCTTTTATTATTATGTACATCGAATTTATGTACTCTAAATATCTATTACGCGATAACGCGTGATTGGACGTGTTAAAAGCCCGGCCGATATCCAGCGGTCCATACGAAGCGAACGATCGAGAGAATCTGTGGGACGTGGGACGTTATTTCGAATTCGACATCCGGTTCTCCACAAAGCCGCAGCTTTCCCTCGAAAAATCGAGTCACGAATTGGCGAACCGCGAAAATCGCCGCATACGCGTTATCGTCATCGCTCTTGCGCAATATTTGACGAGTCTCTGGGCCGTCTGCCAATTGCGGCTCAACTTCACGCACGTTGCGGATAAAGCGGCCACGAGGACAAACGATGTGAATCACGAACTGGCGTCAAGCGATTGTGACCACAATGTGCCGGTCCAACGGCAGAAAAGCAGAAATCGTGAATAAAAATCTCCCTCTCGTGCAGAAATCACCCGTTCGGACGACACATGTGTGCATTTCTTTTTTTATTTATAATACTTCTTTATCCTCCTGTTTCTTCAACTATTTATAAATTCACCGATCGAAAAAATAAGAATAAGGAAAGTGAATGGATGTCCGCGAAACATCGAAAGCAAACACACATATAAGAAGCGGCATCGATCCCGAAGCCAAGTCGAACGGTTCCACCGCGAGAGCCTGAGGTATAAGAAATAAAACAAGACAAAGCAATGTGGAAACAAAGGCGAGAAAGAGCCAGTCGCGTATGCCAGCGCGTGATAAATAATATGAACAAACGTGTAAACAGAAGATTTTTAATATACTTTAAACGTTAAAGGGAAAGGAAGGAATGAGTATTTTCACTCGAAATATCACACGCGTGCAGAAGCCTCAGTCTTTTGTCTGTATGAAGATAAAGGAAAAATAAACCGAAACCTTGGCACACAGCTAATAACAACAACATAATGAGGTATATTTGGTCCGCGAGAGCCATAGCTGAAAAACAGCCTTCAGCAGTGGCTCTTGTGGATCAGACCCACCTCATTATTATTGTCGGGAATCAAAGACAATTGTGAGACGCAATTTTTGCCTACGAGAGGCCCCGTTGGTGAGATGAATATCTCCGTGGAAGCAATCTCGCGTTTGTCGGAGTGAAATCGCGATACGATGGAGAGTAATGAAGCGCGAGAAGGGCGTTATTCGAGATTGTGACGGCGCGAGATCCGAGCGACGCGGATCCGTCGAGGATCTAAGCGATGAGCAGAGCGACTCGTGTGTGTTGGCATCCGCGGACGTCTGGCACGAGAAGGTGATCGGGCCCGGACTCCCTTTGTCCCACGCGTGCACGCGTGCTCTTTGTTTACGCGCGCATTCCGCTCGAGCGCGTGCGAGCGGCGTTAGTCTCCGCGCCGGCCCGACTTCCATCTGCATCACAAAGCGTCGCCGCGGTTTGGCCTACTTATCCGTTTTCCCGCGGCCGATAATAACGCCGAAGCAGTGACACACCGCGATAACAATGTCAGGAACGGGAGATAAGGCGGAATTTCGCAGTCGGATTCCGCGCCCGCGAATCAACGCCGTTCGAGCGCGGTCGCCTAATTCGCTCCGATATCGCGGCGTCGTTTCTTCAACACTCGGCGATCCGCGTGATAATCGATTGTTCCGCACGGAGAGCAAAATCTGCTCGAATCAACCTGAGGGAAATCGACTGCGTTTTCGAGGGCGAAGGAAATCGTATTTTCTCGCGTGCACGGAAAAGTCGACGGCGAGTGAATAGGGGCCGGATGAAAACTCGGTGATAAGAAATGAAAACTCAGCGACAGGAAATAACATCCGCGGCTGAGAACACCCGTGTAAACATTCGGCGTGCGTTAAAATACTCAGTTGAGATAACCGAGAGCAATTGGCTGAGCAGAAACCTCCTCCGGGGAATCGGGTCCTGTTCCTACGACCGTTTTGTCCCGGAATTGCTTTTTCTCCGTGTGCATTGTTACGAAAACTCAATTTAATTCGTCTACTGAAGGATAAATTGCGTTACGTTCTAATGAATATTTGCTAAGGAGTATCGGAGTGAATTTTTGCTGAGGAATATTGTATCAGTTATTTTACCCGGATTAAATTAATATCACTCGCACGGGGCATTTTTATTTTTTTTTTTTCAGTGCGCCACGTTCAGGTAATATCCGCTTAATCCAAGTGAAATCATTAATCCGACCATTCCTCAGCAGATATTTCTTCGAATGTGGAATTGTTTTTCACGCGTGGTAATCGCGGAATTTCTTCAATTTAAACCGCGTTCGGTTTGCTCATCGTCGAGTTCATTCGAAACTCCTTCCTCCCTGTGTACCGGCAATGAAATATATCTCGGACGCGCATCGATCGATATACTTGCTTATCGAGACCGGTGATCTGGCTGGAGTATCTCATCGCACGGGGTTATATTGTGCAATGGGTAAACAGACGGGATCTATTATCCCACGCGTCGTCGTTTAATAGCACAGAGAGCGGGCGGATCGCGCGAGATAAGCCGCTTAAAATACAAAAATCAAGATAACGCCTGGGAACACGGCGCAGCTTTTACAACGTTGCGTAACGGCGCGTTGCGACGCGCAAATTCAACCACACGAGCGTGAGCCCCTCTGGAATCCGCACGCATAAAAGATCGCGCAGATAAAACAATGTCGAATGGTATCGAGCTTCATAAATCGCGATCGTATCGCCTCGATAAATCGCCCCCGGGGATAAGCAAGGCAAAGATACACACAGGCGGCGATATTTTTCGAGTGGTAAACGGCCTAACGAATATCGAACCGTACTGAGAGTATAAGATAATTGATTATAATATGTGACGGAAAAATGTAACAATTCCACGCATAATTCCTCCTATCTTATCTCCGGTGGAAGATAAATTCCGAAACTTAAGTAACAATGTGCCCGCTCGAACAACGAACCGCGAATCAACATCCCGGTGACGTTTCGCGGAGCCGGAGTAAGGGCCTTTGCGCACGAATTGGCGTAACCCGTAAACATAAGATGTAAATTTGAAGAGATTAGTGGCCCGGTGTCGTGTTTTGACACTGACGCACCAAGAGAGACTCGTAAATTCCATATTTCTCAAACGAAATTACGCTCCTCTATAATGAATGTTAATTTGAAGCAACGTTGAGGTAAGCGTATATTACTCTAAGTTATGAAATTTGCACCGCTGTATTTTCGAGATAAAATGGCCAATTATTCGGATATTTATGCCTGCATATTAATCTTTAATATCACAGTAGTTCCTCATCCGAATTTTATTTTCAGTTTAGAAGATATTGAAAACAGAAGTCACGAGCGTGTTAATGTCAAGAAACGCGTACGAAAAGTGTTAACTTTAGTTGCAGATATCTCTCGAATAGTCAGTCTTATTTTTACTGCACAAGGAATTGGGTAACATTTGAATTTGTACGCAGGTTTCCTCGAATTCTTATCAAATTCATTTCAACCTCTTTAAGCTGAAGGACCGACTTACGATTGGATTTATCGTTAGAGAGAGAGAGAGAGAGAGAGAGAGAAAAAGAGAGAGCAATATCCCAATCAGTTCTTCAGCCTGAATTTAATCTAATGTTTACGGTTACCAGAAAGATGTTCGGCCAGTCCTTCGCCGCAATAATGGATCACGTGGAATCATAAGAACTTTGTTTAAACAAAAGCGACAAGCTGGCCCCGCTATCGGCGGGGATTACTCGGCCGCCATTAATTAGGCGCTAATTCGCGGGAGCAATTAGTTGAATAGAACGCACTCTGGCACGTACACACACACACACAGACACACAGTGTGGTTCCGCGTGGTGGACTACGGCTAACTAATTGAAGGACGCGCGCGCCATAATGAGAGACCGCGCGGTGGTGCGGAATTCGCGATAATCGCCGGCGCGCGAGTTCGCAACTCCACACGGACGCGCATCGGCTTGCGCGACCTCGCATTTTTCTCCATCGCGCTGTCGGATCGGCTCTCTTAAGGCGATCTAGATGACTTCTGAGGCGGCGGTGAGCCTCGAGCGACCTTCGCCTGGAGCCATCCGTTTTCAGCGGAGAATTTCGCAGAATCCCGCGCGCGGAATTGCGCGCCATTGATCTGCGACAACGTCGCGCGAGAAACGGCCTCTACAGCGGAGCCGTCGCTCAATCTCGATCCCTGGTGTCCGACGAGGACGACATTCTTTCTTTTCCATGCAACATTATCTCAGGAAAGATAAGGGATTCCTCCTCTATCTACGCTCGGTGCGAGCTTTCATGTCGTCTTATGTTTTACCGCAATCTTGAATGCCGGATAGAAAGGTTTCTCCTTCGGGTAAGATTCGGAACGCATCCCGCGTCCAACGAGAGAATTCGTTTCTCGGTTGCGCTCAGAAGACACGTTTTCCTTTTGAATACGAGACGCGAAGCTCGCATAAAAGTGCCGCAACCTTTCTGCCCACTTCCTTTCAAGTGAGTTTGAACTTTTCTTTTTTGTTTTTTATCCACTACCGCATTCTGTTTGCGGTTCCGCTCGCTCGCTCGTCCCGAAAAGCCAAGTAACGAAGATTAGAACTGTGTGTCGAAGGAAAGATCGATGCCTTTGAGTGATCTGTGTTTGCACAGAGTTATCAGTTTCCCGTTCTCGGCAGAATTCCAGGTCGCGGCGATCGCGATCGCGAGAAGTAACGTCGTGTCGCGCTCACCTTCTCCGCGCCGCTCTGGCCAAGTGCTCTGGGAATTCTCAGGGATTAAGAGCGAAATACGTTCCACATACCGTGGCGTGCGCACTTCTGCGTTCTTTGAGGAAAGTGATAACCGTTTGCAATCGCGATTCGCTCGGCGGACGATCCGTCGGTGTTGCAACGTTGTCCTGCTGAGGACGAGGAATGCTCAGGAATACCGCAATTACGCGGGAAATCTATAAATATACAATGTGTTCGTTGCGAAACGGCGGCGACCGCCGTTCCTGCGCGTGTTGGAAAAGCGCGGATGTCGCGAATCAAGCTCGTCTGTATCGCCTGCACATTTTCATCCTTTCGAGAACTGCATAGAATAAAAAACCAACTGAATGAACGACGTAATAATCTCGTGATGTGTTTACTTGAAAATCCCGGTTTATTTTATCCACCCTTCAATTGCAATTTGACGTCCGATCGTTGCGAGAAGTTTCACATCGAGGATACGCGATGTCGAGGCGGATAAATGTTAATAATAAGTTGAAGTATTTGGATCGATAAGCTCGCAAGGATTTTGGGAAAAGTTCAAAGCGACTTTTGTAGTTAGGCCTACCTTGGGCTTTTTCATTTTTTCGATAGCACAAGTTCAGGTATGCAAATTTAGCGACTTATTGTCTATCCTTTCACGACGTCGTACTTAATTGATTGTTATGTCCATTTATACAAGGAAAAAGTGGAATTGAAAATCTCACCAAACTGTGAACCACGTTCGAAATTTCGTATCTCGTCGAATGCGGTATGATTTCAGCGCGAGTAACACTTCGCGGATACCATCGGCCAACCGGTGAAGAAAATTGATACAATGTAAATATCACACGCATATAACCGGAGATTTCTGCATAATTTAATTATAAAGACGCAGCTCCGGCGAAATACAGAACTGCATTTATATAGAACGCCCGGAGCAACTGCGATAATAATAATCTGCTTATCATGCGGAACTGATCGCTCGATTAATCACATCCGATGTCGTTTTGAATAGAAAACAAAATTGGCCTTTTTTTGTATATATAAATATATCGACTCGAGAAGTTCCTGAAAGATAACATTTCTACGTGCGTATAAATTACGTGCCGTTAATTGCGCAATTAATCACCCCAATGATCAGAAGCGTCGGGCAGTGATCGAAGGTCAGCCTGATCCGCGCGGGATATATTCGACGTTTAGCGTCAATAAGACGCTTTGTTCCGTTTTAATATTTAAGCGGCGTATTCGTCGACAATGACCCGTAAATAATACGGCACGGTGCCGTCGCTATCCACGGTATAACTTTTTGCGATATCATTTTAAGCGATGGACGATGCTTCGGGAGAGCGACTTCGCGTCGGACAATGATACACTTTCCTAAGAGACTTCTCGGGGGCAAAAATCTCCACAATTCGACCGGCCTGAAGCCGGTTCCCCCCGCGTTATAATACTTGCCGATGAATTTCCGGTTGCGAGACGTCGACGAATCTCGCCGACGAGATAGATCCATCGATCTAACGACGCGTTGTCACTCGCAACCGGCGCGTTACAACGTTCTTCCTGCCCGAATAAACAGCCTCTGCCCGCGGACACGTGTGCACGCCGCGCCACTTATCTTTTACATTCCACCGAAGCCAAGGTAAATGGTAGGAAAAGAAGAAAAGAGAGGAACAAGGAGCGCATCGCGCGTATGCTCGACGACGCTCGTCCCCGAGCTGGCACCAAGGTGTCCCTACTCTTCCGCCCGTCCCCTCCCCCCATTCTTCGACGATCCTGTCGTAGTGTAACCTGCACGATGCTCACGATCTGTAATTAAAGATCGATCAATTGGAGGAACTGGGTCGGCCGAGTTACCTCGTGGAGAACCGACCGACCGCGATCCATGGGAATGAATCCTCCTCGTCGTACGATGTCGCAATCCTACTTCCCCCCCCCTCCCCCACATACACACACACACACAAAAGGACGGAAGACACGTTTTCAAGTGTGTGTGTGCGCGTACAATTATATTCATATAATTCTTATAATCCCAGCCAATCGCATTCACCGGTGGCCAGAACTTTCGAGATTTAACGAGGAGGAGGAGGAAGAAGGGAAGAAGGGAAGTATCTGTGGAAAATGCAGGCGGTGTAAAGGACACCGATCAGAGGCACGGGGCTCGCTGTTTGCTTTCCCTCGTGCGATAAGGCGCATTCAATACTAAACGGAGCAAACACGTGCACCGATAACGGCCACGATAACGGCCGCCGATAGCGCGGCGATATTTCTGCGCGAACCTGAGCGGCGCGTCCTCTGAATGTTTCTCATTTTCTGCACTACTCGCTTTTTAAGCCGAAAAGCAGAAGCCCCTCCCGATTCGCGGCTTCCCGACCTGTGCGGACAGGTGTTCTAATGGTCACACGACCCGACGATGCGAAACTATTTTGCAAAACGGCAATGTAACTTGACAAAAAGTTACTATATGCAGGTGTCCGAGACTTCTCGGCCAATCGGCTTCGAGCTATTAATGACTATGTATAGAGACTACTTTAATTGATAACTCAAAAATTCGCGTGCTATTTGCAGAATATCAAAGGACTTTTTTGTTTCATAGTAGTCTGGTCTACAAGTGTATGACAGTTGGTGTGACTTAGCGATAGGCATTAGTATATTGAATCTTGAACCGGTCGCTATAATATTTATTTATTTTATTAAAAGAAATAATTTAATATAACGTTTCTTAAATAGTGAGAGGAAAAACAGCAAGCTGACGTGTCATTTTGTTTGGAGTTTCTAACACCCTGTTGAAAATGTAGAGTTAAAATTCACGTGCATGAATGCAAAGCGAGAGCTAATCGCACATCAATTCTCAAAGCAGTTATTTATACGCTATTTTAAAAGAAATAATGTAATATAAATAATCTTTCTTAAATGGTAGAGGTAAAGCAGCAGGTTCACATATCTTTGTAGTTTTTTTCGACAAAGTTTGTCAAAACTCTGGTGAACTAAAGTGAAACTTTATAGCCGAGAAACATGGTATATCGATTTTCCGTACTTATGTTTGTTCGGTATTTTTTCTCTATCTTATCTTAAATAGCAATTAAAAACTACGTTGCTACAATAGCCGCGATTAGACTTTGTAAAGCTCATTTTATCTCTTCTGTAATTAAATTCAAGATTAAACAGTTCTCATTTTGAGTTAACTTGGACGATTCCGAAACAGTTCGGGCCAGCCTGGATGAGTGAATTCTAGGTCATCGAGGCTGTTTAAAACACTCATTCGAAACTGGCTCCTTTTGTTATTAACTTTTGCTCTCACTTTGTTCCACACGCGAATGTCCTTCCGGCTGAAAATACTCGCGAATTATTAACGGACAAGACCGGCAGTCTTAAGCGCGATAATTGCGCGATCGTCGGCACACGCACGTACACACGCATATCCCCCTCCCCTCTCATCCTCGGCAGAATACAGAAGCTGCGCGGGCGGGAGCGAGAAGAAAATAACATTCCTGGCGACATTTTAATTCCGAGACGAGCATGACTCGTAACTCCCGTCATTTTCCTCCGATGCGAATTTTTTCCCATTAAACGAAGCTGAACGAATCCAGACAGAATGAAATGTCGAATATAGTATGGAGATATTTAATGTGCGCTTTGTGACGCCATTGCAACGATATGTTTAAAATATGCTTGTTTTAAGACATTCTTTCTTTATTTATATTACGCCATTGAATTTTAATTAAAATATTGACTTCTTATTACTGCAATAATTCCGGGTTAATTGCGTTCTCCTTCGGGCGAAACGAGCAGCGATATTTACGGCATCGGATGATCTCTTACCGACAAAGCGTTCGTTGTTCGCGGACGCATTTTAACGCACTTACGCCGGTCACATGCAGATAATATACCGAAATATGTTTACTTAGGAGAGATTCGAAACGAAAGCTCGCGATTCGTACCGCGCTTCGTATCGCGATCAAGCTCGATTTCTGCGATCAATCTTCCATCCGCTTTTGCAATCGCGCCAGCGACGAGGCTCGGGACGTTGATGAAACACCGAATGTGAAAGTTTCATATCGCGACTCGGAATTCCTCCCAGAGTCTTGTCTTCGGGAAGTATAATTATACGCCTCTGACAATGCGATTTTAGAAAGGTTACGTGAAACCTCTCGTTAATGTCCCTAATGGACGTATTAATTAATGAAAGTAAGCTCGGATAATGCCCGACCGTCGGCCGTGTCCAGTTTGCGCAAGGGTAGGTTAATATATCGAGGGAAGGTGAAACTGTGCTGACTGTCGGTCGGTTGGAAGGAAAAATTGCGGATGTCACTGCAAACCCGCGGTGGTCGCGGGAAAAAAAGGTGACATTTCGCATCGATCACACACCGTGTGATCTTGCGCGGTTATTTTCACATTCGCGCGCACGAAGTTGCGTAACATTACGCAACGGCGAATGATTTTTCTACTAAGCAAGAACCGCCGCAACGCGCCGCTCGGTTAATCGCGTTTCACGGCGGTAACTTATAATAAAGCGATTACATGCCGGAAATTTCGCCTCAACCTTCCCGGTTCGGGACCCGCTCGGTCTGGAAGCTCGCGAGCCGAACAAAGGAAAATAAAACGCGCGGATCGGCCGGGGCGCGTTCGTTAAAAAGAGATTCTCGGAACGTGAGGTCGTCCCGATGATTAGAACACTTTTTCAAAGTACGCGCTCGCCGATTTTAATTTGTACCGAGAACTTTCCCAATTGAGCCAATTAGTCAATTGCGATCATTAACACGAGGGGGGGGGGCGCACCCTCCGCGCCGGAATTCAGCCTCGTTCTCCGATGCGCCGCGGCTTTTCAGCCGCTCCCGGCGGAAATGCGGCCGTTTATCTTCCACGAGTGTCTGCGACACTCGCGAACGGACTTCCATATCGTCGGTATCGAGCCGCCAGAGTTTTCCTCGCATCATCCGATGGACCGGCTTCCAGTTACAATTCGCATTCCGCTGTTGTGAATTCGGGAGAGGGGACTGCTGGTCGGGAGGAGGAGGGGGAATTCGCAAGTAAGAAAGTCACACACGGCTTGATTACATTTAATATATTGAAATTTTATTCTCATTTCGTATTTCGTTCAAAAATAAAATTATTCTCGTAAAAAAAGATTTCTTCGCTCTTTGTCTGTAGACAATATATAACATATATATATACACACATATATATATATATATATAACATATATATATACACACACATATATATATATATATATATATATATATAATTATTACATTATAATATATAGCAATATTTACTCTTTATGTGTTTAAGATTACATATATCTCGATGTACGCGGCGCGCGCGTGTGTCCGTCTCTTTCGCGGCTGTCTCGTGTCGTGAAGCCGCCAACACAGCCCGCCACGCGATTACACTCTAATGGGGGTTTTTCGCTTACTGACTAAATCACATGGTTTTTCGTTACTTTCATACACTTCTTTCGTGCCACTTCTGTGTTCTGCTCGCCCGCTACGCTTAAGAAGAAAGACGTGCCCTCGAAAAATATCGCTCTCTCTCTCTCTCTCTCTCTCTCTCTCTCTCTCTCTCTCTCGCCGTCCGACTAACGCGAGAAAAAAAGGCACGCCGTGTAGTGTGTGTGTGTGAACGTCCGATTCGTACTCGCGTTTCCGTATCTCTCTCTCTCTCTCTCTCTCTCTCCCGCTCACTCTCGACGTCGCGCGCACATTTCAGCGCGAACTGCGACGAAGCTCCCCGGCTGCAATATCCGCCCGATATCGATATCTCAACGTGAGACGTGAGGAAAAAATCTTACCGTCAGCTTTGAGCGCGATGGGTTGTAATCGGTCAAATATGCGAACGGTTCACCATTGAGCTCTAGAACGCTCTGGTAGAAAATTACAGCTAGTTTCGGCGCCAAACGTACTTTTTAACCGCAGAAATAGCCGAGAGGACCATTTTTCAAGCGAGTGTTAGTACAATATCAGCGATTCGCCTGCATGTTGCTACCGCGTATAAAACATGTTTCACACCGAAACTAACTATAATTGTTCCGTGTGTACCGGAGTGAGCCTTCCCTGAACTGTAGAAATCTGCGGCCCGCCGGAGAAAAGGATAGAATAAACGATCGGAGGGACATCCGTTTCTCTCTCTTTTGTACATACTAGTGACTTCGTCATTACGTGACGAAGAATACATCCAGCATACTTGTATCCCTTTCTACGAATGGGCGACACCGCCACTCCTTGATCGCTCGCTCCGGTATACCGGAGCTCAATGGCCCTCGCTAATTGCCCCGTGCGCAAAACGAGATTCTGCGACCGAGAGTACGAAACGAGGATCGCGCGGCATCGCGACGAATAAATAAGAGCGCGGATCCAAGTGGGAGGAAAGAACGAGCGCGCGTTTAATCCGCCGGTACTCCTGCGCACCCCGTCGCAGTCGCGATTATCGGCGCGATTCGACGTGAGCGAGAAATTCTACGCAACATCAGCCGATAATCCGCTCGTCGATCGCGCACAGGAAGTGAAGAAATTCGTCCGGGGAATGAAAACGTCTCCTTGCCTCGCAAATCTGTACAATTCGTCCTCTCTCCTTAATTCCACTCCTGCCCGCGGAATATTTCCGATTAACATCGTAGCGACCGTTGCGCGAGTACCGAAGGGTTAGTCTCTTAAAAAATAAATACATCTTAACATTCTCGAGTTACGTGTCAAAGTTAAAAAGGAGCAAAGAGAGAGAGAGAGAGAGAGAGAGATAGAGGGGGGAGGGAGAACGAGGTCACGCAGGTTAATGAGCGAGCGCGCGCAGGGGCGCAAACGCGGAATTCCTCTCCTGCTGTTGCCCTCCTCCTCCTCCTACCCCTCCTCGAATCGATGAAACGCGCGACAATGCAGATCGATCGCGATCTCCGCTCCGAAGGAGGATCGCATTCGCTCGTCGTTAGTGCGCTTAATTAATTCGTTTGATTGAAGCTCGCGCGAAATACACTGAGGAAAAAAAGGGCGGCCGGATCGACGAGATCACGTTCGTGAAAATATCGCGTCCGTCGGACGAATCACGCAACGATATGCCGTTGATCGACAAATCGCGATCGCCGAGTCGCGAGTAACTCATTGCAACAGCAACCGCATAATTCCGTTCGATGGGCTAAACGTAGCGCCTGACAAAAATTGTGTTCGTTTAAGCAGAATTTCGTTGAAACCGTCACTGTTTTTTTTTTCTCAGTATGCGAAACGCAACTCTCGTCGTCGCCGCCGTTAAAGCGAAGAGCGCTTCTCGGTGAAAGCCGCTCGGTCGGTATAATTGTCCGTTGAAAAATTGCGATTATCCAAAAGTATTCTCGCCGAAGGGTGTGTGTGTGTGTGTGCTCGCTAAGCGCGCCGAAGACACGAGTCGCGGATATTGGCCGGATAAATCGATAGGCGTGGTCCGTGTGTCGTGCTTACGCCATATACACCCACACACACACACATGCAACATAGCACACAGCGCGCACACACAGCACACGCACCCGGTAGATTTCGCGCCGGTGTTACGCAACGTTCACACGGAGAAAAATACACGTGTCTCGCGTCGGGCGGCGTTGAGGATCTCGGAGGAGGCGTGTATGTAATTTTGCTCTATGCGCAACGAAACGATCACGTTTTATCACACGACCTGAAGAGTCCGCGAAAATACCTTAGGAATATCCGTAAAGGAATACGGAATGTAAGCCCCGTGTCGTAGAAACGTGATATCCTTCGTTTTTCTTATTATCATACACAGCAGTCGTCACCTCTCAGAGCATGTTGGGACGCGGTTATGCCGACAAACACGGCGAGTAAGTCGCGATTTTTCTCCGTTCGCCTCGTGAAATACTTTTGTTCACGCGCGATCCGCTTCGTCTACCGTAGTTTACCGTGTAATACACGAACGGAGCTAAAATAGCCTTATGTTCGTTGTTATTGCATGCTCGCCTCCCGTTTGCGAATTTTGCCCCGCTTTAATCTTCCCGCTCGACTTCCCATCGATCTTTTATTTGTAACCCGAAACGAGTCTTTCGAGTCTCGAGAGATGCATTTACGCGGAAGAGAGAACGCGTATCACGAAGGAATCGTGTATCATCGACGGGGAGATTTCGCCCACCGATGAAATTTTCCTCTGAATTTTCGCTCGGCGACATGTAACATTCGAGTGACATTGCGGAGAATCGAACGGTAAGATCGAGCCGAATTATCTGGTGTACGTGTCGCAAAAAGGCGCGGCGAATGAATTTATTGCCGATATCGAAGCGATAACGTTCGTCAACTTGCGCAAGTGCAAGTGAGACTCCTCGGATTCTAAAAAGCCTAAGAGCGTGTTATTCGTATTAAAATATATCATATGCGGTCCCTGTGTATCTTACAAACATGTCAAGTACAAAGCTAATCGACAATCGGGGCCGGGTTTCGCGCGGAAGCGGGAAAGGCCGCTTCGTGTGTCGCGAATGTGTTCGTCCCGAAGGAGAAAAAGAGACAATCTCTCAGAAATTTGTAGCAGACCAGACGGAAATAACTCCGCGAGTTCGGTCGGAGAACAAGGGGCCTGAAACCGCCCCGAAAAACTTTCCAAATCCCAAATCCTAATAAAATAAGTAGGTTCCTCAAATCTTGAAACACTTTCTCCGATTTCTCAAAATTCCCCCTGACAAAGAAGCTCGACGTAAAAATCTAGGTTGGGCGAATAGACGAATTTAGAAATGTCCACACCGACACTACGCGGCGAAAAGTTTTCCGTTAATAACGAAATTCGGTGTTCAACCCCGGGAAGTGTGTACTTTCAAGCACATTGTGTTAAAGTAACGCGACATTTCTTACTGTGTATATTAAAACAACGCAGTGTGTCGGTGTGTGAAGAATTCTAAATTCTATTTATCAGGCCTGCGTTTTCACGCCGGGCTTCATTAGAATCTGAATTTTCGGCTTTGCGAGATCCCCTTGTAAGGAGAGACACTCTTGTTTGATTTAGATAAGGAAAACATGCCGTTTTCGAAAGAGAGGCGTTTACATACGTACGTGTTCATGTGTCGCCTGTGTACATGTGTGCGTGTGTATGTATGCATGTGTGTACGTGGTGTGCGTACACAGTGCGCCCGAGTCGCAACGGCATACTGGACAAGACTAGATGCACATATGACGAAATGGAGTTTCCGCAGCTCAGAAGGACCAACAAACAAGGAGAATGTGACTGACAGCGGCGATCGTCCTCGGCTTACGAGCTAAAGGGAAAAAGCTTCTTCAGGAGGGGGGGGGGGCTACCCGGAGGATCGTGCGGTATACTAATCGCGACGACACGGCGCGAACGGCCAAGTTTTTTTTTCAACTTTTTCTCGCTACACGGATAAGAAGCCGACGAGGGACCTTTGCGCCGCCGCTTGTTGAAATTATCGCGACACACTTTGCGGTTCGTCGCCTCTCTGCGGATCGCGGCAACCGCGGAATTGCCGTGGTATCGCGGATACACCTTCGAGGCACCGAGCACAGTCGATCGGTCGGTCGGTCGACCGATCGATCGATCGATCGGACCACCGATCATTATTACCGGGGCGAGATAATTGCGAGATCTGCCGTTCGGGAATTCTGCCGCGCACGGTGACAGCCGCGATTGATCGTGCAATTATGCGCCATTATCCTGGAACCGTAACGTTATCGCCGGGCATCACGTGTAATCGTGCCGATCATCACGTGCAATCGTGCCGATCAATCGACACGCGCCTGATAGCTAATCGGAGAGCTGGCTTCTTTATCGAGTACCGTCTCGTACCGGTCGACGGCGACGATTCTTCAATGACAAGTTCAAGCGAGCGACCGGCTCTCTATTTGTACAGCTTTAGTAACGTTCAGCTCTTTTATTTAAAAAGCGGGCTTTCAAACGAGGCCGTCACTTCGATACGTTCGTTCGACGGGTCGTCGGCGGAACGGCGAAGAGGCACGTCGGTCGGAGAAATATCGAGGAAAAACGGGCGACTGCCGAGACGTACAAGCGGACCGCGTCTTCCGCTTTGTATCTTCCGAAATGTATCCGAAACTTCCGTCTTTCTCTCCTTCTCCGCGGTAGTCCGGTCGGTCGACCAATCGGTTCGTTCGCTCAAGAGGACGACGCGATTGGAGGACGCAGGAACGACTTTTTCGTCACGTCACGTACACGTCATACTATTCCCTAGATTACAAATTACTCGATTCCCAGCCTCACGCATACTTATATAAGGTGAGAGCCGTTATAATTGGTAATAATAATAGTAATTTTATCGGTTGCTATATAAGCAAAAAGAAAAGAACGATAATATTAAGTATCATAAATAGAAATACAGAAGTGAGACAACAGTAAAAAAAAAAAAAAAAAAAGCTGTAATTATCTAACCCGAATAATAACTTCATCAGTCAGATTATAATTTGATGATCACTCTATTGGTCGCGTTACAACTTTATAATTGGAGTTACTCGTGCGATTTTCAATTTTTACGGGTTACACGCGAGGCTGAGAATCGTGCGATTTTTCGCAAAGGGAATGAATGGTACAGCGTGGGGTGACGCGGATTGTACAGCCGGCGCGAGATATTGTCCGCGTCTTGTCGACGTACACCATCGATCGTGCAATTTTCTTTCTTCTAATCTCAACGGTTGCTTTGAATATATTTAATATATTTATTTTATACAATATATAATAATTGAATATTTTAATATATTAATGCACTCTGTCATCCGCCCTCCCTCCCTCCCGTCAGTTTCACGTCCATTTCGTTCTTGACGAAACGATTTTTATCACAGTAAACTTCTCTTCGTCGTAAGTCCCGTCTTCGTCGGCGGCTTCTTTTCAAAATACACGCTCCGTGAAAGGAACCCCGTGTGAGATTGCTTTTCTCGCAAAGCATGCGCCGTTGTCGTCAGGTTGGGTAAATCGTTTCCGAAGCGAACACCCCCCCGCGCGTCACTACTGCGGACCGCCCTGATGCGTGTTCTCTTTTCTCCCCCTTCGCAGTTACAGCATACAGCACCGCGTATACCCTTAGTGTCGGAACTCGTCGATTCGTATGCACCAAACTAGCGGAATGAACTCGAGTCTCTGGACGCTCGCGAAAAAATGCATTCGACGCAAGGCAAAAGTGATCTCCTGCTTTGATCGCGCTTATCACAAGTAATCCGCCGCGCGCAGTTCTCAGTTCGACGTAATCGCGCCTGTCGCCAATCTTTTTTTGATTGTTCCGTATAAAACACACGTTGTATCCCCTTCCCTCCCCTCCCCCCCCCNTCGTTCGAGCCGAGCTAATCTCGAAAGAGGAGCGATAGCAAACGCGATCGCTGTTGTCGATAAGTTGTGAAAAAAAAGTGTACGATGCGCACAGTGGGACGAATGTGCAATCTGAAGGGGGAAAACGACTCTCCTTCTGTCGCGTGGACTTTCGATGGACGTGGATTTTTCAAATCGAAGTACGATATAACAGACGCGATCAATCTTCACCGCGTCAATTGCAATCGTAGTCTGCTATTAAAAAGAATGAAGAGAAAGAGCTCTGGAAGCATAAGCTAATTTTGATGCCGATGCGGTTGTGAGTTCTGCGAATAAGAATCCGCTTGAAGATCAAGTTAAAAGTCGTGACATACTTTAACGACTGTTATTTCACTAAGATTGCGTCGTCGGTAGAAGAGCTGATCGCAGAGAGTTTACTCACCGAATAGCGATCAACAGTTGATATCGGGGTACGTAAAGTCGTAGGATTAAATGATTTCCCTTCGAATCGACTTATTTTCGCGCAATACATCGCGATGATTGCACAGGATGCCCACTTTGACAAGTTGCGCGCGGTAAATTTAACCACTCCTCCGTCTCTCCGCGTGATTGTTTCTTATTCGAAATACCGCTCGGGAATAAAGCGTTCGCATTTGTGAGATCCGTTTGTTCTCCATCGACTCTTTCGCGATTTAGCTCGCGGAAAACCCGCCGCCAAGTCCCGAAGAATACCTCGCGCGTAACGAGAAACGGCTGTTAGATACGGCTAGCCGAACTGTTAGCGAAGCATTTCCCGAAGTTGCGAATTAGGTCGTACGCACAAGTGAACGTCTCGTACTCGATGTACAGCAAAATCGGCCGGCGAGCTCGCGGAAAGAAGAAGAAAAATTCTGTCATACGCGTACCGGCGCCTCTCTTCGACGATAAAAAAAACCACGTGGTGGTACGTCTCTCCGTCAAGAAAGAGAAGTTCGATGTAGCTTACAAATGGCCGACGTCGGGAATTAACAAAAGAATCGGACGACGATCCGAGTGGAAATCCGAGGTACAAAAAAAACCGGACAGTCGTGCGCGGGGCACGAAGTCGCGGGGAAAGAAAGAAGAAAAGAAACGAAACGTAGGGAGTCGACACCCGGCGGCGATCGGAAGAAGAGCGAGATAGAGAGACGGAGTCCCAGCCTCCGGGGAGGTAGATTCGAATCTCCCGCCGGCACTCTCGCGTTCTCCAAAATGGCCGCCGCGGTGCTCTCCCCTCTCGGTGCGCTACCGCTCTCGCCCACTCTCGCTCGCTCGCTCTCTTTCTCTCCCTCGCATGCACGCTCGCATACATATTCTGTCTCTCCCTCTCTCTCTCACTCATGCATACGCATTCGTCCATCGCCGAGCGCGCGCCCGTGCGTGTAAAGTTCCTCACATGCGCGCACGCCCGCCGCTCTCCCAACGCATCCTTTAGCACGTTACACGAAGGCACTCCTTCCTCCTCCTCCTCCACCTCGACCATCATCATCACCTCCTCCTCGTCGTCGTACTCCACCTCCTGCTCCGCCTGTTCGCGCGAGCGGTCTCGTCTCCTCCTGGTCACGTCACAAAAGAACTTACAGAGAAACCCGTGAACGTAGATGATCAGCCGATTCCCCTTGTGTCCTTCCTCTTTCTCCCCCCCCCCCCCTCTCNTCTCCTCCTGGTCACGTCACAAAAGAACTTACAGAGAAACCCGTGAACGTAGATGATCAGCCGATTCCCCTTGTGTCCTTCCTCTTTCCCCCCCCCCCCCTCTCTCTCCTCCGCCGAAGCTTCCACTAGCGTTTCCTGCTAGAACGCACGGCTGACGTCGGAGAGTTGCTCTTCCCGAAGAGCTCGTCTTCGCTCCGTCCAACGACGTCAACAAACGAACAGCTTCCTCCGCTGCCGCCTTCCCAGTCCCAAGTGGGAAGGAACCACGTCGGGGCCACCGGAAAGAGAGAACATCCCCCGAGGAGAGCGCGAAATAACAAGCCGTCCGTGTGTTCGCGCGTTTCCTTCATCCGCCGGTCGCCGAGAGGAATCGAAAACGCCGGCTGTGGTCCAACGTTCCCTCCTCCGCGTCAGCCCTCAAGTACACGACGAGGCGAGGGGACGAGGGACACGGGGGGTCAACCGAGGGCGGTGCGTCGCAGCGTCGTCGCGCCCGGGTAAGCAGGAGAGAGCTTCAGAACTGCTGGCTGTTCTGATGATCGTTGATCATGATCGCGCAGCCGGAGTGCACGTGGTCCATGACCTGCTCCTTCAGCCGGCACACGTGCTCCTTGAGCTTGACCACGACCGCGGTGAGCTCGTTGTTCTCGCCTTTCAGCACCTTGACCTTGTCCTCGAGCCTGGAGATGCGCTCGAGCTTGCGCCGCCGGCACTTGGAGGCGGCCACGCGGTTCCTCTGCCGCTTCCTCTCCAGCTTGATCTTCTCCTGGTTCTCCATGTCGATCGGCGACATCGGCGGGGAGCTCGACACGCTCGGCACCGTCTGCGGCTCGTCCTTCACCTGCACCAGACCCTGACTCATCGTGCTCGAGGAGTCGGTGCTGTTCTGCACGCTGCCGGGCGGCTCCAGGGTGGTGTAGGTCGCGCCGTGAGTGCTGCCGGGCTCCTGCGAGCTGTCCGAGTGGTGGAGCTCGTTGAGCGCGTCGACGAAGCCGCGGGCGTACAGCTCCTGCGCCTCGGTCACCGTCTTCGGGAACAGGATCTGCGTCGTCGGTGTCGGCAGGCCGGTGACCAGCCCGTCCTGCTGCGCCATTATCAGCTTCTCGAGCTCGGGCGAGCCGAGCTTCAGCATGTTGAGGTCCGGCGAGCCCAGGATCGTCGGCGTCACGTTGTTGAGCGCCGACGGCAACGGACCCACCAGTCGTGGCCTCTTCGCCTGCGGACCCTGTCGCTGGCAGCCGTTCAGGTCGAGCGTGAGATTACGCTTCAGCTGGCCCACGTTGTTCTCGCGACTCACCATCCCGTAGGCGCTCCCGTCCTCGTAGAACGTCGGCTCCATCGTCTGGCTGCGCACCATCGATGCCGCCGGCCTGACGAACCGCCAGTCGATGGAATAGTCGCGGGTAGCTTTTCCTGCTGCTGCTGGCCGTCGGCGAGCCGACGCGCGCAACCGGATCTCTCTCTCTCTCTCCCTGCAAGCGGCAGATCCACGGCTCCGCGTGGAAGAGCGCGAACAGGCTCCGACCGGGCCGATCGAACCGTCGAGGAAATTCGCTCGCGAAATATTCGATTCCGCCCGTCAACCACGCGCGCTCTCGCTGCACGTCGTGGACTACGCTGGTAGGCCTCTTTCTTCTTCCCTGCCTTCTTCTTCCCTCTTCCCTCCCTCTCTCTCTCTCTGTCTGTCTACTACGTCGTGCGAACACTTCGCGCTATGACGGCGATTACATAACCGCGCGCGCGCGCGCGCGAGCGAGCGAGCGATTATACGCAAAAATTCAGCCGCGATGACTGTCTTCTTTCACACACGCCGCCTCTATCGTGTCTCTCTCTCTCTCTCTCTGTCTGTCTGTCTCTATCTCGGCTTCACTGACACGTCGTTCGCGACGCACCCGATGTACCGCGCACCCACAGCAGCCGACGACACTCTGCGAACAATACTCGTAGCTTACGCGCACAGTAGCCGCCGTTGACCGCGATCGGCCGAGGCGCAGAAGACACGTCGGCGCTCGCCGATGCTCTCCGCGTCGAAAAAGCGACCGCACACGGTGTGTCGCGCGAGGACCACAGCCCGCTCCGACTGTCAACACAACAATGACTCACGACGTGACGGACCGCGGTGTGGTGTGCGCGTGTGCCGTCTGTCTCTCTCTCTCTCTCTCTGTCGGTGCACGGAGAACGCGGACAGTACCGCGACGTTGCGTGAGCGAGCGTTCGACCGCACGGTTGGGTGTCTCGACAACTTGTGAATATCCAACTAAACGTACTGCCTTATATCCCGTGACTCACATCGGCCCAAAATAGCCGAGTCGTCATTCACCGCCGCGGCGATTGGCCGCCGTTGACGTGACGCGACGCTCGGCATTGGCCGGCCGATCCGCGCTACTAGGAAATGGCTGGCGCACGCGCACCGCCGGACGTCCGCGCCGGTACCGAAGATTAAGGTGCGACTCCACCGAGAGAGCGAATCGTCCCGAGACGAGAACTGTCATAAACACCGATGGACGCGGAGTATCGAGGCCTCGAGGAACCTGCGTTGTTGACGATATATCGACGAGATCGCCGGTACGGACTGGTGTCGCCTCACGCTCGTCGATAGACTCGTTTCGGAATCGGTGGAAACGACGTCTTACGTTCGTTATCTCGCTTCAACGCGGCCGCAGATCTATCGGCATCTCCCTTCTTCGTACGCGCCTTCGCATAGGCGAAAGGGGTTTGCACGTATTTTACGATCCAAGTCGAACAGCTCTCAAAGAGCTCGCGATGATAATAAATAAATTCACGTGACAGACACGAAACATAGTATGTTGTGCGATATTGCCTCTCTGATATGCCCGAGGAAGGCGTGCAATGTTCGTTGAATTTGCAAAGTAAATGAACAACTGTCCGAAATGCATGAAATTATAGAGTCGCATTTTTTTTAAAGACGTAGAAAATTCGACGACTCTTGTGTCTGAAAAAAATGCTAACGTAACTAATCGACTGCGTAATCGACTGCAGTCGCATACACACACACACGCGTGTGACGTATAATATTGCGGTATTATTTAATTTCAAAGAATCTACAGCTGGTCGCTGTGCGTATCACTAATTGGACGTTAAAAGTTGATCGCATCATGACCTTTTCCGTTCGAATCTGCGCGGTACTCCTCCGATATAATGTAAATCCGATATAAATTCGGACGAAAGACTACATTTTATTACGACACTCGTTACATTAATGTCAATAGCAATCGCGTAGAAGCGTATCGCTAAGTACTAATCTCGTTCCACGTTATCACGTATCCACCGCATAACGCCCGTAAGTGACCGTCCGCATCTCTTATGCAATTGTGTCTGTGAAACATTGAACAGACATCCCGGGCGATCGAAGCGTTCGTCATTATCATTCTCGACTAATGCAATCGAGCGAGCGAGTTTTATACGTCGAGATGGATCAACAATATAGACCACTCTCATTTGTCACGGATGTGTTATTAAAGTATTAAGAAATATAAAAGTCGGTTTTGTACGACTGCCTTCGGAAAAGCGATAATGCGTCTGTGAAAATTTTGCGAAACTACACATGGAATATTACACATGTATTAGTATTTTTTTCCAATTTTCTATGTCCATAAATTTTCGTCAATATTCTCATTTGCCATTTTATCATTTATAGCAATAATTAATATTTTCGTCGTCACTTCCACGACGAGCAACTCGAGTAGCGTAACAATTAAACTTCATAAAGCGCGAACATTCGACGTCTGAAGGCGTTTTCTGATGGTTTTATATTTCATTGCCCCCCGGCTAGATTTCCCGAGGAAAATCCTTGGATATTTCGCACGGTTATTATCGCCCAAACCTTTTCCAAGAAAGCCACGTTGCTGTTGCGAAAGAACGTTTGGATATGTGCGTGTCCGCTTGCGCATGTATGTGTGTACGCTATACATATGTATCGACTTTATTTTTTCCAGATTTCACCTATATTTATTAGATCTATTTATTTAAAAAAATTGATATTACGTTATTTTGCGCTTATTATCGAAATCGTGCTGTGTATATATGTCATTTACTATTTATGATTTTACAGGTTTTATTATTGATTTTCTTTTTCATTTCCTTTTAATATCTCTTTAAAGTACTTTTAGCACAATCTCTCCTGTCATCGTGTTTCCAGTTATAAAATTAAGTTTGTCTCGTCCGATAGATAAGTAAACAAGTGTTATTTTCGTGCGTCGCATTATCATCAGATTTATTTTAAAGTGACAACATTAAAATTACATATAAAGTATCTTAAAATACCTTAACCTAGAGCCGACCTTAATTAAAATTTACGTAAATTCTGCGCACTTTGCATCTCATTGTCTTTTTCTATTGTTGGTAATGTAACGTGATCGCGTGTACACGGTGATGCTTCTGTGACGCGGTTAACAATTACGAAATTATTTCAATTACAGGTGACTTGCATAATTTAATATTAAACTAGCTTACGTAATCCGACGTGATATAAATTGCTTTTTCATTTTTCGATACTGTCTGTTAAAGTACGCGAATAATGAGGTGTTAAATATTGTTGCAAGTATTACATATATAAGTTATTATCCATGAAAATTTTTATCGACGCATTTACCGAAGGTACTTTTAAAGCGCTTTCTCCACTCTTTTAATTCTAAATATACTCCTGCAGATAATGGTAAAACGAAGTAATTGAGAAAATGTGAATTATCAAAAAGTTGTTTAGATTAGATAGCTGCCTTTAGAGATATAATTTTATTGTTAGTGAAATCTGTTTTTACGTGTGGATAAAGATGTTAGATACGAAATACGCGTTAATAACTGGGGTTTTAGCAAGACGTGCTTTTCATCGTATCTTATTTTAATTATATGCCAAGTATGAATATACCTGTTTAAATAAGAATCACTTGTTTCTCTAAGGGGATCATAAAAATAAGGAAAAAAATATCGATAAATACGTGAAAAAAGGAGGACGTTTGCTTTCCCGAACGGCCTCGGAAAGGAGATATCTTGTTTGTCCTGTGAAGAACCCCAAAGAACCTTAAAATACTCAATGCGAGAAGGATAACTCGATCGCTATACATGGTAGTTTTCCGAGGAAACAATTTATTACGTGGATTATTTCGCATACACAGGTGTAATTTATAAGTTCCCCCGCTCCTCGATCTGTTTCACTTCCTATCGTACGTGGGGAAACTTCAAACATGAAAAGCTGATATCCGGTAATCGGCAACCAGCACTGTGTTGCAACACACGATCGATGCACACGCCGTGTCGGTATCAGGTGTGAGTGCAGGCGCAACGATCTACGGTTTACGTTGCGCCGGTACGACGTAACGATTGATCATGTCGCGAATATCCTTCCACGATATATCGCGTTGCGTTTTTAACGAAATACCTCCGGTAATTAAAGCGATGCGCGCGTTAACGCGATTCACATTTTCACCGGCAATTCGAAATATCCCGTCCCCGAGATTCGATCGCGATTCGTCGTCCGATGCAGTTGAATATTACATCATATTAAAAATGCGTCCACATGTCGTCGGATAAAATTCTTCGGGAATTCCTGAGGAAGCCTGTTTCATTCTGGAAACCGAAAAATATTTTTCACGAAATGCCAGGAAAATGTTACCGAGCGATTAGATAAAATTTAGTTCGGGAAACATGTTTGCATTCAGGCAATCTTTGAACTTCGGTTGAAAAGATTCATCTTTTCCCAACCAGTATGAAAAATACAGCTGAGATGAGTTTTCTCAGATAAGGCTCCCTCTCTCTCTCTCTCTCTTTTCCTTCCGTCTTTTTTTTTTTTCATCGTCGAACGAAAATCGTTCGCGGACGTCGCGGCCAATGGGCGAGGCGGCAGTGCCAGCAGCACTTTTTTCATCTTGAAATTAAACAAACATAATTAATTTCCGCCCTCGCGCCCGCGCTGGCTCGCGTGGAAGCGCGCGGAAGGTTAAATCCATTACACACATAATACTACTACTCTACTCGCGACTGGAGGCCAAGCCTTTTTATTTGCGCACGAAAGCCGCCCGCCGCCGTTTCCGACGGCGATCAATCATTTCGCGAGCCGAGTGGAACAGTTTCACCTCGTAATAACGCGCCGCCGTGCGCCGTTGCTTTTCCAAACAGCGCAGCAACATGTTCCCCGAAGGAGAAGCGCCGAGAGAATAATCAACTTAATCCGAGAGTCCGAGACGAAAAAGTATGACGGAAGTAGCGAAATCTCCGAACGTTCTTCGCGTTAACACTCCGTATCTCGAATGGCACTTTTTATCTTTGCATTTTACTTTTACAATGTCATAAAATAAACGAATGTTCCGGACGGCACGTTCAACAAAGACATTCATTTGACGTTTCGCCTTCCCGCGCGAAACTTTACCGAGAAGAAGAGCAATTACGGTCGTTTTAAACGAAAATAAATGCTCGTCAAATAAAAATGACGAACGATGCGAGATCGACAAGGGACATCGCAAAGAGAGATCGCAAAACATCCGGGACGAAGCGATCGTGCGACGTAGGCAGCAGAAGCGATTCTCAAAGTCATCTAGCGTAGCCGACTATAAGCAGAAGGCATATCTACGCGCGATAATATAGTAGTATTCATATTATCGCATAACGATAAAGGGAACGAGATTACTCAGAGATAACATTCAAGCCGAGTTGGTTTTCGACATATGCAGAATCTAATATCTTTTACAGATTTATAAAAATAAATATCTATGTACAGTTAAAAGATACACACTACGACGCTTTAGAAGACAATTTTTCGTCGATAAGGTACTATTGAAAATCGCCGATTCCGGGCATATTTTCGCGATTGTCGATGAGATCCGAGGATAATTAAACAGTGCTGACGTTACCAACTGTTCCACCATCCAAGATAAATATTTACTTAGAAGGTACTCTTGAAAAATGGACAGTCGTTTACGAAGAGCGTATACATATAATTACCATATTTACAAAGAATATATTCGAAAAATATATAACACTGTTCCTACATTACTTTTTCTAATTATGAAATAAATACTATCGAACAAATTACTGATACTTAAAAAAAAATATACGGCAACATATGCATAATATTTCTTTATACATTTTAATATGTTACACTCACGATTATTGCTGAGAATGAATTTGAAATGTAGAATAAAAAATACATTTCCGTCCACAAGTTCACCAGCCAAGTTTATTGAAATATATAGTTCTGGTGGAATACAAAATGATATAATACAAACAATACTGTCGAAGGAAGATATTTCCGGCCAAGATTTGTACGAGTATGTATTGATGACCGGAAGCTAGCGATACGAAAGCCAGTCATGACACATGATCTGTCTACGGAAGTAGCCTATCAAGGCGGCGGAACATTCGATATATCCTTCCTGAGAGAAAACCATCAGGATAATTGAATCGAATATACAACCGAAAGCAACTAATTATAAAAAACACTGTTGATCTTAACGTCTTACAACTATATGCGAATAATCCGTACAGGTTGCGTAGTCATTCGTATTAGTGTTAATGAAAGTATATATATATATAAAGGAAAATCGTATCTAATGTTATTAGAAATGAAAAATATTCACTTTTTTTTCGTGAGTCGTTTATACTTCGTATAAAGTTTTCCTAAATATTCCGCCTCAATTTCCTGAAAGGGAGAAAACGTAACGTTTAAATGTGTACTACCAGTGCATTCACGTGTTGGAGAGATAATTTAAAAATAGAAGAAAGTTTCGCCAAATACATTTTATCCGATGTCTGCTACGGAGAGAAGTCACGAGATACGCGGCTTATCGATTCCGATCGTCTTTTCGCAAACATTAAGCGGTTGAAACGCGCAATTAACTGTGCAAACAAGAGGGCACGTAGAATTTCACTCACTTGTGCAAACTGGGTTCTTTGAAATTTATCATCGCCCTTCTTCGTCTAGGTCGACCGGAAGCGCAGTTCTCGCTGTTAGAGTCTCCCGTGTTTCCCTCCTGGTTGGACGCAACGTCGCTTCTGCAAATTCAAAACGCCGAAGACGTGCGAGTTATCACTCGCAGAAAAAGGGAAAGAGATATTGTCAACGCGTACAAACTGCGGAACAACTTGGATCTATACGTACGAGTCACTGTTAATGCCTCGGTATATCGTGTCGTCGGGCGATGCCTTGACGCTAGATTCGTTGAGCTTCTCTAAAACAACCTTCGCCGCGCTCGGGTCCTGTCTGTTCCTCACTTTCTTCTGCTTCGTCTTTTTCACTACCGTCGCACCGTTTTCAGTGTCGTGATTCACGTTGTCTCTCGGGCTGGACGACTTTGACTTTCTTTTCTTTTGACTCGAATGCTTACCCCTCTCTAGTGTCGATGCACCATCGTGATCGTCAATTAGGGCCAGTGGCACCTTGATCATGGTGGTCGGCTCGATCTCCGACTCGTTCGCGCTCTGATTCGACATAGACGGTATCCGAAAGTTCGTTATTCTCTGTATCGCAGTGGTCACTTCACTTTCGATGTCGTTGCCGACAGTAGGGTTGATCACTGACCCCTCCAAGACGGGTAAACGTAGCTCGCTGATATCGAATTTCAGATTTCGCATCGGTTGACGCTGCATCATCAGCGTGAAGTCCTCTGTCTCCTCCACAACCGAAGAATTGCCGCGTCTCATTGTGATGAAACGCGCCAAGTTCGTCGTACCATCGTCTTCTTCCTCGATCATGTTGAAATTTCTATCGCGAGTGGGCCCTGTAAACACATCGCCGTAGAAAGTATCGTCCATAGCGTTGCCGTCGGGAGAATGATCGTTCCTCGCGCGATCAGCAATAATTGAGTCTCCGTTCAGAACTTCTGCATCGGTCGAGTCTGGCAGTGGTGGTGGTGGTGGTGACTCGTCCTCTGTATCTTCACTGTCGCTCGAATCGTCGCTATACGTTGTCGTTACCTTTGAACTGCGCTGAGATACACGGTTGTTCACACCGGCAACGTCCAGATCCTGCTCGTTACCATCCGATTCTACATTGTCCAGCAACCAGCTCGGGCCTTCCAGCGGATCTTGCCAAGCCTCCGCGTTGTTCTGCGACAGTCTCGAATTTTCCGCCACGTTCGAACTCCTGCTCCAATCCTTTCGTGGATTCTTTTCCTTCGTTTGTGCGTGAGGATGTTTCGCATACACTTCATCCACCTCGTCTAAATGGATGGACAATTGCGTCTCGGGTATCACGATATTTCTGTCCAACGCATCGTGAGGCTCGTCATCGCTACTCTCATGCATTTCAACATCATCGATCTTATTGTCATCAATCAGCTGTGGAAATAATAACGATACATTAATTAGGATGTGTAGATTGGATTGGGAGATGCATACGTGGACAAAAGTAAGACAGGATATCAGGTGATGATAGAGTTACGTTAAGATGGATTAACGTGATACAAGTTATTGAGTTGGGCAAAAAGTCTTTGCGTTTTTTTTTAAAAGGAAATTTAAAGACATATTTTATGCGCAAACTCCAAACTTGATCAATGTGTCGTTAATCGTTGACAGGACATTAGAAATATTTCTGATGATATATGAACGAAAATTGCTCACCGTCTTTATATTAATACTTTGAGCATTTTGCAGTAATTTGGAAACATCATTAAGCTTCACTGTGGGACTACTCAATTGATTAGCATATTCCGTACTTCGTGTAGTTTCGCCGGACCATCTGCTCGGTTTCGTTCGTGAAAATGATCCTGACAATCTCTTCGAACGATTCTTCCTTTTTTTCAATCTTTGTTCACTATCCTCTGCAATTATACTCATATGTAAACCGTTGTATTAGTTGAGAAGTAAGAAACTGAATGTGCACATTTATATAATTCGTCATACTGTTAACTCTAGGCGAGGGAACTGTTATTCTTTCTGGCAACCTGCATGCACGGCCATTTTCCTAAAATGTTGTTATTTATAAAAAGAAATCCTAGTTCGCTTCCTAATTTACGTAATTCAGTGGTACGTCAGAAGTTTCTACGTGTCGACAGACATACATATCTGTGTAGCTGTGTGATAGGAATGGAAACAGCAATTGGTGATCTGGCCTCATTGATATCCTGGCTTCTCTCAGGTGTGGGTATTTCCTGTATGTCGCTTAGCCTCGACGGGTTATTAATATTTTGCATGTTAACTCGGCTCAAGTTAATCGTAGGTTTCGTAATAGTATGCCCACTCACCATAGGCTTTACCACACCTTTAGCTGGCGATTTGGTCGACAGCCTTCTGTTGGATTCTTTTCCTGAAACATTCCAGTGTAAATATGAATACTATGAAGTAAAGTAATTTATCATTGTACCGACGATGTGGTATCAATGTATCATAAAATGTTAGGGAAGGAAGGCCTCGTAACCGATTAGCGACATATTGCTATTATTAATATTCCTTACTTCCCGCCGAAGAAGATGACAGTCTCAAATTAGTATTGGAAGCAGCAAATTCCTGACATATGGAAATAGAATTTGTCATATAACCGGACATAGTGACCAACATTTTCAATGTTTCTTTGGCGTTACTCAGTACATTAGAAATCACATTCTGAAATGGACGACAAGTGTAAATACCTACATGTTCTTTCTTGTAAATTCTATTCATCAATATCGAGGATACTTACATCTCGCGCTGTACACGCTAAACGTAACTCTTGCACTTCTGCGATCAGAGCGAGATTTTGTGAGAACAATGACTGACAGTTCTGCTTCTCTTGCGAAAGTGCCTTGGCCAGGTAGCTGTTGTTGTTCTTTAACTTTTCATATACTACAAAGGAACAAGTTTATCACTGAAGCCGTCACAATGAAGGCAGGTAAAATCCGAGATGAACCGACGTGAACTCACATGGTCTGTACGATCGTTCGTTGCGATATTTCTTCAGAAACTGTGTTCGTTTGGTGAGCACGGTGGCTCTCTTAGCTTTCCGATGTATTGATATTTGTGGCATGTTGCAATTATTATTTAACACGTCAAGTAGCACACGTGCACATCGCACATACAAGTAAAAAATGTGATATATAAAGAATAAATCCAGACTTCGAGGCTCGTCCGTTTCAACCTAAACTCTAACAAATTTATCGTTCATCTTGGCATTTTATCTTCGTCCTGCGGAGATATTATACGATCAATAACCGTTTATCACAGCACTTTGGCAATACAATTAACGTTACAATTAACAGAGGAAGATACAGGCATATATTTTAATAGTCGTTCGAGATTTTATTCTTTCGATTGTAACCAACGGGACGTTTGCGTAACACTCCTGTGTTTGCGATCTTGTTTGCGATTATGAGGAATCTTGTTTAAAAATTTTTACTTGGACAATGTTGTTACACCGATTCGGCAGGGATGGTTTTATCACATTTCTCTGTTATTCCGCCATTACTTAAATCCGACGTTGGTCTCCGACCGTTGGAGGGACATGTTGAAGAAAAAACGTACACATGGAGAACTTCCGCTAACAGTTAAACCAATCGCATTGTAAATCGGAAACATGAAAACGTAGATGCTTCTTTCAGTGATTTTCCGACGATTTTAGCGATCTTGTAACTTTACGAATTACGGAAACGTGGAACTTTCTATGTAAAATTTCTCACTTTTCTCGTGTGTTTTCGCTCCTAGGGAAAGGTTATGTGAGTCAATTTGCCGCTTTTTTTATCAGAGAGGAAAGTTGATTGGCTACCTTCGGTACTACACCGCTCACTGAGCGCTTAAACTCTCACATCTGATTGATGTATATTTTTAAACCTAAAAGAATGCACCAATTGGATACAAGTGCCCAACGAATGTGTAGGATTAAATGCATTCATTGGCTATCGTGTGGCTCTTGCAACACGTGGTCTGTTCTTCTTAAGTCAGCACACGATGCTTGTTTTCGCGCTGGATCGCTTACTGGATGGAAATACTATGTTTTGATTGGTGTATTGTCATCTATTTTTGGAAATGCACCAATCAGAACGCAGTATTTCTATCCAGCAAGCAATCCAGGACGAAAACAAGCAACATGTGCCACTGGTTGTGGATGAACTAGCTGTGCTAGTTTTTAGAAATTTACGCATCTGAGCACGAGAAAATCTCGTACGTATGCTTCACACGCTTCAATGTGTGTGCGTACGTTTCTTGAATTAGTGCAGCTAGTTCAGCTAAAAAGAACAGACCATTCGTAATATCTCTCAAGAACGTACCCGGAAACGAACAAACCTCGAGTCTTGTGTAGTTTGCAAAAATGGCGCTTTTATACCGGATTGTGAGACAGTTTGCGAAAAATATCATTCTCCCCGAATCTAACAGGAATATATCGTTGTCTGCGACTACACGTTTAAGAGAAAGTAAAATTACCATTGAATATTGCAGATAAAAGATATAATCTTAAGTAATATTCTAACCTACGTTCCCACACCACACACGAAGTTTATGTTGAACTTTTTATCATAGTTATTACAAAGAAGGAAGGTAACACCTTAATTATCGAAGGTGCAAGGGTACCGGAAGATACACGCCGAAAATTGAAACTGCAATCGAAGGCCTGTCCTATCTGTGCCACAGGACTTGATGTTAAACATACAGTAAGTTCCGTAGTGATTTTTACGTGGTGGTATATTAAATCAATTGAGTTGATTAAATCTAAAGTTATTTTCTCCTTTCTTTTAGGATGTTCTTATTCTGAGTCAGTTCTTACGATCAGATGGTTGCATGTTACCACGTAGGATAACCGGTCTATGTAACATACAACAGAAAAGGATTGGCATTATGGTGACTATGGCTCAGGAAGCAGGTTTGTAAATGTCTACTTTCATGTATCATATATGTGTATATTATAATAAATTGTAAGAGACAATATAGCTTTATTTCCCTTTATTTTGTTTTTTCTTTAGGCTTGATGCCATCACTACGGAGTGGGAAAAATCCCAAGCGTAGACAGAAATGGAGAAAATATAACACATATTACGATGAGAGTACCATTAAACAAAGATATCGGACCTTATCGTTGGATGTACGGAATATGACGACTAAATAGCATGTATATATGTTATTGAATAGTCGCTATTTGTGTAATTAATCATATTAAATTCTGCCATCTGTACCTCTGCTTTAATTACATCCGACATGGTTCTTGAATCTAGAACGTATAGTGGGTACTTGATTAAGAGACAGAAATGTAAAATTATACATTTGAAACAACTCGTGTATTGAGTAATGGAGAAATAATATTATCAAGGAATAAAACTTTGAGATGACAATGTTGCACACGATTTCTTTGAAAATGACAATTTTTTAAGTATTGAACAAAGATATACTGCGTAACTCAGTGAAAAGATTGTTCAAAGTATCAATTGTATCTTCAAAATAATATTGCATTAGATGACTCAAGATTCCCGGTAGGGGTTAAGTGATAAATAGCGAGGTGCAGAAAGTGCGAATAAAACGAACACACGTCTGTTATCGCTCACGATTATCAGCTGATTTCCTAACCTGGTTAAATAAATCGGACGTGTTGAAATGATCACCTCTCTAAAGTGCGAACTCACATCTACTCCGTGAAAGACAAGTATATTCTTAGCGGTGTCAAATAAGAGATAAATACAAACGATTCTTCTAACAATTATATTTCGAGCAGATACTGCATATATACATAAAAACCTAAGGTATGCAAAGTTGGCTGTATTTTACTCCACCTCATAAGCACAGATATCATCAGCACTTGACACGCCTAATTACACTGAGTTATCTTACAATATATCAATAAAGAACGAAGCTTTCAGCTACATTTCGCGCATACCTCGTGACTGTGCTGGAGAAAGTCGGACATTTCATTGCAGATTGACCCGGTAGTCCGGAGTAATGGCTGCGAGGTTTATCCTGAGGAACTTGAAGAGCCTGGGCTCCGTTGCTTTCAAATGCTCCGGCCCGTGGAGCAGATCGAGGCATTTGAAGTACGTCGGGGCGGGTATCGTGACAGGTGTCGCAGCGTACGGTGCGTCGAGCATAACAGTGCTGGCGGCGCAGGACGGGCTGGATGTCGAAATCTTCATGTCAGAACCTATCACAGATGTGGAGAAGCTGCGGAAGAGTCGGAACAGCATGCGAACGAGGATGGAACTGCTGGTGATGAAGACCCAGGCGGATTTCTGCAGAGCGCTGCAGTCGCTGGAGAGCGACGGCTCCTTCCTGGTGGATCGCTGGACCAGGAAGGAGGGCGGCGGCGGTGTGACGTGCGTGTTGCAGGACGGGCGAGTCTTCGAGAAGGCCGGCGTGAACGTCTCCGTGGTGACGGGTGTGCTGCCTCCGGGCGCCGTCCAGCAGATGAGAGCGCGCGGCAGGCAGATGCCGGACTCCTCGGTGTCGTTCTTCGCGGCCGGCGTGAGCGCCGTGATCCACCCGCGCAATCCGATGGTCCCGACGATGCACTTCAACTACCGCTACTTCGAGGTGGAGAACCCGGACGGCAGCACTCAGTGGTGGTTCGGCGGCGGTACCGACCTCACGCCTTACTACCTGAACGAGGAGGACGTGCGGCACTTTCACGGGACCCTGAAGGCGGCGTGCGACCAGCACGACCCCGCGTACTACGCGAGGTTCAAGGAGTGGTGCGACGATTATTTCCACATCGTGCACCGGGGCGAGCGGCGCGGCGTGGGCGGCATATTCTTCGACGACCTCGACGCGCCCGGCCAGGACGAGGTTTTCCGCTTGGTGACGTCGTGCGCCCAGGCGGTCGTCCCGTCCTACATTCCCCTGGTGGAGAAACACAAGGACGACGGGTACGGGTACTGCGAGCGGCAGTGGCAGCTGCTGCGGCGCGGCCGATACGTCGAGTTCAACCTGATCTACGATCGAGGCACCAAGTTCGGCCTGTACACGCCCGGCGCCAGGTACGAGAGCATACTCATGTCGCTGCCTCTCACCGCCAAGTGGGAGTACATGCACGAACCCAAGATCGGTTCGAGGGAGTTCCAGCTTCTGGAAGTTCTCAGGCACCCCAAGGACTGGCTGGACGATGCGGAGCCGGACGACGCGCGGGTCTAGGTCGCTCGTTAATTGCGAGCTGCCTTCCGACCGACCGGGATTGCACGAGGTAAAACGAAGTGAAAATACGATATCGGTTACTCTCGAAATTTCTCGCAAGTTTCCTCCCTTGAAGGGGAGAAAGAAACGTCGAGGGCAGCGATCGGAAGTCGCGAAAAACGACTGAACAGTCTGATGTTTCGGGCTCCCGCCCTGGGTCGTGCGAGTAACTTCGGAAATCTTGGCGAATGTCGAGATTTCCACTCGGGATTCGGGGATCAAAGTGCTTCCAAGGTATCGAGTGTTACGTAACGTCGGAGATAATGGGTGATGGAACAAACACCGAGCGTGTATAATATACATGTATAATTAGTAACTTGTACAATCTTATATATATATATATATANTTTCAAAGAAAATCAGTATATATAAAAGTAAAAATAATACAAGTGACAAAGAACCAGTATAAAGTCTCTCAAGTTACCTCAACGCGCTCAACACGAGCTACATTTTAAATCGAGCTTCATCTTAAAAAACGCAATCGAACGCTATTTACAGTATAATATTGCGCGTCGGACGCGGAGAACTTGTCGCAATTAAAGTATTACATGCATACGTATTTTTACGGTCGGTGGTAATCGTACTGGCGGGACGAGGCGTCGCCTTTTTCTCAGCCCTCGCCAGCAAGGATTCAATTCTTCCTCGATATTCAGTCTTCGGTTTACAGAGATTCCATTTCTATCTGTCGGACTGCTTTTTTTTTCTTTTAGGCAACTATACAAAGCGGGGTGTCACCCTCGCGAGGTGAGACACAATATCGTAATCGTAATTAGAGTCACCGCAAAAGTACGGGAACGTGTGTAAAACTACGGGAGTAACTGCGGTTTTACGAAAAAACGTGATAGCGAAAGATGCGATGGTCGTCGCGGATGGAACGTGCTGATGGCGTTGTGTGTTTAAAGAAATGGACGATTCACAGCCAAAATGATTTTACTTAGTCGTCAGTCGCGTTCACGTGACAAATTCAATACAACACGTTTGGCATACGGCGAATAATATCGTGGATAACAAAGTTCCCAAACTGCATTGAACCTCCCCCCCTTCCCCTTTTTTGTTCGCCCACTATCCGGAAAAAGAAAGTGTCGAATTCGCGATTTCCCCGAACGCGGAAATTTCGGGCCTCAGAGCCGCGTAAAATGCTTACATTAGTTAAAAACAACCGTTCAAATTCGGTTAAGGATACCTCGTAATATATATATATATATGAACACTAAATTTTCACTATGTACAAATTCTTTAAATAACCGTGCATTCCTAAACGCGTTATAAATAGTACTCAGGAGCGTGTCGCGCGTCTCTCTCCCGTTCTCCACGTAAAAAATATGAGACACGAACGTGTGTACTGTGCAGGTGTCGAACGAAACAGCCGAGCGGAGTTGAATCGCGAAACGCTAGTCTCCGGATCGGATTTGTCATCAGTTTTACACGGTTTACGTGCGGGGAATTACGCGCGAGAACATGCGCAGGTCGGGGCGGCAACTTTCCCCACCTGGAGTATTTCCGCCAGTTTTGCCACGCACACTTTGCCGTCACTCCCGGACTGATTTACGTACTTCAGATATTCGACGATCGCAATGCAGCATCGACACGAACGGACGTCACTTGGAGCATCTCTTCCGACGCGAGAATCGTCTGATCATTCGCTGACGCATCGAGGATAAAAAAAAAAGAGCGTAATTTGGAAGAAACAGAGATGACGTCGAAACTGCCGGAGCGCTTCCGCCGGGAGAAAATCATTACTAGCATATCACGAGTTGGTTTCACGCGATAAAACTTCACGGTGAAACGTCCACATCTGGGCGAAGAGCGGAGATACTCCAGGTGCGATGTACACGAGGAACGCGAACTCCCGAAGACGCCCTAGACGCTGGTTTCTTTCTTAACGACCGGCAGCTGGCTGACCGGCTCGTCGTCCAGGTAGATCTCGTCGAACATCCTAGCGTCGCTCGTGAGCTCGTGGACGTCCCCCTGCTCGTCGTCGTCCGGCGACTCGAGATTGCCGATATCGTACAAGCCGCCGATCGAGGACGCGATATCCGCCAGGGAGCAGAAGTTCTTCCCACGCGGAAGGTCCGGCTGGTCGAACGGGTTGTTCCTCGGCAGGCTCTTGTCGGAGACGCAGTGGAGGTTGGCGAGGGAGCAGGCGTGCGGGTGGTCGCTGGCCAGGCTGTTGATCTCGAAGAGGGAGCGCTCGGAGCCGGCCAGCCGTTCGCAGAGCTGGTTCGAGCTGGTGCTGCTGCTGCTGGGCTGCTTCGAGTACTCGCGGAGGCGCGGCCTCGCGCTCCCCGTGGACGCCACGTCGTTCAACGAGTTGCAGTAGCTGTTGCTGAGCGGGCCGCTGTGCTCGGAGGGCAAGCAGCACATGCTGCTGGAGAGGTAGGGTCGCGGCAGGAGCTCGTCGTCGGCCTCGCTCGGGCAGCGCGCGCTCGAGCGGCGCTCCTCCGCGTCCTTCGTCGTCTCCGCCGCGCTCTCGCAGATCTCCGGCAGGTTGTGGTCGCTGCGCTCGCTGGTCATCTGCGTCTCCATCTCCGAGCTGTACTCCAGGCTGCACTGCTGCGAGACGTTGCGCAGCTGCCACTCCTCGTCGGTCTTCGCGTCCGCGTCCGAGTCGGTCCTCTTAGGCGCGCCGCGCTCCTCCGGCCGCTCGTTGTTCATCTTCTTCACGCTGCGGCTCATCATCAGGCTCTCCTGCCCGATGACGAAGCGCATCGGCCGCTCCTCGGACACGCTGCCCCCGCTGTCCGACAGTATGTTCACGTTCTTGATGTCGTTGATCGGGTTCAGCTCGACGTGGATGTTGGTGTTGTTCACCTTGGCGCTGCTGCTCAGGATGCTGCGCTCCAGGCTGTTGTTGACCTTCGGCCGCGGCACCGAGACGCAGCTGCCGCCGTCGCTGGTCGCGCCGCCGTCCCCCTGCTTCCTCGGGCCCAGGTTGTTCTTCTTCGTGTGGCGGCGCTGCTTCTTGAAGAACTTCCGGGCGACGCCGCTCTGGTGCGGGTTGTAGAACATCTCGACGCAGGCCGACGTCGGCTCGGTGTACGTCGTGACGGAGTTGTTCGAGCGGTACTGCTGCCGGTGCAGCACCACCAGGTTGACGTTGCCGGCGGTCGGCTTGGCCGGCGCGAGCTCCGCGAGCTTCGACCCGCCGTTGTAGATCCGCGAGCGGTTCGTGTTCCTCGAGGAGGCGACCGAGTTCGAGTCGGATATCGGCTGGGTGGCCTGCGAGTTCAACGCCGGCACGAAGTTCTGCACGAGGGGCTGGCCGGGGATCGCCGCGTCGCAGACGCTCCTCGTGCGGCAGCACCGGCTCTTCCGCTTCTCCAGCCAGCAGCGCATCCTCAGCCACTGGCTGCGCACGTCGTTGCGCGCGATCCCGTAGAAGAAGAGGACGAAGAGGCCGAGGGAGCTCGCGGTCACCGCGTAGAGCACCGCGAACACGGTCTCCGCGAACGGCGCGTGCGAGCCGAACGGCTTCACCGTGACCGCGGCCGCGTCGGCCCAGCACAGCAGGTACAGGATCAGCATGATCACCTGGCCCTTCCACTGCGTGAACTGCGAGTGCTCCGGGTCCTCGATGTCGGACGAGACCGTCTGCGTGCTGTGCACGCTCGCGCGGTCCCCGCACGGGTTCGGCTCCAGCAGCTCCAGGTCCATGTTCTCCGTCGCCTGGGTACCCTCCGACAGCTGAGCGTTCGTGTCGACGCTCTGAATCGCCCGTCTGATGAGCGAGAGGAAGATCAGCAGGTAGGCGATCAGGATCCCCGAGGGGATGAAGAGCGCCGCCAGGGCCGGCGCGGACGTCAGGAAGCAGTGCGAGTAGCCGGCGTACTCGCGCAGGTTTATCGCCCCGGATATCCCGCAGATTATCAGGGCCACGCCCCAGCCGACCAGGTAGAGCCCCAGCAGCGGCTTCGGTATCGGCTGGTCCGGCAGCTCCTCGTCCGGTATCGCGTCCAGCCCGGGTTTCGCCAGCTTCTTGTACATGTTGCTGGAAAGGAGGAACTTGCCGTTTCGCGGTTTCCCGACAGCCCCGAAGGCTCTCGCGTAAGACAGATTCAGGATACCGCTCAACGTTTCCAGAAGATGAAGGTGCAACTGAGACTCCGACCGGCTGAATTTCGCTTACTCCCGCTTACGATCAGACTTACCGTTGCGGAATGGGCTTCTCCGAGACTACGTAAATTTGCAATATCCTGATCGATCTTTCAGCGCGAGTCTTAGGAAAGCGCTCACCTGGCGGATACCGCCATCCACAGCAGGCAGCACAGAGACAAGTAATGCAGAGCGAGGCCGACACCCTGACAGATCTCGATGTGCTCCGTCTGTTGGATGCCGATGCTGTAGAGGAACGACAACAGCGCCATGGCGAACCAGGTGTTGATGACCGAGTGTTTCGCCTTCTTGGGCATCGTGACGGACGTGTAGGAGATGATGTACGTCACCGACATGATCATCAGGCACGTTATCGTCACGAAACTCCCGACGTATATCGCCGGGTGCGAGTATCTGAATTTCGCTCCGTGCATACTGCAAGTTACACGTCCGTGAAAGTGCGTCGGAGGGGAAACGAGCGAGTACCAAGGAAGCTCCCTTATACCTGTTCCCGTTCATATCGAGGTGCGAGACCTCCTGCAAGAGCCCGTAATACCCCAGTCTGTCGCAGTGGAAGACTATCAGGTTGTTCAGCAGGTTCGTCAGGTGGCATCCGTCGCTGGTCCAGCCTCCCACGTTGTTCAACGTCTCGTCCCACACCACCGGTTGCGGCCTTCTCCCGTTGTAATGATACAACGGCGCCTTCAGCATCACGTAAACCGGCTCCGAGAGATTCCGCACCGATGTTCCGACTGCGAGAGAGAACAGATGAGTAAAGTATCAGCCGAGGACGAAAGAGAGAACTAACGCAGGATCCCCCGGATCACCAACGTGCACTTCCGAGACTTCGATATTTCTCGTCGACTCCTATCTTGCTTCTCACTCCGCCAATTGCCAACGTCTATTCTACATTTGGAAAATATACGTTAAGAAGTGTTCGAGTTCTCCCCCTTTCAATCACGCCCCCCCCCCTCCCCTCCAAGACATAGGATTATTATATTCTAAGGTTGACCTATAAGATATAAAGTGTGTATGAAATATTTAAGAGAAGGTAAAGAGGAAAAGGAAGAAAGAAGGGAAATAACGCGAGCCGAGGGAAGCGGGAGAGCGCGAGTTCCCCGTAGGTTTCCAGCTTACTCAGTTTACCGCCGACGACGCACGTCGATACGTCCATGGTGTGGTTGGCGGCTCTCTTGGGGAACAGTCTGCTGTCGCTGTACATGGAGATCATGAGCTGGTGAGCCACGCCGGTGTCGATCGAGTGTTGCAGCAAGGAGCCGGGCAGCTGAATGGAGGCCTCTATCGTCTTGTCCTTGGCGCTGATCGGCGTCGTTCGGTTGATCGTCGTGCAGTGCAGGAACCTCTCCGTGTCCGCGGTGTCCGCGACGTTCGCGTACCACGTGCACGTCAGCCCGGCGAAGCTGTCGCGCTTCACGCGGAACTCCTCGAGCGCCATGTGCCTCTTGTGCGACTGTATGGACGGCGTGAATTCCGTGATGCGCTCGATCGCTCTCACCAGCCTCGCGCACGCCCTGAACTTCACCTCGGCCCGCTTCAGCATCTCCTTCGGCAGTCTCGTCACCGAGCTGACGATGTCGATCAACATCGCGCCGAGTTCCTTCTCGTCCGCCAGGAAGTTCAGGTAATTCTCTATCGTGCGCACGACGAAATCCACCTCCACCGGGTCCGTCAGCTTCACCGCGCCGTTCCCCGTGTAATTCTTGAACCTCTTCGCCGTCTCCAGCAGACTGCCCTTCGTCAGGGACAGATTCACTTTGGAGAACTGCTCGAGGATCTTGGTCGTGTGAGATATGTACGGGCACGAGTCCGTGTTCAGGTGCTCCCATTCGCCGCTCGTGTTGCAATGATACGAAGCCTTCAACGGCGCCTGCATCAGCCCGGACAGCCGATTACCTTCGCACGGCAGCTCCGCTTTCCATCCCACTATCGTCTTCGGCCAGGTGTACACGCCTTTGTTGTTCTTCGTCACTGAAAGTAGGCCCCACGATTAACCGTTATCTTGCATTATAGCTTATTTCGAGCTCTCTAAAGTGCCGATAAAAATCGGCAAAAAAAACCACGAGTTTCTACTATGAAGTCTGTAGGGTAGAATTGAAGGAAGGAACGATCGCGAGTGTTCATTGAAATATTGAATTTCACTCAAAATGTAAAGAGAAACGCGATGAGAACACGAGTCCTTTTTACCTGCTAAAGGACAATATCGCGTGTGTTCAGATATCACAATCACGCTGACCGCCTTCGACTTGTTGCCGTTCACGGAAACCAGCAGGCAATTCCATTGTCCGTTGTGCTCCTCTTTAACCGGAACTATACTGAGGGCGCTGGAAAAGAAGGATGCATCTGCCAACGTTGGGTGATACTTCTCATCTTTTTTTTCTCCCCCCCAAGCCTGAGAAAATCCACGTTACCTGTCGACGATGCCGCTGTCCGAAAGATACCTGTTGTCCACCCTGATGTTGGGCAGATTCGTCCGCGGATCCTTGAAAGCACTCAGATCCATGACTTCGGCGGACGCGTTAGGATACCACAGCCAATTCAGCCTGGCGCTTTTGTCTATCGTGATGCTGGGCGCCCTGCATTTCAAGGTGATCGAGTCGCCGGCGAAGACCACTTGATTCTGAACCGGTCGGATCTCGATCGCCGGCGATATCCATTGGCACTGAAGCTCCTCCATGGATTTGATCTTCTTCAGTAGCTGCCCCTCGGCGTACTCCGGCGACGCGCATTTCGGCGGCGGACTGAAACGTCAAATCGACTGTAAAACCACTATTGAAAAGCAATACGTTGCAAACTACGGCATTCATCTCTCCCGCTCGTAAAGGTGACAGTAACGTAGTTATATTTTTTTCTTCGTAGTGGTGCAAAAAAATTTTCTATCCACCATTACTTGAATAGAGACGAACAATTGTAAGTAATCATGGTATACGTTACTTCAATTTAATTGAGGAATTATAGACCCAATTACTAAACCAATACAGGTCGCAATTGCAATCCCAAGGATTGTTAGACAGGTCCCTGAAACATAAATCACGTTATTAATTTCCTAGATTTTATTTCGCCCTTGTGATTTAGCCATGGCGAGAAAGACGCGCGAATTGGGTTACTCACAGCTGTTTTAACATCTTGAGCCCATGGAACGTTCCTTCTTTTAAAGTAATTAAACCATTACCGCTTAATTTCCTAAAATATGCAGATACAAACTCAGTATTTTTGTGGAATAATGATATAAAAGTAGAATAATAAGGGAACGACATTAGTGTAAATAATTAATGTACACCAGCATAAATAAAGAACGCTTTAACTTACAAGCGATCTAAGGCCAGCAAATCATGAAATAAGGATGGCGCCAGAGCTGTTATTTTATTTCCAGACAAATCGCTAGCAACGAAGCAAAGAATATATATAATAAAAAGAAATACTTATATTTTTTATAAAAAAAACATTTATACACAATTATGTTCACGTTATCGAGACTTACAGACGCTTGAGGTTTGATAATTTTCTGAACGCATAACTGTCTATTGTTGATATCTGGTTCTGGCTTAAATCTCTGAAATGGCAAATGTCATGAGATTATAGAATATTAAGGGGAAATCAGGTGGTTGTTACAAATTCTTACAGTCTTTCCAAATTTTCAAGGCCATTGAAACAACCCTCGCCTATAGAGTTAATTTTGTTTTTGGACAAATCAAGTCTCTTCAGATTTGTTAGATTCACAAATGTGTCCGGTTGAATGACATAAATGGCATTTTTGCTCAAGTCTCTGCAATCAATTAAGCAATTTATTGTTAAATCCTTGCCACTGAAAATATAAATCAAGAATAGAGTAATCTTACAGTTGTATAAGTTCTACGCTAACTCTATTGATATCCACATCCTTGATTTCTTGTAAGCGGTCACCACACTTAAGACGCAACCACTCAGCTTGAGCACCAACTGGTTTGCACGAACAATGTTGCGGACATAGCTGAATTGTACTGCCCCATGTTTGAAGCAAAATTACAAACAAAAGGATAGTTTTCATGATTAGAGAAGAATGGCCTTTAATCTGAAAAGTGTGAAAATTGATATCTTAAAACTAGAAATGATCAAATACCCGTGGTTCAAATATAAACAAATTTTAACATTCATTTCTGAATTACACAGCTGTTTCCAATAATTTTATCGTCAAAGTACCACGGCTTTTATTTTTTTTAATTAGAACATAGAAAACATAATGGACGAAACATAAGAGATGCAACGAAATATGTCATTTCGTGATAAAAAATATTGTGCGTCAATGAGCGTTATTTTCCGTTGCTACAAAATTATAAATAAGTGTACGGAGAGAAAACGAACGTCGCAAAGTACTCACGGCCCGAGGGAAGATTGTGGCTCTCACATTGTCAACGAACAGATTTTAAATAGCCGCATTTTATTTGGGTAGTTTATGTATTATTGACGCTGCGCTAACCAAAGAGAAAATTAGACACGGGAGAATCTAGCACGCGATTGCAGCACCATCTGTCGAAAATCACTTATAGTCAATCGATATTGTTACGTTGGTAGTGTCAAGAGCATTCGAAACTTTATTTCAAACGGGTTTGTTCTTTTTAACAAACCCGTGAAAAGTAGCGAAAATTCCAAGGACTGTAATTTCCTCAAAAGTAATAACAATGAAGTCGTTCGGGAAGTATTCTACTGAAATCTCTAGTTTCCAGGGATATCAGATGTTATCATATTGCTGGCGTTTCTTACTAAAGATATATTTCTTCCACTGCTACAGTGCTGCCCTCGCGTGTTCCAACTTCATTCCCGTGCGGTATTCCAGTGCCGCTAAAAAGAACGAATCTGCGTGTTTCTACTTTCCCCTCCCCACTTTAGACAGGACGATAATTGTTCAGACGCTTTTAATTTGCTCGATATCACCTGGAAAGCAAATTATACAATTATGATTGTTTTCACCAACATTGAGCTTACTCGTTAATGATATGATTGTATCATCAACTGAATCGCCGAATATCGAGCAGCTGTTAGGTTATAATCAGTGTTTGTTTCGTGTACATGAACTGCGAAATATTCGAAAATGTCGATCGAAATTGAATCCGCCGAGTGAGTGAATTGCTCCAGCAATTTCAGTTATTTCAGTTATCATAATAACACGTCTAATAATAATGACTTGCGTCGTATCAATAACGTTCGTTATGTTTCAGTGTGATTCGATTGATACAACAATATCTCAAGGAGTCAAATCTTGTGAAGACCCTACAGACTTTACAGGTTCGTTTAACTCTTAGTCGACGCATCGTCTCGATATGCGTTCAGCCTCGTATTGATAACTTTTCTTCAAACAGGAAGAAACAGGTGTATCGTTGAATACAGTTGACAGTGTGGATGGATTTGTTGCTGACATAAATAACGGCCATTGGGACACAGTTTTAAAAGCAATACAGTCGTTAAAGTTACCTGACAAGAAGCTTATAGACTTGTATGAACAGGTAAGGGTTTCGAACCAAAAATATGTTCCATATTTACAGAGCATATCTTCTGATTCAAGAGACTTGGCTCATAAAGTGTCGCATTAAGACATTAAGATGTTAACTGAAAGAACCGTTATACTTTCTCTTAAGAGAAACAATATTTAAGACCCATCACTTCTTCAGGTTGTCCTAGAGCTAATTGAATTACGCGAGTTGGGAGCGGCGCGTTCTTTGCTAAGGCAAACTGATCCCATGATCATGATGAAGCAGCAAGAGCCCGAAAGATACATTCATTTAGGTATGTTGCAACTCGCGAATCATTTTTACCAGGCAAGTGCTGATCTATTATCACCCGCAGAAAATCTGCTCGCACGTTCGTATTTCGACCCGCGCGAGGCATACCCGGATGGAAGCACGAAGGAGAAGCGAAGAGCGTACATAGCTACTGCTCTCGCCGGTGAAGTATCCGTAGTACCCTCCAGTAGATTGCTGGCCTTGTTGGGCCAAGCGTTGAAGTGGCAGCAACATCAGGGTCTGCTGCCTCCGGGGACCACGATAGACTTGTTCCGAGGTAAAGCGGCGGTTCGTGATCAGGAGGACGAGAAGTATCCGACGCAGCTGTCGAAGCAGATCAAGTTTGGCCAGAAGTCGCACGTGGAGTGCGCGCGTTTCTCGCCCGACGGCCAGTACCTGGTGACCGGCTCGGTGGACGGCTTCATCGAGGTGTGGAATTTCACGACCGGCAAAATCAGGAAAGACTTGAAGTACCAGGCGCAGGACAACTTTATGATGATGGAGCAGGCGGTGTTGTCGATGTCCTTCAGCCGCGACAGCGAGATGCTGGCCGGCGGCGGTCAGGACGGCAAGATCAAGGTCTGGAGGGTGCAGAGCGGACAGTGCTTGAGGAGATTCGAAAAGGCGCATTCGAAGGGCGTTACCTGTCTGCAATTCAGCAGGGACAATAGTCAAATCTTATCTACTTCGTTCGATACCACCATAAGGTGCGGAGGGAAAGAGTTATGTACAGGCGAGTATATACTTCAGCGATAGATCGAATAACACTGACGTTTGCCTCGCAGGATACACGGCCTTAAATCGGGGAAGACTCTCAAGGAATTCCGTGGGCACAGCTCGTTCGTAAACGAAGTGGTTTTCTCCCCAGACGGTCACAACATAATCAGGTATTGTTGAGAACTTTCCCCCGAGGTGAGGGGCTTCCCTTGTCACAACGCATGATCGGTATCATTCTTTGTGCCCCGTTGATTTCACCTCGTAGCGCCTCGTCGGACGGAACCGTGAAGATTTGGAGCCTGAAGACTACCGAATGCATAGGCACTTACAAGTCGTTGGGCGCCGCCGACCTCACGGTCAACAGCATACATTCTCTGCCCCGCAATCCGGAGCACTTTGTCGTGTGCAATCGCTCCAACACGGTGGTGATCATGAACATGCAGGGGCAAATCGTCAGGTCGTTCTCCAGCGGCAAACGAGAGGGCGGTGACTTCGTGTGCACAGTCGTGAGCCCGCGTGGCGAATTTATCTACTGCGTCGGCGAGGATCTCGTGTTGTACTGCTTCTCCACGTCGTCGGGAAAGCTCGAGAGAACTCTGAATGTGAGTACTTTTACATCTCGTGAGTGGGGGGGGAAACAAACGTTTCTGCGGTTGAACAGGGTGGAAATTCAGCGATAAGGAAGACGTGTCTCTATCACCGTGACATTCGTGTGAACATTCAGCCGCGTTGAAACTCGGCTGAGCGGCTGACACCTCCTATAGAAATCCTTCTGTTCCCACGACTGAATTTTCGTCTGGCCCCCAGGCGGCGGAAGATTCAGTCGCACCAACGGAATGATCTTTTCCGTGCGAGCGTCCCGACTAAGCTACATTCTCCGCTTCTTCTCAGATACACGAAAAGGACGTGATCGGCTTGGCGCATCACCCCCACCAGAATCTGCTGTGCTCTTACAGCGAGGACGGTCTCTTGAAGCTGTGGAAGCCGTGAACCAGCGAAGAAATCATCGTCTTCTTTTTCTACTTCGTCGTTCGCCCTAAGAAACATCTACACCCTGATTTTCATGTACAATAACAGTTCTTAAGATATCGAATACTGTGTAACGTGAATCATTTTTGGAATTCATACAATTTATTATTGTGTAACTACACTCGTCATTTATTAACGAGCACGCACATACTGTATATATATATATATTCCATTTGGGCAGAAAAATGCACACAAAAACACGGACAGTTGATTGTTACGATTTCGTTCCAATTAGGAGCGCGATTAGGCGCGCGCCTTCGACGGGGTCTCTTCACGTTCTTCGGCTTCTCATTACTCGGCCAAACGGCGTTAACGAGCAGGGAAACGCGCGATTTTTCACGGAAACCCGTCGATCCATGCTGAAGCATTGGACGTAACGCGTCCGCCGCGGGCAATAATAGACATTACGCTCAGGTCTCGGCGGTATCTGATCGTGCGAACCTAATCGTTACAGCGTCGCCGACGCGGCCGAGCCAGGTAGATAGGATACGGGCTGCAGGGGTGGGTGGTTGGCTCATTCAGGACTAAGTGCACCTCTCCCCTCGTACCTATTCGCCCATCGTCGTCACGTAGAACGTGGGCCTTTCACCGTAGGCCCCGTGCGTGCTCGCGCGCGCGCGCGCGCACGTTGCCGTAATTGGGCCCGAGCAAATAAGCAATCACTATATTTCGGCTCGGCAAATATTATAATAACAGGCTGGTGGGGTTAACCGGGTTATCGGTCGTGCGATCGTCGGCTCAGGCGTCTTAGACAGCGCCAAAACCGGCACCGACCTGCTGCTCCTTTTTGCGCTGGCCTGTGTATGGCGCGGCCGCTCGCTCACCGAAAACGACCCTACGTTAATATCTTCATAAAACCGGCGCGGGGCGATCAATCAAACCGATGCGCGGGACGTCGGACTCGAATCGAGCGTCGCGTCGCACAGTACGTAGACGCCGGTGCCGTCGCTTTTTTTCCTAAACACGTCCCCGTTTCCTCTCGCGCGCGCCTCTTCGTCGTCTTCCGAGCGGATGATCAGGATAACCTTGAGGTACAAGGATCTCGGCTGTTCGTCGCGCCTTTTCGATTTTTGATTTTGAATCTTTACAGCAGAGTCAATGCAACATTGAAAAAAAAAAGATACAAGGATCCGTTACTCACACTTGCGTTTCTGAATCTTCGCGATCGCGAATTTTTGTCATCTCCAATGGAACTCCCTGCCGTAGAAACAGATTTCTTCGGCCGGGTAAGTCGAGACCGGTACGTTTCTTTTCTTTTTCTCGATTTTAATAACGATTTTTCAATGTTGGTTTGGAGCCTCCTCTGCAACAAAGTCAATGTAAGTTTGAAAAAAAACAGATACAAGGATCTGTGTGATCTACTGATATCTCTCAAGCTTGGCTCGCGGATCCCTTAATTTGTAATACGATACGCATTTCCGTAGGGATAGGCCCTTCTTTTGGCAAAGAGGAATTCGTTATGCAATAATAATAATAATATAAGGGGAAAATGTTTCTTCAAATGGATGCGTTCCGATGCATGCGCGCGATACGCGCGTTTCGATGTCTGCCAGCGGCGGAACCCGTAATTTATTTACGATTACAGGAGTACGCGAGATCGGAAGAATTTCTCTCACGGAGCGGGAAGACCGCGTGAAAATTCACCGTCGGCTCTTTTGGCATGTAATACGCACGTGGAAACTAATCGGCCGGATCCGGCCGTTCCGCTTCCACCCGGTTCTGTCTAATGCGACTTTAATGTCATTGGATATTTTTCACTTTGCTCCAGTTTCCTGTCGGTGTCCTCGCGCAGTTAGATTATCGGCCCCGCCGCTGATTTTTCTTCCTTGTAGTTATACCAGAAACCGCCGGCGATCTTTGTGTGACTTTCGATCGTCGTTTCAATGTTAACTCGAAGTGCGAGATTACACGGGGAGATCCGGTCAGTCCTTTTTTGCAAGTTTCAGTTTAATTAAGTGTAGAAACTGGATTTATTTTTAATCACAGCTGGAAATGAATTAAGTCACTGAAGGCTCCTGTTTCCTCGGCGCGGTTATCTTGATTGAATGACGTTAGAAGCGAGGAAACGTAAGCCCCAAAATTCTTGAATATGTTAAAATGAAAGGATATGTCCGTAAAATGATGTTTGTGATCAGTTAAGCACAACGATCAATAAACAGCCGTAATATAAACGCGACGAAATCATGAGAAAAGATAGGAAGGTATGGTTGCGTGTTGTATTAATTTTACGGTTGTTTGTTCATTATTAAAGCAAAAGGAAAGTTTTCGGAATATTTCACAGATGTACTCGCGATTAATCGCAAAAAGTATCACCTTGTGGACATATCATTTGATTTCCACGAATATGTCTCGCGAGAATTTTCGACATGCGTTTTCTCGTTTTCGACGAACAAACCAACTGCCCAAGTTGGATCAAATTGAACGGAGCACGAAGCAACGTGTCGATTGTACGTTTGGATTTCTTTTCCGCTAAATTAAATTAAATCCAAATTATATACGCCCGCGTTGGTTTGTTCCTAATTCGCCGACGTCACAGGGAAAATCGATTGAAAGCCGGGGAGGACGATCGGCGTGGGCGATCGGATCGCAGGAATCGCCGGATAATCAATGGCCATCCGCGTCTGTGTTTACCGGTGACCTGCCGCGAAGGTGTGCGCGTTTTCGACTTGCCGGGGACTTGAGATGATTAGACGTAACACGCAGCGCGTCTGCGGGACTGTTTTGTGTTCCGAGTGAAACGCGTGTAATCACAAGACGCATTCACCGGCCATAAAGGATTTTCGAGAGGCGAGCGGCCGGTCGAATTAACTGTAACCGTTATGCGCAAAACCAGATGCCACTCTTAGCGTTACCGGTACCGTAACCGGCCGTCTCGTGTAATCGCTACGGCTGTGAGACACTCGATGCACTCGTGATAGCGTGATAGTCGCTCGATCATGGACCTAATGGCCTAACGATTCAATCCGAATGGAAAGAGAGAGAGAGAGAGAGACGACGATGCGATTTCGACGATTAAACGAGCCTAATAACACGATCAACGACGAACAAGCGAGAAATTAACGATCAATTCGCCATTGTTCATCGAAGGCGCCGCACTGCTCAATTCGAAACGAAATGCACGAAAATAACGTGGAAATACGGCAAGGGTAGGTGAAATTTCACGTAAGAACCTTGGGGAGGGAATCCCCATCGCGAGGAGGGAGGAACTACGAACGGTTGGTCTTTTCGGGAAGGAAATTCGCTCCACTAATTCCGCTTCCTCCGCCGCGATATCGTACGAGTGCCTTCAAACCTTATCGGATCTGCCTCGGGTGAGCCTTCCACTTCCTCGAAGGACGTAAATTTTTTCGCAGTGAGACCACACACTCGCGCGTCCGCTCTTGAAGCGCGCGACAGTTCTCTTCCTTCTCCGAGAAGGTTCGCGCATTCGTGTCGGAGAGCGATAGGTGAGATCGTTCGAAGGTCCTTCGGCTTCTAATAACCGCGAGGACGGTTCCTTCGGAGAAACAATGATCCGGGATATATCTTGGCCGGTGATATCGGTGATACGCTTCTGGAAGCCCCGAGCTCTCCTAGCTCTCGTTTCCGTATTTCCGGAAGACTCCCCAATTTCGCGATCATAATTTGTTAATAATTGGACATTGGTTTTGTGGACCCATAGTAGAAGGGCCTGCTCTCTCTCTCGCTGGCCAACTGGCCCCAGGTGTGCGCACGGGGAGCGTGGCGGACGCGTGCTTCTCCCCTCTTTAACCTTCGCTTGCAGCCGAACGCGCTCGATTCGGCTCGCTCCTTTCTTCCTCGTCTTCTTCTTCTTCCACCGCCTTCGTGTCTTCTGCTTCTTTCTCTTTCATCCCGCGCTCTTTCCCTTCCGTTTATTCTCATCTCCAAATCGCGCCCGATGCCCCTCGCCTCGATTTGACGCGCGCGCGCGATTCCGTACCCGTTGATATTAATTCGCAAGTGCGTGAGAAGATAATGTGGGGAAAGTACAGCGGTGAGAATAAACAAAGTGTACGTTGTGATTTTATAACGCGCACGAACGGAGAAGGAAGGGTACGTTTTGTTTCTTCGGGGAGACACGGTGGAATTCTTCACTTCTAATTCGGACGTTGTCGTGCAAAATGTAACGGACATCACCGCGAATAAATGTTCACCGGCGAATTCCGCGAGAAAGAAGGGAATCTCGTTACATGAATGACAGGTTTCGAGTATCTGCGTAATTTTTAAGTTAAATAATTAATTTCGTTTGATTCGAGCGAATTCTGAAGAGTCAGTTCTGAAGAGTCCTGAAGAGGAAGTTGATTTTTGACGGATTATTAAATAAAATAATAAATAATTAATATAAAATAATTAATAAAAATTTTAGGGAATATAAACACAATCAGACGACAAAATCTCGTCTTGCTTTCACTATTGAATTTTAAGTGCGTTCTACTCCGACTTGAAAAACTGATTACGAGGAGACTTAAATGTGAATAATGCAACTGAATTCGATTGATTATTCTATCAGTGAGAGAATGATCTCGATTGCCGCACGATGCAAACGGAGATTGCAACATAGACGAGATAATAAAATGGGGTATCGTCGTGTGTAGTGTTGGACAGCGGCAAGTTTCGAGGGTGCCGCGCGGTAGAGAGGGATTTGCATTCGCGGAAAGGTGGCAATTACTCGCAACGGAATATAATGCAATTATCGAATTAACCCTCGCACCCCCACATAATTGCTCGCGACTTCACGATTTAAGTGGATAATCATTGGGAACCGGCCGACCGGGCGAGCGCCGAAATTCAGAGCCGAGCGTCAGAATGTGGGGCGGCAGATCGACACGGCGCATCGTGTAATTTACGTTGCGCGTATGCACGCACCGTTTGCTCTAATGGCGAATTTAACGGGCGACCTCGCTTCCTTCCGATGCATTCCGGCGAATGTCGATCCGCTCGACGGCTCGTGTCTATTTTCTCTCATAACGACGCCTCTGTCAGTCAGAAAAACGTGGGGTGCAATTACAATGAAAAAGGAGAACCGAATAAACAAAACTGAAGTAATCTTCTCCCAGGTGAAATATTACACTTATCTTTTGTCCCGTGAAATTTCGTCTTGTAAAATTTCGGTCTACGGTGTTTCATTGAAAGAAATCAAAAAGAATGAAACAAATAAGCCTGAGGTAATCTTCTTTAGTAACGTATCATACGCGTTTTGCGTGTTAACTAATTTAAGTTGAATACAGTCCCGAGTAAAATCATCATATTTGACCGAGGTCCTGTTGAAACTTCGGTCTGCTTTAGTTGAGATTTTTCCAGAAAAAAATGTAAGAATTCAAACAGCTCGGTGGCATGTTTAAATCGTTCGCGGAGAACAGCTGTTAATGAACGTTGTAACGAAAACAATCGCCTTTCTCACGGTTGCGCACCGTCGAGTAAGAAATAACATTTTGGTTAAATCGCGCGATTCATCACGAAGCGGTATTTTCTACGCTCGTATCGATCGCGGAGGGAAATCGAACGGCGAGCCCACGAATGCGGGGTGGCGTCGCAAACTCGAGAACAAATTCAGCGCCTGATCGAAAGGCTACTCGGTCACACAGGAGGGTGCCGCATTGTTACGTTTATAGCCTTCATTTTCACCTCCGTCTCTCTTGCGCCTCCCTCGTTCGCGCGGGGCTCATTGTTTCGCGGAACTGTTGAAAACTCCATTGTACCGGCGACCTCAATGCACGATTCTCAAAAAGGGCGCGCGATTGTTTCACTTCTCTTTTGAGTCTATTCTTCTCGGCGCCGGCTAATTTGCCGGCATTCGTCGGCCCGCGACGCCCGCGATTCACGAAACATCGGGATGACGGGCACCACTTCGGGGATACCGATGTGCGTAGCCCGCATTGCGATCTCCTCGCATCCGGTTTATCGTTGAGGATTAACTTAAACATTCGAGGCAACGAACGGCGTGTTTTCAGTGAATCTCAGAACCTAATCTTATCGCGACGTGTAATTCGCGCGTGATTTAGCGACGTGTAAGGAAAATCCTGAAAATCCATTCCACGGTGGAGTAAAATTCAATTAATGAAAGAATAAAAATAATCACACACGAAATTGCTCGGTTTTCCTTTAAGAAATAACGCGGCAAAGATAAGGCGCTCTTTCAATACATTGAAAGAGCGTACGTGAGAAATATTCGTTTGCATCGAAATGTTAAAAAAATTTTTTTCTTAAACAAAGCAGAAGTGAATTCTTTCAGCTGTTGCGTTATTTAAGCGTAATCGCAACATCGTGTGAAAGTCGTCAGGTTTTTTTTTTTCAAGCGAGAGCATCCGTAACTGTCTTGTACTCCGATTGGAAACTCCGATTCAATCATGGGCACCACCCCCCTCGTTTGAAAGGGCGCTTCCCCGTCCTTAATCACTAGGCTACCGACGTACCGAAGACGCTTCGTATTCATTTTACGAAGTGGGATCAACGGTGCTTGGGAAAATTCCGCGTCGCAACTGCGGTCGCGCCATCGATCCTTGACGAGCACGTCCTCCCCTTCCGGTTTACGTCTATTCGTTATGATTTCAAAGACAGTCGAAAGAGAGGAGAATATTTCTAATTTCTTGTGACTTGTTTTTAATAATGCCAAGTACCGGATTTCGTCTGAATAATTAATGAACGATATGTCCGGCAAATTTCCCGAGCAAACATCGACGTTCACTTCTCTTTATCGCGATCTAAACGCATTGCCAATCAGACCTAACTTTTTTCTCAATGTTGATCGACCGATCAAACTTTCGTTGATTCCGGAGGAAAATTATCACAAAGAAAAAGATTATCAATCAGCCGAAATTTTAACCAGCACAATCGTCACTTAATTTGCGATAAACTTTTTTATTTATTGTTCATTGAAAAGAATCCTAAGTTGAGTAAACCGAAACGTACGTCTGTTTAGATATTTACTGTTTATACATTTATATTTCATTATTTTTACTATTAGATTCTTAAAAATTCAGATTAAGGTACTGTTACTGCACATTGTTTACGAAATACACGGTTATCAAATTCTAATGAGGCGAAACTCGCGCGGGACCGGCAATGCGTTAAACAACAATCGTGCCTCGTTCGTTTCGTCCCGGCGGCGAAGATAGTCGCGCACAAACAAGGTCGGCGATTTTCTCGAGCCGCATTACAAATCACCGGGATGGCCTCGGGGGCTACGGGTCCTTTTCTCTCAGCGGCGGTCCCCCCGGAATTCCGAAAATCAATTTTTTCCCCTGGGGCGTCAATTAAGCGGAGTTTTTCCGTCTTCGACGTAGGTCCGACGGGCGAACCGAGCGCCACGATTTCGGTCGTTGGAAAGCGTTAATCGTCACGGCCGCGTTTCCCCTCTGTCTCTGCCGCGCTACGTCCATTGCAATTTTCAGACTTTCGGCTACCGAAGTCGTCCTCTCGACTAGGCCCATTCGTCTAGGTGTTAATCTTCCCGAAGAGGACGTGACTCGGCACCAGTTTTTCTCTGTTAGTCGAGCGGTGTTGGTAACGACAGGAGAATAAATATTTAGGTATCATCCCCCATACTAGCCGTCGTCTCCTGTATGCGTCATGTCCGCCTAATCAAAGCGCTTTCATCTCTGACAGGGGAATGTGTTGAATCGATATCATTAGGATCACAATAAATGCGAGTGGCATAACGTAAAAGCGAAGAACCGTTGCACGCTTGATTTACACGCGTCTTAAGCGTCATCTCAAGCGATAATAACTGCAGGTTCTATCTGGCCCAAAATTTTTCTCGAAATTATCTGTGAAATTCTTTCGCATGGTTCGTGCACGATATTTTTAATAATAAAAAAGTATCAAGCGAGCTTCTCAAGATATCGAAGTTTACAAACGTACTCGAGAAATCAGAGAAATCTCACTAAAATTATAGTCATTTTCGGCCTCAATTATATTTTCTTCTGATTTTTCTGATTATAATTCTTTCACTTATACGATTACAGTTACGAATACCAACAATTTTTTTCCTCAGTGTGAATACAGTAAAGAATTTTGTATTGAAAACGGACTTCTGAGAGATTTTTGTCTTATTTTAATAAGGTTAATATGTTAATATATATTTGTATATTTTTTAACATATTCCTTGCGTTAAAGTAAGACAGAAATTTCAGTGCACCGTTTTTAACACAAAATTTTTTACTGTGCTGGATGCGAATTTAGAGGTGAGCAAAATTTCACTTAGCCCAAGCTTCCGCTCGAGATACAATTTTTCCACGTGGTTCATACGCGATGTCTTTAAAAAAAGAAATATCAAGTAAGTCCTCTAAATATCAAGATTTACAAACGTGCCCCGGCAGGATGCGAGTTCAGAGATGAGCGAGCGACTTAAATCGCTCGGATCGGCGATTAATGTGCGAACCGGTGACCGGTAGAGGTGTCGGTAACTCGGCGGAAGTTCTGCGGAGTTCTCTATTTCACCTTTCGATTATGCTGGACCGTGTGTACGCGCGTATAATCGGCTTACGCGTGTTCGCGGTTGCCTCGATCGAACACACACGCGAGAAAGAGGGAGAGAGAGAAGAGGGTCAGGACCGTCCGTTCTTTCTCGTTCGTTTTCGTCTCCAGTCTCTCCTGAAGGCCCCGACGAAAACAGAAAGAGAGAGGCGTGCGAAGCGAAAAACCGCAGCGTCGCGAATTTAGGCCCGCTTTGACAATCCTAATCTCGTGAAATATACGCGCGAATAACGAGCCGGACGATGAGGAAGTGAGATAAAGAGAGAGAGGAAGAGATTCGCGGCATGTCGGATTAAAACACACCGTAGCCAAGCCGCTCTAAAAGTTGACGCCTGCTAAATGGCGCTAATAGTAATCCTATTCATTGTGACGCGATACTTTAGGCGCGTCGTGTCGTCTATTTGTGCGGATTACCGGCGGAAAGGCCGGCCGACTTCTTTCCACACGAGTAGCTGAGCAGGTGGAGAGACGGCTCTCCTTCGCGGAAGATGACCTCTCTACAGAGAGTGTTGAAATAAAAGCAATTTATATTTACCTTTCGACCCGCCACCGCTGGCCACTATATGCTGTGTGTAGCACTTTTTTTGTTTTACATTCGCAACACGATAACGTATAGCCCCATGTTGCGGTACAGATCCGAAAGCACATGTGTTGACTCGCGGTTTAAATCATTTAATATTGCCCGTGACGTTTAAATGGAGTGAGAGAGAATGAAAAAGGCACTCTGGGCTCTGTCCAATTTCACACGTGATGTCACTCGTAAATGTTGGGTTGACGCGAAAGTTTGTTTCGTCTTTTCGTCAATTCTTTGCTGAGATATCCCACAATTGTTCAGCATTGATGTCACGTTTCTTCAATGTTTCCGTCCCGAATCTGTAGAAAATATGTAAAATGCAGTCCGACTTCTACGATAGTAAAACTTTCTTTATTAAAACCTTCACAAATACGAAACTTTTTTCGGATCCTTATACAGACCAGAAATACACACACATACACACACACACACAATATAAAAACCTGCCCTCACAGCCCCGGCTGACGGAAAGTGATAAATTTATCGTCGGAGGGTTGAAAGTAAGTAAATACCACACGTGCATTTTGATGAAGAAAAACGTAACAAACTTCTGCAACGACCGAACGGAGTGACTTGATTACAAGTGGAGCGATTTATTCGTTAATTAAACGGATGGTACGCGACTCAAGGCGTGTGCGAAAGTATCGCTCGGCAATAATAACCGACAACTCTATCGCACGAGCGAGAGACGAAAGGGAGAGTCTTCTTACGCGTCAGCCCCGCGTCTCGCCGAGAGCTGCGGGGGTTCAAACCGGTCTATTACCCGCGTCCTAGTTATTAATTATACTCATGCCGTCGCTCCGTGCGATTAAACGCGTATCTCGCCGTCTCATACTGAGTGATTCATCTCGGAAGTGCGGCGTGTTCACGGCGGGACATCGCATCGGTGCGCGCGTCCGCCTCGATCTACCCCCCCCCCCCCCCNNCCCCCCCCTCCAAGCTGCGATGTAACGCATTATATTAGTCGGGATGTTATAATCTTCTACACAAATATATCCCCCGAGCCACGTTCTCAAGGATGCGCTCCTTTGTAGTGAAATAATAGGAGAGCGACGCGGCCGCGCGCGGGTCTGTTTATGCGGAATGTTAACGCGAAATCAGGGTCGCCGAAAGGGGAGTGCCTCCAGCACACGTCGTCGCTCATTCCCACACACTGAGAGAATCCCACTAAAATTATGGTTATTTTCGGCCTCAACTGCGTCCTTCTTTCTTGTTTTTTTTTATTTCAATCCGAGAAACAGTAGCAGCATTTATACGAGTAAGATGATTTTTGATATCGTAGTCTCCCGTTATATCGAGGGGAAAATATCTGAAAGATAAATAATGTTTATTCGGTGGTGGCTAATAACACACTTACTTATAAATTACTTATAAATGAATATATTGTTAACATCTGCTGAATAAACACTTTACATCTCTTAGATTCTCTTAGATCGAAAGAAACGATCCTCCTGACTGTAATTCTCTCGCTTGTGCGATTACAGTTACAAACGCCGAAAACGTTTATCTCAGCGCATGAAAGCAGTGATTCTCCGTGTGTGACATCCACAGGACTCTGCGTGAAAGAGACTAATGACTAGCTCCGCAACGCGCGGAGGTCAAGCGTGCCTGGTCGCTTAGCTGTAAATCGAAGAGAGTTCGTCGGTTGGAGGGAACGGGGTGCGCGGGTCGGATGAGATGCGAGAGACGGTCAGTTAGAAAAGCCACGAGACCTGTCGACAATTACGCGATCGTAATCGAATGACTCGCGATTGACGGATTAAGCGGTGCGTCGGGCACGCCGAGGCGGTTCACGTGCGTCTCGATGGGAGCGACGAGGAGCGGCCGGCCGCGCGCGGGCCTGACGCACAACTCCGTTGTTTTCTACTTACTCTCGTATAATTACGATTATAGGAGCGCGCGCACGTGTGCGTCGGTGCTTTACTCCCCGTGTCGGAGATCGTGGGAACCGGCGTGAAGGGAGAGAAGGACGGGAGGCGGCTGCGGGGTGAGTGGAAGGAGGAAGGAAGGAAGGACGGACGGACGGTCTCTCGAGGTGGAGAAATGGACGGGGGGGGNGGAGATGAACGAGGGTGAACGGAGGCAGGCTCTGGATCTCTCTCTCTCTCTCTCTTTTTCTGCTCGGCTTCGGGTGTGCCAGAAACGAGCGCTGTAACGATCCGTCGTGAGTGCGCGGTGGAGTGCGTCAACGGTACTCGTCGATGGTGCTCCCAGCATTATGGGCGCGATCAAAGCGTTATATTGTTTGAGGTCTTATTGCGCCGTGTAAACACGCCGAGGTAGGAAGAGACCCTCGAGCGGAGCGACACGTACCAAAACACTCTACAGCGACATGCCCGCTTATCGATAGACCGCGAATCCCCCTCCGAATCCCCACCGAAGCTGTAATCCCGTTCACGTAATACGCGATTATGCGCTCAAGGTTGCGCCGAAGGTGATCTCGCCGCGCCGAGGAAAAATGTGCGCCGGTCAGTGAGACTTTCCTCGCGTCGGCGTCGTCTATGCTACATCATTCCCTAGATCGAAACTTTTTACTATCTATTTAATTATCGATCTGTCTATTTAACAACGCGCTGTTGCCCGCGATTTCTTCGATGCACGCAACGTCTCTTCGATGAGGGGTGAATTTCGTCGGTCCAACCGCTGTTTTCCCTCGGCGGCGGAAACCTTTCTCGACCGACGCGGCCCGGGAAGGACAATTCGATCGGCATTCAACCGTTGTCGCGTTAACACGATTTCGCAACTTCGAGGCCGACGCGAATCTCCGACGCTTCTTTCGCTCCCGGGCGATCCACAAGGTTGGCCGATAATCAAGACGTTTTTCCAAGGAGAGAAATAGGAAAGCAGGAGCGAGACGGGCCACGCGTACGAGACGGGACGCGCCGTCGACGCGCGATAATTGGTGGCTCGGCAGAGAAGTATTCCTGCCGGAGCGGATCGTCGTCGTCCCTCTTCGTTGCAGTCAGTCGTAGTAATTTAGCAGGTAGCAAAGGCGGCCCGGTCGCGGGGATCACCAGCCGCCCTATCTCACAGCGGCGTTCCCCCGACCCTCGCCCCCCTCCTTCCTCTCCCTTCGGGCCCTTCTTCCCGGTCACCCGGTTGGCTGCAACCCGCGCGTATTTAAAAGCGTTTAAGGGCGCTCTCCAGACTCGAGTGCTCTCCCGCCCGGGCGTCCACAATGGTTCTTGCGTATTATTTGTTGGTGAAATAACATGCTGTCAGTTATGGGAGATATGCTAAATATATAGGCACGCTAGATTCCCGAAGGAGAATCGATCGAACTTTCGGTCGTCGTGTCGACGCTCGAGTGTTGTGCTTCGAGTCACGACGAGCCACGGCACGTTCGGTGAGCCCAAGACTGGCCAGAGGGGGGGGGGGGTGATCTCTATAGACGTAAAAAGCCCCCCTTTCACGGGGAGACAATCCGCAGCGATTGAGGAGGTACCACCGCGGCTCGCTTCAGGGATGGATCGCGCGGATCGATTCGGACACCCTTCGTCTCGATCGCAACCTTCTTCTTCTCTCTCGCCTTTCCTCCCTTCCGCCCGTCCTCCCCTTCGAGGCCCGTCGAGCTGGCCGACGTGCCGCGCCGGGAAGGCGTGGACGCACCGTTTATTTTTTTGGGAACCCGCCGTCGATATCCGACAATCGTTCTTCTTCTTCTGCCGCGCGAGAGAGGCATCGCCATGGATTCCGGATAGAATTCCGGACGCCGCCGTTTGCTACCGACGCCGTCCAGGCCTTTACCGTGCGTGCACGGCTGCGTGTTCGCTTGTGAACACGCGCGTCCTCGGGCGAAATAATATTGATCCTCATTGCGTGGGAAACTGTAGAGAAAATCGTAAAACGGATGAAATGAAGCGGGTATGAGAGGAGAGCGACGAATGCACGAGAGAGACACGCGCCGGCGGGGATATGAATTTCGGTAAGTCACACAGGAGACTTGAAGTTGGACTTTTGTTGGATCGAAACGCCCTGCCAGACCGTGGAACATGCGACGACGATGATGTCAGAATGACGATAAAATGATCGGAAAGCAAGTTTTTGTAAGTTTTTTCATTTTGACGTCATTTTTATGTCATCGTCGTTATATGTTCTACCTGGGATCCGCATCAAGCAGTTCACTCGGGATACCTCGCGGAAGCTGTTTCTTCGAAGAGAGAGAGGGAAATAGAGAGAGAAAGAGCTCGAAACAGTCATCAACGGTTGAAGAAGAGCGAGGAAGCGAGAGAGTTGAACGCTCGCACAGGCGATGTTTACTTTATATTCGGGTCATTATTTCGCATTCGCCCACGACCCGGCGTTCACGCTCGCCTTAATCTAATAAAGCAACTAATAACTAATAATAACTTAATACACTCGGGCCGGAGAGAGGGCCCGTAATTATGTGCTCTTTAATTATGTGGGTCCTGCGCTCGATCGAATCGACGTTATTTGATTATCGAGCCGGACGCGTACATAAAATAACGAAGAGGGAGGAGCTGTTTGTTTTTCGGACACTGATGGGCCCGTGAACGGCGGATTTAGGGCCAGATCGGCGTCCGATCGGGTGTACCGAGCTCGTGTAGACGCGGCCACGTGAGAAGAAGAATGATGCCAGCGTTTTTTCGCAGCGTCCGGGGGAGACGAAATTTATTACGCACAGTCCGCCGCTTTTAAATCGAGAATGATTATTAGCGAGACAGAGAGAGAGAGAGAGAGAGAGAGAGGGAGAAAGAGAGAGAGAAAAAATGTGATATTTTACTCTCGAGAGCCCGTCAGAACGCAGTTTCGATCAATTACAAAACCCAGTAAGCACCAAATAACGGTAACATCAGCGTTATGTCAGTGTGATAATTTCCCGCAGGACGATGTGAGCATGGTATGTACAGCATATGCTGCACGTAACAGTTACATATTGTTGAGTCGGGGAATTATAACGTTGATGTAACGCCACTGTTACCCGATGTTTACCTGCAAATAACCTGGAGCTTCCCCCTTATGCGTGAAATATTAAAGAAACGGGGATTGAATGCAGCGGGTGGTTCGCCGAAAAGCGGGCACGCGTTGTCGGTGCGTTCGCATATTAAATTAAAATAATGCAGCGCGCCCCGCGCTTTTCTTCGCAAAGTACTCGCGATAACAAGAATAGGTTAACGGTCGGTCGAGAAAATTAAGTGGGCCGCGGCGCGCGCGTGCATCCGCACGCAGCTGTGTTACCACAATGCACGTGCCGCGTTTCGCACGCGTGTGCGCTTTCGCTATCGTTACGCGAAACGGCACGTGACCCGCTTTTAATCGCGAATCTCTCGCAAAAAAGGAAACATTATCTTGGCAATTAGTCGCGGGAAACGCGCGTGAAGTATAATCTCGGCGTCATGGGCGCATACCGTTACCCGCACAGATGTTAAATTCCCCGGTCATTTTCACCGACATAATCGCGCTCTTCACCCGTGTCTGATAAATGATCGGTCCATCACTCGTTTATTTATTATTTATCAAACAGAGAAAATGCACAACGAAGTGTAAATTGAAAAAATTCAGTATGCAATCCGTGTGTGTTTGAAATAAGTGGCCAACTTTCAAGAATGCTTTACTTGGCATACTTAGCAATTAATACTCATAGTAAATCTATTTGTTATCACTATAATAACAATTTGCTGTGTCAGCAAAAAGTTTTTCTCTATATGTGCGTGTAAGTAAAAAGATGAGAACATTTTATAAAATAAATTATATAAATATGAATAATATATATGATAATATATATTAATACTTATTAATAAATATGTAAATTAATTTATAAATATGTGCAAATATATATATATATATATATACACATATTCATAAATATAAATTTCTATATATACATAATTATAAATGTTTATTGAGAAATTATTCATTAATTGATATTAATAAATACTTCCTCTTCAAGTCGAAACCACGCCTTTTGTTCGTGACAAGGTTTGACAGAAGCGGCTGGCAAATTTGGAGTCACGAGTGCCATGGGAGCGAGACACTTCCCTTTGGAGAGGAGAGCTCCTAATAAATAACCGTACGGCGTTTCGGGGAATCGCCAGTCGAGCAATTAACGTCGGGCCGTCGAGCGATACTCGATTGCGTCCTCCTTTTTTTAATTTTTGCTATAAAGGGTGCGAACGTGACTGACAGACAAGGGCGTGCGGCCGGATGGGGTGTTTGCCGGCACGACAACTCTCCTCTCGCGGCTTTTCGGAGATTCGCTATCCGGCGAGAGCGCGATGAGAAGAGAGAGACGAGATCTCGTTAGGATCCAACCTGGTTAACGTTATGACAACCTCCTCCCGGTCGGCAATTACCGGATTACAATGTAAAGATGCTAAAGGTGGTAAAACGCTGACAGGGTCACAGACGCTTATCGTGGGGGCCCCTTTGTGTCCGGTAACGAGTTGCGAGTGTGGGCGGACGTCGGTGCGTGAGACGCGCGCGTTTCACCTTATATCCTGACGGGATAATTTTCTCCCTCGGCTTATCCCTCCCTTCGTTCCGCGAGGGAGAGAGAGAAAGAGCGCGGGCGCGCGTATAATTCGCGCGCACCTTCACCGTCGCATCACGACGCCGGTTACAAGGTGCTTCGCTCTCGGGCCCCAGGATTCGGCTTATTTGCCACATCGGCCACGTAACTTTTCAGCAGCGCGCTCGATCCCGCTTTCTAGAAACTGCCCCTCACGAGTGATCGTCGTGGCAACGCAATTACCGTCGTAGACGATCCGTGAGGCGCGATCGTGAAAACATATTTTCGCTCACGTGAAATTTGAGGGACCGCTGCTTCGGTCGATCGCAAATTGAAGGTTTCCGATTCTCAATTTTTAATGCGAAAAAACGTGTATGAAAAGGATGTTCGTATCGGAAGATCCGTCCGTGTCAGCGAGCCAAATGAATTTATCAATTAAATTAAATTGAACTGCAGAATGGGGGAAATCATATCGATCGAAATATTTAAATTAAGCTGCTAATCAAATGAAAATCAGTTTAATTTTCGTCTCGAACACGAACATTCAAGGAATATGGAAACATGCGTGGAAACGTTGAAATTTAATTCCCAAGCCAGAACGAGATACACCGTTTCCATCCGCGAGAAGCGGACGGAAACGTTTCGCGAGTTCATTGCGTTCCGTGCGCCTCGTAAAAAATCTCGCGCGTTACCTACGCGAGGCGAGCCTTATGTAAGTGTCATTTACGCGCGAGCCGCTCTTTTATTTCCGCCGTGGTGTTCTGGCTATCGGTCAAGGTAAAGTGTTATTTGATTTGTGGCTGAGAGAAAGAGCCGTTCGTCTGTAATAAGCGTACCGCCTCTTCCTCAATATATCTGTCTTGATGGCTCAATGCATGATGCACACGCGTGACCGCATAAGAACGTCGTGACTTTACAACGCGTTCACGAAACGGATGCAACTGTACCGTGAGCGGCGCTGCTTCGGGCGCTGTAAAGAATATTCTTGTGTACGCAGACCGGGGCACACGGACATGCGAGTTTCCGTCGAACGGAAACGATCGAATTTGTCCTTGGATCAAACATCCCACGGATGTCAAAGTTGCTCGAGTCGCGCGTAATAATGTAAATGAAAAATTACAGAAATATTATTGGGAATCAATGTGTGTACGGGATGTGTGGGGGGATCTTGAAATGTTATTGTAAAGATAAAGCAAAAATGAAAATTAACAAATAATAATAAGAAACAATATATAAATTGCACACTAGCGTATCCTACGCTGAAAGAAGAAAAAAGTGTTACATTCAAGTAAATATTTACTTAATCCAAACAAAATAAACTAACGTTCCTTAGCAAATATTTATTTGAACATAGTAATTTCTCTCTTCAGTGTAACCTTTGCGATTTCGGTAACATTTGAAAGGCTTTAATTGAGCGAGACACTCGAAAGTTTTCAATAAACGATGAGGTGTGAGATAAAAAAGATTAACACCGTGGGATAGATAAAAGCGTTAAAGGCTTTCCTCGGTCATTCAGGTGCTTCTTCTCGGAGCACACTTATACGCACGTTTGCGCAAATACGCGCTTTCATCGCGGATCATCGCGAAGGCAGAGGCCTTCTCCTCGCGCCCCGCTAGAGAGATGGAGTTGTTTTTAATACGACCGTAAAGAGAGACTTGCGCGCGAAGAGCGTACGAATGCAGGGACAGACGAAGCCGTACGAAGCCATAACGCGCGCGCACGAGGCGCAGCGCGATAAAAGTCTTTAGGCACCTGTCGTTCGTGCTCGGATCGCCAGAAAGACCGGCACAGATGCTGCCGCTCTTTTCGCCGAGACAACGAACTGACACTCGTCCGAAGATATATTTCCACTATTAGCTACTAACGGGCCTCCTTACCGTTACGTCTTCCCTAGCTGTAAATGCATAATCGATCGCGTCTATTTCAACGAGCTGTGCGAGTCAGCGCGGATCGAGCCGGTCTGAAACAATATGTGAGACCTGTATTATGACGCGGACCGATGAAACAGTTTCACAATCTCGGGTAAATGATTGTAAGACGATTTGGTTGACACTATACAATATATGAATAAAGAACAATAAGAGCCAATTAAGCGGATCTAATGTAATTGTAATATAATATACGACGCAGATAAAAATGATTTTGTTGTCGAAATCTATCGGCAAGTTCGTTTACTTTTAGATTTAATTATAGTTGTAAAGTTGTGGAAAAGAATTGTGTCTTCCAATTTTTCCGCGGATTTCCACGATTTCAATTCCAACGAGAATTCATTTAGAAAAATCCACGTGTGTTCGGTTAAAGTGCCACGTTTATTGTTTTTCACAAGGAAAATAAGAAACTAAAAAATTCGCGGAATCATCGGGGAGAAACGGTTTTTCCCGAAGCTTCAAAACCATAGATTTTATTAAATTCAATATAGAAGAATTAATCATATATTTTAATGTAAGATCGATAAAGTATATTATATAGACATTTTGATTTGTTTACTTCTAAAATGCATCGTATTGTGAAGTAATTGAACAAATATTCCCTTCTTTTCATCGATATTACTAAGGAAAGATAGATAAGGATAAAGTATTCAGTAAGGATCCGACGTGACATCGGAGCGAATGTCGAGTGTCGATATGCGTATTCGACATACCCGGCATCGATGTCTCCGAAACATTGGTGTTTCCGAAACATCGATGTCTCCGAAGGATCGAATAACGCGAATATTTACAACAATGACAGGAACCTTTTGATATTATCGACATCTTTCAGAGACGCATCCCGCGACCTTCACCAAATTCAAATTAAACTAATCGATGAATAATACTAAGAATTGCCAACACTAGCCAGTTTTTAATTACCAGTTTTGTAATTTATCGTTCGACGATAATCATCAGAAAAGTTGATCATTTCTATATGCGTTAGCAAGATAGAGCAAGCAGTACTTGAGATTAACAGCAGCTTTAAGTCGTCGATCAGATTAATCAGAGTTTACTAAAGATCGTCTTTAACCGTGCGTCGCAGATTATTTTCGAAGGGTAGTGTTCGACGCGGTTCACACACGGGCACGCATTTTTCGGCACCGGCGAGCGTACTGCGAAGCGTGCAAGCGTGTAATTCCACGGCGTTATACGCGGACGATTTCACCGCAGTCATTCGCTCCGCTTGCACGCATCGCCTAATAAGTGGCAGTAACCTCGTTCGTTCGGTGCCGAACCGAGATCGTGTACGGATAGAACCGGACAAGCCCGCTGGACCACCCGGCCTATTTGGAGTGACACGGCTGAACGTGAGGAACGACACGACTACTACGGTGTCCGATGTCCCATCGGGAATGTTGACACCTGTAAGCGGCTGTTAGTTACATAGAAATCGGTGGTATCCGCCAGATCGACGTGACGCCCTGTTCTCCCTATCGTTCGATCGATCTTTGCATTGTCGATATCATTGTCCTTGATGTAATTAGATAGGTGGGCTTCTCTTTTTTGTAATTTTTCGCGGGTATATGTATAATTCACTCATGAGACAAAACAGATCACCGATAATCAATGACAATGATCTGCATATTTTACACTGTAGACTATAACAAATTAAGTAATATATGGTTATATATATAGTAATTCATTATAGTAATATTATTACTTTTAGGAATATTACATGGAGCCAAGTGGCCCGTTGGCTGTCGACGGCTCGAATTCAGATGAAAAATTATCCAAGCATACGGACGAAGAGAAGCGTCTCTCTTGATGAGCCATCAATCAAAATAGTATTCATTACCTAGAAAGCAACAATCTTTTTTATGTTTATTTTTTATAATCCGAACGTAATATACTAGTACAGAAAAAAAGTTCTAGAATCAAGTAACCGTAATTCCTTGTTTCCTTAAATCAAGTAATATTTTTATCAATTTAAGCTTGTATTAAGTATTTATTGAAACGCAGTAATATCTGAATATTTCACTGGATTACTGAATAAGTAAGCATTAAATACATCTAAATTTCAGATTAAGATTAAGATATTCATTAGAATGATATCGTGTCGAATATCTCTAAAGATATTTCGATTTGAGGATTAATCTCAATGGAAACTGTCTTTTTGTTAGAATACTAAATTTCTCAAGTATTACACCAGTGTAGCGTTTAATAATTTGCCGGGCTGATATAGTACAGGGTAAGTTTGGTAACGAATAACAAGGGGGCGTTCTTCACGGGGCGCAACCGTCACAAATCGTGGCGAAGGTATACCGCTTGACAATCGCGGTTTCTAAGCGTTCCAAGGAAAGTGACGCGTAATCTGTAAGGTATAATCTCCTAATCGCATCTCTTAGCTCGAAGCCTTCCTTTTCGCGACCGGCTAGACGAGTATTCGTTAATGACAAACAACCGGGCGAAAGGGAACCCTCCGTTCGAGTCTCCTAAACACCGGCACCTCGCTCCGCTCATTAACTATGCGTTTCGGGAAGGTTCAAGCGACTTCGGCGCTAGACGCTCGCTCGAAGGAAGTGCCATCCCTGTAAATTTCTCTTTCCGCCCTTCCGAATTCGGTGCCGTCGAGATACGTAATCTGATCGTACCTTCGACACTGCGGACGAAAGCCGAAGGGAGAGGGAAGAGCAACGCGGATCGTCCCCAGAGGTCCCCGAGGTGCCCGAAGGATGGAGGCGGAGACGCGATCGCACGGCGATCTTCGGCGGTCCCGGGGCTTCTCTTCGCACCTATTTCAACGGCGCGGACTTTATCGCCGGATCGGATCAGCCGGATATTTGTCTCTCGAACGAGAAATTCTGCCCCACGGAGCACCTCGCTGTTTTCGTTTCAGGCGCGCGATCCAGATCTTGAGCTATTCGTCGCCTCGGGAAAACGGCCGCGTGTAACAGCACCCTTATCGCGCTGTTTTCCACCACGGGAAGCGGCCCTGGGAAAGCTGCAAGCACGGCTTCGACCGATGGTCGCTTCCGTGTTCGAGCAATGATCGTCGAGCTTGATGAAATCCCACGCAATTGCGTGTGTGTTCTGAAGAGCGAATCTGATGTTCCACCGCCACGGGAACAAATTCACGTCGATAGACTGAAACATTCTTTCGTATGCATTTAATCGGGATTCACTCTAAGCTTGAGTGAAATATTTACTCTTGCGATTCGGAGTAGCAATATTTTTGCTATCGCTTTGAATAAAAGTATCGCCACTTTTCGCTTATTTTATTTTTGGTTAGAAATTTAGGAATTTTTTAGAAATTTCGAGAGCAATATTTCGCGTTAGCGTTCTTACGCAACGTTCAAGTTTGACGGAAGCGCGACTGGTTCTCACGAGGACCGCGTGATAACGTCGGGTTATATCGAGAGAACGTCGGAACCACGTCGCCGCCCACATCCGGAGGCGTCGAGAGCGGCGGGCGCCATCGCCTCCGGATCGCTCGTAAGGCCATTTGTTGGTTTTACCGGTAATCGTTAATTCGCGCGTTTATCCCGCGTGATCTGGGCCTCCGTCCTAAATTGGGACGCCCTCATAAATCTCACGACCCGTTCGTCCGTTCATCCGTCCCGTCCGTCCGTCGTCCAATTTCAGATAATATACAAGAACACGGTATGGAAGGCGAAGGCGAATCGCCGTAACGGTTCCTTTTCGCTCCTTGATGCTGCGTGTAATAACAGCCGGATGCGTTGATACGCCGCACATTACTCTTATTTCAGGGATTGATATTGAATTGATATTCGCACGGATCAATTTCTACAATAACGTGCGGCTCTTGTCGTGCCGACGGAGCATCGATGACGGATTTCTCGGTGAGCTTGGCATCCATGTGGTTTCAAACAGAATTTTCATAATAATCGTCAAAACCAATTGTCAGTTATTACAATATCGAAAGGTTATTATTGAACAGAATTTGATGTGAAAAATCCGTTATCGTCGCCATATTCAGACTTTGTGTTGAAAATTCGACGGATTCGAAAAAGAAAAGACGCAACGCTCCTAAAACCGTCGAGGACTATCAGAGACCGTCGAAGTCCCGTTGAAGAGAGATCGTTTCACGAAACTTCTCGGGGAAACCTGTTATTATTACCAGCTGATTCGACAGAAGCTGGACACTTTACGCTATAATACACATCTCCCTTTCTCTCGGAAGATAGCAGTCAGCTGCGAAATTCTTCGCTTGCGGCCCGTACGAGGGGGCATCGGGATGAAAGGAAAAGTAGCGCGCACCCCTTTTCGTTCACACATCTCCGACTGTCGTCGCGAGATTTCCGGCGTCATGATTCGGCACGATTCCGTCGGGCTTTTAAGGCATTATATGTCGGGCGCGTATATCGCGGGCCCGTCTCCGAGGGTAGTGAGAATTAAGGTAAAGCCAGCAGGAGGGGGTGAGAGGGCGAGACGCGCGATCCTGCACGGGTTGCCCCGTCGAGGGAGGACAGGACCATATGGAGAGCATACGGCGAGCAGGCTCTCGCTGCACCCGCTCCTTCGAGGGTTTAATCTACCGGCCGCCAAACTACCGTCCAAAGAAATCAGGTAACCTCCAAACTTTGGCGCGTCTCCGTTTCCGCTATTAGGCATCTTTACATATGTGCGGCCGTCCTTGCGCGCACGTGTGGATCCGTTCTCGGGACGTGATGTTGATGTCGATGCGCCAACGATCGTCCCCCGGGGGACCACATCGTTTTCTCCGCGCTTCTAATTGAAATCGTACGCCAAGTGATCCGGTGAGCCTCGAATTTGGATCCGTTCTCGGGACGTCTTCATTTTCACGCTTCTGCGAGAAACTAAAACGTTGGATTTTTTAAGAGGTCTTCGTGTCGCCGAAAGAAAATCCAATGTGACAATTATAGAAAATAAAAAGAATCGCATCCATTATTTTGGACTATTCTACAAGTATACACTGAGAAACCCATTTAGTTGAATCAACTAAATTCTTGCTTGACTATGGGCAAACAAATTTCTTGGTTATGAGGACCAAGGTTTAGTTCTCTGAACCAAAGGTTCAATAAGGTAAATGGCTTTCCCGGTGTACTGAGTTTCAATAATTCAACGAGTGACACAAACATAGATTTACTAGTCAGCATGCAATTAAATTGCTGATTGCGCGTAATACACGTATACATCACGAGGATATTTCGGTGGTGGCGGTTTTTCTCCCGCTACGTTCCGTACTCGTTCCGCTTGTGTAATTATTTCATGACGTTAATTACATTCATGATATATGTTTCACCGCACGCACGCGCGGTATTATTTCTATCACGCGAGAGAGAGAGAGAGAGAGAGATAACGAAGGCGGCCGGGAGCGAGTCAGACGGAAGAACCGGAAGCGCGCCGGGCGAGAAGGGGAACCGAAAGGTGGGATATCCGAACTGCCCGTCTCGGACTCGGTAACGAGCGACACGGCAATCGTCGGTGTACGTATCGCGATGCCGATTCGTCGATTCTCCGAAGCGAAGAGAAGAAGCGCGTTCTAGTAGTAGACGACGACGATCCCGGATGCCTCTCTTGTCTCCCGCTTGCCAACTGTCCCAGGTGTACGTGTCGGTACGGGCCGTAGGGCGAAGGGCCCGGGGAGGACTCGAGGCGTGTGGCTGGCGCGTGCTGCTAGTCCTCCGATTCCGATTCCCCGCCCTTAAGTTGCTTCCGATCCGTTGTGCGTTTCTCGACCACCACCACCACCACCGCCGCCATCGTCGCCGCCGCCGCCGGCACCGTCACGCTTAACGAACACGCGAGGTGAGGCTCCTTCGTGTTTAAAGACACAAAGCTCTCTCTCTCTCTCTCTCTTTCTCTCCTCTTTCACCCGTTCTCCTCTGTCTTCCCTCCTGCCTTTTCTTTCTCTTTCTTTAACGCCTAATCGCTCCCCCGGCCTCGACTTCGGTTACGCTCGTCGCGGAAAGCCCGCGCGCGACGGCCGCGTGTGTGCACCCTGCTCCTGAGAATTACGCGGAACGTTCGAAGTCCGGGTTTAATGGCGCGCTGCGACGCACGTTGGAAGAGGGATGGAGTGCAACGGGATCGCAGAGGTCCGTCTGGCTGCGCCCCTACGTTTGTCGAGGCTCGTGACTCTCGGGAATCGTCCTTAGAGACCGGCGAGTTTCGTCCCGAATGATTCCCGGCTGCCGAGATGGTGCGGTAATAATTCTTCGACGTATTCCGTCGCGACGAACTAATTAATGCGAGTTACCTCCCGAGAAGCATCCGAAAATCGGTGATTTCCTGCGGAGGAGTCCAACTTCGACCGTTCGCTAGATTTTCTGGATAAAACAAATTACAAATGATGTATAGTCTTCGATCAGAAAAGAATGACAAGACTTGTAACAGCCGTAAATTCTAAGTGCACGTAAAAAAATGCTAGATTAAAACAATTACTCAGATTTTTACTAGATCGTGTAATATTCACTTGATCCAAGTAAAGATTGGCTAAGGAGTATCGCAGTGATTATTTACTTGCACCTAACGCTTCTTCCTGCGCACGCAAAAAACCAAGAAAATTATCAATTATTATTTTCTAATTATTATTATTTAATTTTCGATCATTATTAAAACTTATATTTTTTATTATCGTACCTTAGATTTTTCTCGATTAACTTCCTCAATGCCAATGGTGGTCCTCGGGACAATTTGTTGTTAACAACAAATTACACTCCGGCGGCCGACGTTGACCCGTCACCGCGATAAGTATCCTTAACGCTTCTCGGCGCTATCGAGTCCTTGCGTCCTTGCGTCTTCGCTAATCGGCCCGACGGTCACTTTCCAATTATGGAAATGTGGCCAACGAAATGCATACATATACCTAACGGGTAGGTTGCCCGGCGGTTGCGGTTCGTGCAGGCGATTTTCGTGCAGACGTTCCGATCGGTCCAGCTACCAGGTTATCGATTATCGATTTTCGCGGCGTGCGTGCTTAGCGTGCCGACCCCGGGCGATAATTTGATTCGAACAATCGGCCGGGCCGTTGTTAGGAGTCAGTCACGGTATGCGCCGGCCGATTCTGATTATGCTTATCTCGTGTTACACGTCGCACGCTCGCAGACGCGTCCCGAAAGTGTTAAGTCCACGGGTGATCGGTGATTTGCATTAATAATAACGCAAGACGCGCCCGGAAACACGCATTGCGCGATCGGCTCACATTGTACCTGCGAGTCCTCGCCGTGCATAATGAACTTTTCATGCGAGCGTGTAATGTTCCTATTTTCTTTTTTATTTTCGAATCACAGCCGAGCGCTCCGTCCGGTCAAAGAGTCATCCGGTCCGTTCGGGAGCCGAGGAGCCTTTGCACGGGAACAAATTTTGCAAATTAACTCCTGGGAAGAAAGTGACTCTACCCGTGTATCGACGAGTTCCACGCTCGTCGATCGGCATTACGATCAAACGGTACGATGAAGGATAATGGCTAAAAAGTCGCTACTACTACTGCAACGTAATTTTCGGTTGACTATGCTAATTGCGATCGATCAGGCAAATTTCGATTCCATATGCGCCGAGAGTCGCTTCCAAGAAAGAGAGAGAGAGAGAGTGAGAGAGAAAGAAAAGTAGAGTAGAGCATAGGTTATTGATATTCCAGAGGGTAAATTAGCCGTAAGCTTAGGACAAATTTTTGACGGACAGTCTTGACGGATAACCAAAGCGGAAAGTAAAGGAAAAGTGTTAACCCTCTAATAACAAGATGGATTCAACGTATCCAGGAATGTGGGGTTGCATCCGACCGCATCTATTTTATTCATGCAATCGATATACAAAATGGGTAAAAGAAATAAATAATATGAAACATCCCAAGAAGAGAAACAGCGCATGAATGCTGTAAAATAAACGAAGCTGTGGGGTCAATCTGACCCCATCGTAACGTTAGAGGGTTAATTATAATGAAGAAAACAATAAAGTACATAATAATGACGTAGTATTAGATAAATCAAATATTAATAAATTAAATACACCAAATGTGCGAATAGATAGAATAGAGAGAGAAAGAGAGAGAGAGAGAGAGTTTGCTTTCCTGTCCGTTGAGCGTAAAAGCCAGACGACAGGGAGGGTTTCGACGCGTTTCTTCTCACATTTTCTTCGTGTCTGGGCAGACTCGCGCGCCAGCACGAAAGAGAGAGAGAGAGAGAAAGAGTGTCCTCGTATTTCTTTCCCTCGACGACCTTCGACGATCGGTAGATTCACACAGTGGGGACCGTGGTGGAATATACTTATCCTTCTCCTCTCGCGCACGTCGGACGACAGCGCGTTCGGGATTTCTTCGGGAATCAAGTTTCTCGTTACTAATTTTGTAACGTTCTCTCGGGCCGCGCAAGCGGGAGTCGCATGGCACGCGAAGGCTATATACAATAGCCGCATCATCCGACACGGCGGATCATTGGCAAAAGCGGCGCCTTTGATAGTTCTAAGCTGCGTTAGCATTTCTATGGTGCCGAATTGCGTCGGACAGTTCGTCGAAAAAATCGTGTGGCGGCCTGCGGCCGTCATTGTGCGACGCCCGACCGACAGGTTAAAACGTTTAGCCATTTATCCCGTCATTGGCGCTAATCAGGAACGTTATTGGCGCTATATACGCTCCGTGAGCGTTTACGTGAAAGTCGCTGGCGTGTGCGCCAGAGACGTGTAAATCGTGCCGCGAATTTGCTCCTCATTACAAAAAACGCTCCTTCGGCAAACGAGATTGTCGCAGCATTGTTAACTTCCCTCGTTAAGGTAGGTGCGCCGCTGAATAACAGGTTATACCGGCAAATAACCACTCCGCCTTTTTCTCTAATTTTGCGGTCATATGGAGTAGTATAAACGTCTTTTCTTTCTCTCTCTTTCCTCCTCCCCCCCCCCCCNCCCCCCCCCCTTGCCTCCTTTTCACTCACTCCCTTTCTCTCTCTGTCTCCCTTTTTCTCCCGAAGCTGAGAATATCGGATTGTAACATCATAATAGCAGTCATTGCGCATTTATAAATTAAAACACCGATTTCTTCTTGGAATACTCGGGATTCCCCGGCGATCTGGTAATTTTTGTCCAGTATTTTTTGCGTGATTATCATAACTTCGGACGATTGAATTTCATCGGCACGGCGAATAAAGCGTGCCATTGAGGATTGAGGGGCTCGTTGAGAAATGCGCCGCAATTTGTCTCCGGTATCCTGTGTCTCTCCGAAAGCCGGCTCTCGACTTACACACGCGCGTATCTAACGGCGAAGAAAGGATCACACACGGGGAAGGATATCCCGCCCACAATTCGATCGCGTCCCGATTGAAATCGGCCGAGACTTTCCCGAAGATTGGAAACCAGGGCGGTTTCGTCCGATATGGCAACGTTAATCTCGAAATTAGGCATTTTTATGGCTCTCGCGGCAAATATAAACCGCTGCGGTAGGGATTCTGGGATCACCATTCCGGCCCTTGAGCGTTATAATCCCGACCGAGGGTTGAAAATCCTCCCTTCCCCGACGGCGCTATCACTCGCCCTCGGGTGAATCGATCGAGGGATGAACGATCTCCGGGTGAAAATAGTTTCTTCTCCGCCGACTTTCCTGACCCGGGCGCACAATCGAATCCAATTTACGCCGCAGGTAATCCAACGGGTGGCGATCCGAGCCATCGGGTCTGTACTGCGGCAGTTCCTATGAATCACTTGGGAACACTCATATCGTCAATTGTACGATCGAGAGCGACGATCGGCGGTTGAGATTGACAAAAATACACGGCGCACGGGACAAACAAACTCGGTTCCTGCAAATGAACAGGGACCGGACGAAATCTCGAGAGATGACATTCCCGCGACTGGGAATGCTCGTGCGTGGATTTAGCTGCGTCAAAACTCGGCTCCACTCAGTCGACTGAGTAGAAAATCTCAGTAGAAACTCGGCGAAGTGGTGAATTTGCGTCGCTACTAGCCGGTAACTTCTAAATTCAGTCACTCCAACGGGATTCTTAATCCCGCGAAGAGACGTAATTCCCGGGGATTGCGGCGGGAGCAGCTGATTCTTGCGAGAATTTCCAATTCATATTCGTCCCGCGGCGAGCGAAGCCGAAATCTTTGACATCCTGTGCGCTACCAACACCGCAAGCGGAGTAATTGCGCCCGAGGGCAGGACGCACCGTGTGCGCCGTTCGCGAAACCTCGGGACTCGTAAGGTCGATCCGAGCGGCGGCCAGCCGAAGATGAGGTCTTTGTATATGCAGGACCACACAAGTGGCTAGCGCGCATTAAACTTGGCATACAGGTTCCGCGGACAATCAGCCGTAACTATATATTCAATTTTTATATTGAATATTAAGCAGTGGGCGCATCCTGTTGCCGACCTATCCCACCCGAGTTCTCACAATCGCAGCCACGCAAATTGGATAACGCGCGTCCGCGCGTTTTACCAAATTTCTTTTCCCTTTTTTTTTCCGCTTCTTATTACGATGGAATCGCCGAAGGCACGGACCGTATGCTGCCCTTTTCGGTGCACCTCGTTACCGCGCGCTATCGCGTTTCTATTACCGTCGAGTACCGTTCGCACCGGTCGCTCCCGAAACGCCGGCCGAATGTCCGGACGTTCTAAGGACCGGAAGGACCCGTCGGAGACCGATTGTCTTCGAGAATTCCAATATTCGCGCAAAACGAGACGCGTATTCCGCGGGAAAATATCTGAGATTGAAACACGGCCAAGAACAGAGCAAGCACAAAGTGACAACAGCAATAATCAGCGAGAGGTGCGGCATCGCGCGCCGTGGAAGCGTGGAATTTCAATAAATCCGCAATTTGTCTCCCACTTTCTCGTTATTTATTACGTTTTCACGCCACATAATAAAGCTATTATTGAATTTTTTCCTGATTTATATTCGCCGGCTCGAGTCCTGGCTACCCTCGGGACGCGGCGCGCCCAGGTATCCCTCCGACGCGTTTGCGCTCGGAAAACCCGCCGGATCGTCCACCGTCGTAATTACCAGCGACGTATAGCAGCCCGAGTAACCCCTTCATTTCTAAACTATGATAAACTAGCGCTCGCCTACGGGCCGGAATTTGCCTCTATGATTTATGTTAATGCGGTGGACCTACCCCAAAGCAGCCTACGCTAAACGCTCTATTAGGCTTAAGTTAATTACGACTACCTTCCTGCGGTAGTCCCGCCCCGAGACGCCGATCGTTACCATATTACAATCTATATATATATATATATTTATTTATTTATTTATTTATTTACGATGCGAGCGCGTTTCGTGAATGTTAAAAAACGTAGGAGCGGTCGCTCGCAACTGCAAATGACCCCGTTTTCTCTCTTAAGTTCGGTGCCGCCTGCGCAAGGAGAAAAATAATTCAGAGATAACAAATTTAATGTCGTTGCAGCGGGTAAATAAATATACAGGGTGTTTCTTAAATGTATATACCGCCCAATATTTAGAAGTTGATCTTAGCAGCCGCTTTATGAAGAAATGAACATGTATTCGTGCGAAGTTTTCCTTACAAAATAATTTGAAAAACCAACTCATAAAATATTGGGAAATGTTTAAAAAGCCCTGTATATTTACTTGTTACGACAATGTGAAATTTGTCGTACCTCCACTAAATTATTCTTTCCTACGTAGAGAAACTCTTTCTACTGCACTCTTCATTTCTCCTGTTGTCCTCCCCATCGTCTCTCCCACCGTCGTCGGCACGAGCGAGTTTCCTTTAATCATGCGTATTTAACGTGCCTACGCATACATATGATTAACCGAGATGACTCTTATCGTGAAACTCGCTCGCATCAATCTCGCTCTCGTGTGTTCGTATATAATTACAAATTAAGCGATAATCGCTCACAAATGACAATCTTCGTTTCTTCTCCGGACTTGAGAGACTCGTAGTAATTATACACACACACACACACACACACGCGAGCGAGAAACCCGGGGATTTTTGAAATAAAACGCGTTTATACCATACTAGCTGTTTACCAACGCTGTGAACTTCGCCTGGTCTATCGGGTCGCCGAAAAAGCGGCGACCACCGAGAAAGGACGGGACCCCGGGGTCTTCCGGATACGACGGGAGCGATTATGGACAATAACTTCATTTCACCACCGGACTATTTCCGTGGGTTTTGGTGCGTCTGATCGCGCCGCGGCGCGGCGCGCCGCCTAGTTATTTGCGCACGCCCCGATATGCCATTTCGTCCGGCGTAATCGCTAATTGACCCTCAGATTTCAAGGAAAGGGACAACGTCGCAAACGGACCCACCCCCGCGCGTTGTTACACTTCTTCCCCGCCGACCACCGAAAGCGACCAGCCGCCGCTCGCCAGCGTCATGGGGAATCGATCGCTCGGGGAATCGGCTTTACGGCGATTCGACGAACGCGCGTCTACTATCGAGGATCGCCCGTGACGATCCTCCGCTGGATCCTCTCAGACGTGGAGGAGAGTCCTCGCGGTGTTTCGTAGAACTCGCTCGCGCCCGATCGAACGTTCGAGGGCTCCTCCGTCGCCGGGGGGATTACTCGACACCTCGAGAGCGGCGAGAATAATTGCCGCAGAAGTTACTCGGCGTATGGATGACAGGTGTCCTCCATTTTAAATTGGCGCTTTCGATCAAGAGATCGCTTTAGAAAGTAATAATATTTATTTGTACGGAAATCACCGTAAAAACGATCTTACGCGAAGCCAAACTGAACACATTCTCACATCTTTCTCTCAATTTGCGAACGGAGAACAAATTCATCGAGGGGGTCAACATTGTCTTAACGATCCACCTATTTGATCTATTCAAACACTAAGATACGATATATAGATAATCTATCATTTTCAATCTATTTATCGCACAAAAAAATCCACGTGCAACGACTCTTACAAATCCTTTTCTCTGAACTTTCATCAAAATTCTTACAATCACCGGGCGAGAATTGTGATACAAAGTAGCCGAAAGTATCGAGGGCTGTCGATCGATCTGTCGAGTCCGATGCAATTATGATTCACCGCAGTCGCCGATGAGGTCGATTAATGCTCGAAGAATCATCATCGTGGCTCGAGCGTTCGAGAAGTCCCCTCATTTCGGTGCCTTCGTTACGGCGGGGCCTCGTTTGAGGAGCGTTTCTCGCGCAGAATAGAAGAGCGCACGTGACGTTTAGCAGGGCAACACAAGGAGAGACGGTAGCCGCGGCGACGGCGGTTCGTAAGGACAAAATGAGGAATCTGAAAAGCGGAACCGTATAATACGGTAATTGTATTCTCAGAATCAGCGCGGCACGCACTCTCTTAACAAGCCTCCACGGGCTCATTCTGTCTGGCGGTGAGCACGAGAGGCCCCGGAGCAGGCTGCTCGTGGCGAACGACACCCTGCCGGCGTAGCTCCGGCCGGTAATTAAAAAGAAAAACGAAACGCGCACTGAAAACGCGAACGGTGGCGACAAGTCGTGACCCTCGCGACGGCGCGAGACTTTGATCGAGTCGATAAAAATCCAAATAGAGTTCCTATCCGGTGCGAGAGCTCTCAATCCGATCCGATTTATCGCGTAGGATGTCGGGATAATTCGGAAACACGCGCCGATACCGACGGCTCTACGTTGTCTACGAAAAATCTGCGACTTTTTATATATAATTTTAAGATGTATTTATATTGAATCACACACACATATTGTTTATCATATATCCAACGACAATTTAACGATGACGAAAACACGGTCGTTAAAAGTCACAGAATGGACGTACCACTCGATGGTTTAACGTATACTCGCCAAATAAAGCGGCCGCTCTGCCGAGGTTGATCTCTTCGATACTCCGAGGAATTCCGGCAAATGCCGCAGATTAAACGCTCGCTCGTTCGAGCCATCGAGCTCGCGAGTTGCGGAGGGGCGGCGTCCGTTCTCGGAAGGCAGCAATAATGATTTTGGGTTAATTGCTCTCTTGTTGATCTAATAGAGAACATATCTATCAGCACGTTGGGTTGAATGAATTATTGATGAAACGACGTAATCGTAGGAAAAAGGGAAGGCGAACCGGCGTTGCGGCGGCGGCGTCGTGAGGAACAAGAGGGTGGAATAAATGCCGTTCCCTCTCCGGGTATACACGTCCCCCGATCCGGAGAGACTCCGTCCAGTCCGCGAAAGCTCACGTCTCTATCTGGGAATGCATATTCATCGCCGTGCTGGCTCGTAGCGGGACGAACAGACACACAGACACACACCAGGGGGGAGGTGGGAGATCTTCGCGGAGGGCCGGCTGGATCCCGTCATACGGCGCTCTCATAAATTATCGCTAGTTGCCGGGTAACATGTTATTTGCCACCGAGCTCCACAAATGAGTTCACTTTGTATTTAATTACTCGAATCACGCCCAGGGCGGATCCCGATGGCGGACCCACCCTGCGCTCCAGACCGTCTCGCGCGCGGTTTCTCTACCTTTGTTACTTCTCTCTCTCTCTCTCTCTCGATCTCTCTATCTTTCTTTCTCCTCCCTTTTCCCTCTTTCGATTCCTTTCCCTGAGCTGATCGTTCGCAACGATCCGCGTGTAATCCTCGTCTCACGCTCTCTCTCTCTCTCTCTTCCTCTGTGTCTCTGAAATTTATCGTCGTCGTTTACACGGCTAACTTGTGATATATGCCTGCCGGAGAGTTTTCTATTCCTACCTGACCGCCACATTACGCTCGTCAAGCTCTTTTCCGACAACGTTCACGGACAAGCTGCAGCGCGCTTGGCTTCGATGCCAACGAGTTTATCTCTCATTTGCATTTTTATATTTTTAATTACCGTGCGTTGCTGCGTATTTTCGCTTTCGGATTAAGCGGAGGTGTCTCTCCGTGACATTTGCGTCGTTGTGTCAGGTGATCGGCCCACATCCGTTCAGCATCGAATAACGGGCGACGATGCGATTTTTCGATTTTCCAGAGAAGCTGTGTTTGTCTCGACGTTATCTCCGTCCGTTCTGATTGCGCCGGCAAGTTTCTGGCAAGCCGAAGGGGGAGCCCAGACGCGGAATGAGTGGGTTGAGCGCGCGCAACTCCGACGTTACGGGCAGGTAGATAGAAAGGTATAAGAGGTGGAGGTATATATAGGTGGATAGGGCAAGGGCAGGCAGGTAGGCCAGACTTACGCTTCGCCGTCCTAATTATTGGTTCCACCACAATTCCATCCTGGAACGAGATGATAATAGATGAAAGCGATCAATTTTTAAATTGCGCCTGATGAACGGGAAAAAAAAGCGAGAATATCGCGCGGGATATTGGAAAAAATGGGGAACGCGATGCCCGCGAGAAAAATCTCACAACACCTGGTATCGATGCACACACACACCTTATTGATGGAAAAAAAAGTGCTAGGATCAAGTAAACGTAATTACCTGTTTTTCAGCCTCTTGGAATTAAAGGAATGTTTTCACCAATTTCACTGTATTTGCATGTATTTCAACAGCTTGTAGGAAATATTTATTTGAAGTGATACCTTAAAGTGTTTATCAGAATTCTGCGACACTTCATTTCCATTGGAGAAACCTAATGGTTTTAAATTTCGATTCTGCCGTCCGGCAAATACTTTCTAAAAATAACTTCTGATATTCTCAACATTATGAATTTAATATTTCCAGCGATTGTTTCAACACGTACATGCAAACATTGATTTTTCATGAAAGAAATATCATATTATATATAGTCAAATATATTTCTACTTCTAGTGAATATTTACGAAGGAGTATTGGAGTAATCATTTTGCTTGGATCAAATAAATATGATTTAAACGGCAGCACTTTATTTCAGTGTACAATAAGCCGTTCGCCAGAAGGATATTTCTGTTTTCTTCTTCGCAGCTGAATCTTCCGTAAATATCGCGATTCCGCTCGTCACATCGTCCGAATGTACATATCGGAGAATCAATATTGTTGCGCCTCCGTTTGCACATTTTTTTTTCGCGGTCCGCGGTAGCGGCGATATTAATATCGTTGATTAAATATTTGCGTTTGATCCTCGTCGATGCTTTAATTTGATTGTTTCGCTAATGCGTTTGTTTTGCCCCCCCTTTCTCCTAGTTCCACCGTCTGGCCTTCCCCTAACCTTTCGCGACGGCACGAAACACGCGCGAAGCGGGAACGCGCGCGCCTCGCAGGTAGCGCACGTTTCGCACGGCCGTTCGAAGATACAGAAGATTTTTAAGTAGAAGATTATCGTTCCGCTACTTAGGCGGAATTTTCGGGCGGCTGTGAGGCGATCCTGAAATCCAAGACGGCCGCGCTCGGAACGGGGAAGGAATGACAGAGATCGGATTGCCGACGGACCACCGTCGCGGTCGCCGCAAACTTTATCCTACCTGTTTTCGCTAATTGAGCGAGTAAAGATGTAACTGGACCTTACGCCCTTAAAGTATTTGCACCCTTTCTGCGGATACTATCCGCTGCTACATCTCGGGAGAGCGGACCGGTGGCGTAGGTCTCTCTCTCTCTCTCTCTCTCTCGATCTCGTGCCGCACGAAGATACATCAAGATGCATTCCGAGAGGTCCTGGGAAACTTCTGGTAAACAAGAGGACGAGCCGTCCCTTCGGTAATATGCGCGAAGAGAGGTATTTCCGAAGAGAGAGAGAGAGAGAGAGAGAGACCATCCGGCGACAGCAAATCCGTTTCTGAATGTAAACAGAATGAGAAATCAGGTTTACACGATCTCAATGATAGAGATGCATTGTATGTGTGTGTGTGTGTGTGTGTGTGTATGTGTGTTCTATCCTTCTGCTTGGTATTTTACATCAGCCAGATGAAAAGTAGCTCTTTCGTACTTCGGTATACGTTTATCTCTCGTCTCAAAGTGCTCTCCAATGCGTAGACAATATGAACGGTACAGCTTGCACGGTAAGGAATTCCATGTTAAAAACCGACCACCGACATTTTTGTATTTAACATGCGGAGTATATTAAAAAATACACAAATATAATGTTAACACATGCATCTTGTTAACATGTTACTTTTTCACAAATTCACCTTGTTGAAGTAACACGAAATTTTTCACCGCAGAGTTGCGCACACATAACTAGCGTGCGGTAATAAAATAAAATGAATTGATTTACATATAATTTTATTTACCTAATCCAATGAATCCGCTATATATTTACCGACAGTTACGTTCCCTATTTTCGTAATACTGATTTTCGAGTTTGCGCCTGTCATCCGTGATCCATCCGTAGTACGTGCGCACTGAAAGCTCTTCCCGCGAATGAACATTACCACTATCATTATTATGATTAAATTCCAATTAAATTGAACAGCCACGCGGGACAACTAGCCCGATAGACAGAGGCGTAAAACTGTGGTGAGCGCGTGATTCGGAGGACGATTCCGGTGAGCGGAACATGCGATGTTGAGACGATTTTCCGCCGTGTTGCGTCTGGGCTGACTCGAGAACACGTAGAGCGAGCGGCTCGACAGCAGGTAGCGCGGGCATTATTACGAGGAGGAGGAGGGAGCCCGGTGATCATCGTCGTCGTCGTCATGGTCGCGCGTACGTACCGCCTAAAGGGCCACGTAATGGCTACGCGGTTCCATATGCGAGATCGTGTATGACGGAGGCGCCGGGCCACCTGTTGCGGCCGCTGCTCGCGTACCTGGCTCCGAGTCCGGGGCCCGAGCTGCCCCGCGGAGTGGGGAGTCGCGCTCGACGGCGATTGGTACCGCGGCACGTGCTACGCGAGGGTGCCTCGCTCCGCGAACGCATAAATCTCCCGGCGGCGTTCCACCCGACTTCAGAACCACCCCGAGGCTCGGTACGATCGCACGGGAAGCTCGTGCGGTATTTTTCCGCGTCTCGGAGACAGTAAGGACATCGCGTGGTACGATCCTCGGTCGGTCCGCCAACGAGGGGACGAGCTGCGAGGGAAGAGGCTTCTTCGGTTGTTGAAGTGCGGTTTCAGTGAGAGGAGCGTCTCGAAGCCGTCGTGCTCGAGAGAGAGAAAGAGACACGCCGGTCCCTTTGGGAGCCGCGATGGAACTGCAGGAGATGTTTCGTTACGGATACATGTTCCCGCCGCGGGAGGACGAGCTCGCGAGTTGCGTGTACCTGGACCTGCCGAACTACGCGAAGGACAAGGCCGGGCTGCCGCCGGTCAGCACCCTCGCGGTGCCGCAGTGCCTCGTCTACGACAGCAACTGCAGCGACGGCTGGCACACGCCTAGCCCCTCCGCCAGTCTGCGCTCCGTCAGCCCGGCCACGACGTTGTCGATCTCCTCGGAGCCGGAGACGATCAACGCCTCGGCGGCGACGTATCGACTCCTCGGCCCGGACAAGAGGAGCAAGAGGGCCGTCTCGACGACGCCCGGCGTCGGGAACAAGCGGCCGCGCGTCGACGACCTGCCCGAGGAGATGCTCCACTTGGACGGCGAGGTCGCGGACGCCGACGGCGAGAAAACGCAGTCCTGCCGCGGCAGCGTCATCAGCAGCGGCCTCTCCGACCGGACGATGGACGGAGACAGCGAGGAGGACGCGGAGATCAGCGACGGAGCGGACCAGCCGGAGGCCGGCGACGGCCCGGGTTCTGGAGCGCGCGACACCCGCCGGAGAGGCAAGTACGTCAACTCCACCATCGTCAGGAAGCGCCGGCTGGCCGCCAACGCCAGGGAGAGGAGGCGGATGCAGAACCTGAACAAGGCGTTCGACAGGCTGCGCGCTTACTTGCCGTCTTTGGGCAACGACAGACAGTTGTCGAAATATGAGACCCTGCAGATGGCTCAATCCTACATTACCGCGCTTTACGACCTGCTGCAGTGAGGAGGACGACTGTCGGTAAGCTCGCGATGCAAGCTGCCTCGGAAGGTGCGAGACGACTCGCGAGCTCCCCTCGATGTCGCACTCTGAATTCGCACGCGGTAATCGGGGAAGTTCACTTGTCTACGGTTCTAAAGGTTTGCGGGAAAAAGTACAGGTGAACGATCGTTCGTTTCGTCTTATCCGCGGATAGAAACCGACGAATCGTCGTGGAAACAGGGGAGAAGCTTTTTTCAGAGACTTCGGAACTATGGAAAGATTCGGCTTTTTGCCAATTTTTCCGAGGATTTGTCGCGACTTCTCATCTTCTTTACTGACATGCAGACGCGGCGGGTTTCAACCGAACACGCGTGAATTTTTCTAAACGAACTTTCTAATTGTTAAGATAGTAACCGAGGAAATCGGCGGAAAAATGAGAGGATAAACCGGTTTTTCCCGAACCTTCAAAACTATAGATTCGACGTTGCCGGCGGAAGAGATCGCCGTGGCGGATGGCGAGTTCGTGTTCCGTAGATGCCCGAACGATGCACTGAGAGATGTTCTAGTTGTCTTCCGCTTCAACCCCTTTTTTATGTACCCTTTTTTTATGCTTTTAACCGCAAAAATAGCAGCGGCACGCATAGGTTTGCTTTCCATTCCTGAACTGGCTGCGTTCATTCAAGAAGGCTCACTGCGAAAAATTATACTTACTTTCGGCTTCAACTATGCGCTTTTTTGAATCGCAAAAATAATAGTAGTAACATGTAAGATTATTATTATTGTTATCACTGACACTATAATAACACTTACTGGAAAAATGGTGCCCCTGACTCGAACTTCGTCGCTGTGATATAATTACAGTTACAAATACCAAATATTTTTCTCTCAGTGCGTTTATATTTACTCGAGTATGCTGCGGCCGAATTATCGTAGCGCCTGAAGACGTGCCTTTCACATAAGTACAACCCGTACCTGTAACCTGATTCATTTCGACAAAGCAGATATTTCATTCTCTGGTCGTTTTGTGGGTAGAGAGCAAGCGAGAAGCGCTCTCCGACTATTTTCCTCTTTACGTCATTCTCCCTGATATCATTTGTCGGTACTCTTTGTGTATTTCGTACTGTTTCCTGCCAGACGCATCGGTAGCAACGACGAGGATTCTTGCTAACGATATTCTCAGCCGCTTTTAACACGCACGCGGAAAACCCTGCAACCTGTAGATACCGCGAGATGTAATGACTGCGCGATCTCGTACAGAGCGTATCGGCGATACGTGTGTAAATAAATCCTGTAAATATGCGCCGTAATCTCACATTCGTCACGTTGTGTAAGTGACTCTGTAAATGTTGTAACATAGTCCGTTAAGTTGGCTAGCTTAAGCGCTGTATCATATCGCCCGCGTTGAACTGTGTGTACACACTATAATTTATTTTTAATGCGACAATTGTAGCAGCGTACTCTGCGAGGGACTGAAGCGCGCGATGTATTTTACGAAATAAAATTATTTTACCATATTATCATTAATATTATTATTATTATTATTATATAATTGCATACGCTCGTGTTGCTGGAGAATTTGATAGTTTAAGGAGCCGACACTTCCGTGGAGGATCGTTTTTAATGTAAATCCGACGAATCGGTACCCCTTTCTTTCCTCCTTCCGATTTCGTATCGTCATCTTTAATCATCGCGCGCGCTCATTTCGATATCATCGGCTGGTGCATCGATTGCCGAGTGCATTTCCCGTTTCTATGCAACTCTTTGGAGCGCGAATTCGGGCTCGAAGGCTGGGTAAATATCCGTCGAAGAGAGAGAGAGAGAGGAGAGCAACAGCACCACCATCGGTGGTCCGGTCGTTATACGAAACCCGCACGACGCGTCGGTGCCCAGTTTCATCGCAATTTGAGAACTTGCAGACTTCTTCCTCCGACGATGACTCTTCCTCTCTCTTTCTCTCTCTCTTCCCTCTTCCTCCCCGCCCATCGCCTTGCGCTCTATATATTTTCGTCGCACCTCTTTCGGGTGAAATTTCTCCTTAACTACCTCTCTAACGCTCACCTCGATATTGAGACACGACAAATGATATATAAGGTGGGGCAATAATTGTTACCTTCTTGATGCTATCTTGGAAAAATACAAATTTTATGAACTATTCGAAAAGACGAGAAAAGTTTACAATCACCCGAGTAGAAATGTATCTAGTTGGTTTGAGTTACAAGCTAGATTAAATTTTCCAGCTCGTTATTAGTTCGTTATTGGCCGATTATTCGTTAAAATGTAGAATCGGTTTTGTAACGCAGCCGTTTTCTAGCCGTTATATTTAAGTATCAAGAATGATAGACTAGACGACGCCGTCTAATCGAAAACCGTATAATCTAGCAAGTGGCATTTGAAAAATGAAGGAGCAAGTGAAAATTGAAAATAACAAATTTACTTACTCGTGGCTGGACACCCGAGAAACTCAATTCTACCGGATTACAAAATGCGCTCAATTCATGATTGTTATATATCAATGCAATTTCTGTTAGATAAACGTTTCTCCTACTCTCATATCTCGAAGACATTCAAGGTAGTCATTGCCTCACCCTGTACGCGGCACGCCGAGATAATTCCGAATTACCGGGATGCCTTGCCTTGTCGTTGTCGTTGGAAAAGGACGAAAAGAGCGCGAAGTGTAAATAAAATCAACTTTAATTCATCCCACGGTGGAATAAGAGGACTCGATAAATCGCCTTAACGCATAGAGCGATATCCGCCAGCGTGCCACTTGTCCTAATTAAAGTAACGATAGAAAACTTGGCGCGCGCGCGATAATTCTACGTAAAAAACCGCCTCGAGGATCAGATTTATGCTAATGATGATTAATGTTTATCGGCGATGTTACCGGTCGATTCAGGCCGCGCTTTCTCTGTATCACCTGCCTCTCGGTGTGTACAACCTGCATATTATTTGCAGAATCATGGAACTCGAAATCGCGCGCGTTACTCCGCATCGAGGACAGTAAGGCCGCGGCGGCTTTTGCGAAATTATTCGCTCCTCGCGAGCGAGCCGAGCGGAAGATGCCGGCACACGCCGGCAACGAGCAGTTGCACGAGTCCGCGGAAAATGTCAGTGCGCGGGTATTCGCATTGCGCTGTCGATACACCGGCTTTTCCCTTTATTTTATTCCCACCTATCGCCTTCCCCGGTGAATTACGGCACAGCGTAAATCTCGGCTCGAGGAGCGCGCGCACTTACGATTTTCCGGGACACCTGTAATTGCCGCTCGGGATTTATTTAGTGAGGATAACTGTCTCTCTCTTTCTCCGGTCATTCTTCTCTCGTTATCCGCGAAGCTGCGCGTATCGTACGTACTATTAGAACAGTACGACCACCGTTGTGGAATGGCAAGTACAAAATTCTTGCAGCCAGCGCTACGGGAAAAGAGAGAGAGAGATCGCGGTGGCTGAGTAAATATCTCGCTGAAGAGCCATAAACCGCGTGTGTTTCCGAGCGACAATAGGCCGGCAGAAGTCCCTTGACCCTTTCGCATTTAGCGTTATTTGGGAGCAGAGCAAACTTCGGCTCCGCCAGGACATCCGGCGAGCGCATCCTCCTCGAGCAGAACGGCGAGAAAAGTAGATCCCAAGTGCTAACTTGTACAGCAACGTCCCGATCTCTCCTCGGGACAGTCGCGTTTCCAGTTGCCGATCGCTTCGTCATCGCGCCCGTGGAAAAGGAAATATTTCCGACCTTTCACACTTGTGTTCTTCCGCGATCAAATATATACGTCCGACTAATTTCATTTCGTTTTACTTTAGCGTGCTTTTTCGAATTCTACAAGTTTGCGAAATCTAAGAAAATTAATACAGGTTAACACAAGGTTTGCGCAAGGTTTCCGAAAAATATCAGAATACAAAATAAAACATCTCGAGAAGTATTTGTTTTTCCATGATCTTACCCGGTACTTTTATACACAGGATGCGCGGAGGAATCGATTTCTGTTAAAAAGCTATATGATTCCACTAAAAAAAAAAATGAAGTTAATCATGAAATGATCTCGAATTATTGACTATACGACGAAGTTAAGGTCACCAACTTATGTCCCCCTCCAAACCTTACAATTTTTGTCGAAATCACTTTTTCGCCAACTGCTCCGTTTCCAAGACGGTCTACTATTATCATTAAAACGGAGACACCTTATGCACCTGCGTATAATTAGTGGGTTAAATATTAATATTGTCAATATAAATGCTGCTTAAGAATGTCGTCATTCACCCTGCCGTAAACGTATCAATTACATAGCCAGAAAAAGCTGATTACTCCTCGCTGAGCGCGCGCGTCACGCTCGGTCGCGCGTTAAACTCTCCTCCGCCGCCCCCGGCGACGCGCGATAAGATCGAACTACCGTAAGTGGTCGTCGTCGCGGAGGATTCACGATTCACGGATCCTACGCGCGACGTTACCTCCTCAGGGGCCCTCCACCGTGGCAGAGGGAGCGCACCGATGGCCGGGAGGGGTGCAGGCGGAGGTGGGGACAGGCCGTTTTGGATGGGAGAGAACGTAAATATTTCCCGAGGCGATTAATTCTGCGAGTTGACTACCACCTTCGCCACTGGGCTCCGTTCTGACAAAGAGGAGGACTCCGGCTGCACCGGCCAGTGGCTACTTTCGGGGTACTTCGCGGTCCGGATGGGAAGGGTTGCGCACGACGGTCTTCGAGCAGCCCGGGAGGGGGGAATAAAAGGGACAAACGACGCCGCGTCGTTGTCTGATCTTGGAGATTGCTTTATTTGAGAGACGGCCTAACGCGCGCGCGCGCACCCGAATACTTGGGTCCTCGGCTACGGTATACCGAGGAATCAAGCGGAGGGGGCGGAACGCCGGGGAACGGCAGCGGAAAGAGGGCCGAGAGAGGCGAGTAACGCATTATAAGCATCGGGATAATGCAATCTCGCGACCGGATCGTGCGATAAATACGATTCGCCCGGCCGAAATTTGTCTCGGTGGCCGCGCGCATTCGGCAGCCCGCGTACACGCAGCACCTGTGTCCTCGTCTTCGTGCCCGTCGTCCTTTTAGCCTTCGCGGCCACAGTCGGACGCTCGTCCGCTGAACGGTAATTTATGATCGCGGTAAGTGACCGGAATCGGGGGATCGCGGCTCCGCTATCAATCGAGGAGGATGCTCGGACGTTCTCTCTACGCGCTCGATGATTTGCGCATTCACTTGTTTCTCGAAATACTCATTGAAATTTAACATTCCAATCGAATCTCACACTCTCGCTACCGGTGTCGTATTATTCCTATTGTGATTCCTAACAATCGATTTAATTGTGTACAAAACAGCACATTTCTACGCCTGGAGGAAAATAGCCGGTAGTTGTAACCGTAATCGTTATAGTTGGGAGAACCATTTGTTTAATAAGCGTTACTTATTAGATTTTCCAATAAGTGTTCTCCCAATAGCGTCAGCGGTAATAATCTTACATTCGTATTGCTACTACTATTTTTGTGGTTGAAGGTTGTATAGTTGAGGCCGAAAATAATGAAATAAAATGTCTCGCATTATGACGCGTGGCGGAATGGAATTTGGCCACGTGAACAGGACGATCGGAGGGAAACGACGAACAGCATGCGCGTCTACTTATGCACTCGCCGCAGCGGAATTACTCGCAGCGCGGATTGCGACGCACATAAATCAATCGCTCTTCGCCGACGACGACGTCCGCTGCTATTCGCTCGCGCGACCAGCTCGCCTCCACCCGTTCAAATTCGAGTCTGCCGCATAATGCATTCGATGAACTCGTTCGGTAACATCGAGTTTGTTCTCGATATTTTTATATCGCAACGTGCGCACGGACAGACTAAATATACAGGGTGGGTCTCAAACGTTCCGCGCGAAAAGTCGTTATTTACAAATACTGCCGATATACTAAATATGATATAATAAGTACAATTGTAACTTGGGATACACTTTTGGGAAATAAAAATATTCTATCAACGGCTGGATGTAAAGCAAGTTTCTATCGACAGGTGTTCGAAGCGATCACCACCGGTGTGTCAATTTGATTACCTTCGGATACATTTTTCTCCCACTTTCATATCCCGAAAGTATTCGACAGCCCCGCCCTGCATAGTAACAAACGATATATCAATAGTAATAGAAATAACGATAAGTAAAAAAATATACACCATAATAAAAATATTCGGTTTTCTAGTTACGTTGTTATTACCGATTAAGGTCGATGAAGTCTCGAAGGGCGCATCGCTCGCATCGACGGGCGTCTTCCGGACGCAGCGGAATCATCGTGCGTCCCGATCGGCCAAGGTGGTCCGACGGAAGTCGATCGCGGGTATTGTCTAAGAATAAAAGGGGAAATAGATATCCGGAGCGATCTTTCGCACACACACACACGAGGTGTACGATCGCGCGATCCCACGACACAATATCTGCTGGATGGTTGCGCGGCCGGCTGCGTGCGTGCTCCCGCGAACGCTTCCGGATTATAGACGCAGGTAGACGGACAGCTCGATCCCGGGTAAGGCAACGAGCAACACGACCGCCCATTGTGAGCGCGTCGATGATCCTCGCGCGCGTCTCAAATCGTAAATCGACGCGGCATCCTGTACCTGCGATCCTTCGCCGCGCATTCGACGCCGGTCTCACCCTCCGAGGAACCTCGTCCCACAATAACCTGCGGCTTTGTAATCCCCTTATTCGTCGATTGCTACTGCCGAAGGATATATACGAAGGACGTACGAAGGATACACGAAGGATACAGAGGATTCCCGACGAAGAAGTCAACGCTTTGAAGAGGCACTCCTGCGCCGGTTTCGCCAGCGTCAAATCGCCCGGGGATCGTCACGATCGCTGGGGCAAATTCAAGCTCAACCGATGCGTGAATCGGCGAGTTCGCGTGCTACTCCGGGGACTCCCCAGGGGACTCGCCGGAGATCAACATCCTTCCCATGGCGCACTCGTCGTCAATCGGCGTTGCGCCGTTTACAATGCGCGGCGCATTGGAAAACGAGCCGGCACGACGCGTCGTGGCGCCGGTCGAGCGGTTTGTTTGCACGTTCGTTTCGAGGCCGAATGAAATCCGCTTAATACAATCGAGGTTCGACGATTCCCCCCTCCCCTCCTCGCTATTCCGTCCGAAGGGTCGGCTGAAGGAGCGAGCTCTCGAGTGGCTCGCGGGGTGGGAAAGGGGTGAGAGAGTCCTGGCGACTTCGGGGAGGCACGCGCGACACGCGCCCTCGATTCCCCTTGGCCACTCGAGACCGCCCCGGGGACATTAATCCCGTTTAATCAAACACCGGCCGGAGCGGTAACCCTCGTCATTATGCTCCGCTGCTCGTTGGACGGAGTGTCGTCGTGTTTATCGGGGCATTGTTGAGAAAAAAAGCGGGACTCGGAAGCGATTGATCGGTGTTTCCTCGGCGAAGGTACACTCGCCGACTGAGCGCGTCCTGGAGCTCGTGTCGAGACGGCCGCTCTCTTCCGTTATTTCCCACTTGATTTTAAGCCCATTTTGTCACAACATGATCCGTTACACAATATATAAAAAGTGTCCTGCGTTCTATCGGCAGCCCTGAAAGCTCGGCTCGTCCGGGTTTCTCGTCGTTTTTCCTCGTCGCGCGTGACCCGACGCTAACATTAGCGTGCGCTGACGTTCTTGTCAGTGACAGATAAACGTATCAATATACAATTGAGACAACGTAATTATATTCGATGTATTAATACATAATTATGGAATTCATTTACTGACACGTTAATTTGCATATTGTCGATACATTATTAAGTTATATTATGAATATATACCTGTTCATAATAATAAATTAATTTCATAATTATGCGTCGGGAAAAGTTAAGTGGCCACGTAGCCACAGGGCTGAGATGAATTTCAAGAAACGAATATAAACTCACAGACACCTGAGATGAGAGGAAAAGCATCAAAACTGACATAGGCATGTTTCTCGTTACAAATACTCAACCCTGTTGGACATTCGCAAGAGAATATGTACTAATTTTCATAAGATTATCACACACTTTGGTGGAAAAGTGTTGCTGGCGGAGAGAAGCTTGTATCCACGCGTATGAATTTTCATTGAATACCTGCAACCAGGTTTCAGAGGCCAGGAACAAACTGGGTCTCGGTGCTTTTCCTCCACATGAGAACGCATCGTACGAAGGATTTATTCGCGGATCGTTTCGGAGGACTCGGCCGGACGGTCGTCTTCACCGTCCGCAGCTTCGGCCGGATCGTTCTTAAGCTCGCCACCACGTCGATCCTCGGAGCTGCCTTGCACGTTGATCATCAGGCTCTGCCTGCACAACGTCGAGATCGTGCTCATGTTGCCGCCGTCGACGTTCCTCGCGCGGATCAGACGCGAGAGCTTCAGCTTGCTGACGATCTTCGCTAGCGGGCCGGACGAGTCGCGGCGTTTCGCGATCGTCCTCGGCAGGGACTCGCAGCCGCGATCGGCCGCTACCAGCCGGCCGAACGTGTCGGGGTCTACGTTGATCATACCGGCGCTGGCGGACTTCACCAGGTCCGCTCGCACACCGACGTCGAGGTCCTTCGCTTGGTCCTCGCTCGAACCGGCGGCTTCGTCCTGCGGAGTCGTCGCCGCTGCTCCCACTGGACCTCCCGCGTCTTCCTCCTCCTCAGACTTCGAGGATGACATCTCACTCGGCCTCGAGGCTTCGTCACCAGTCGACGCCTGACTCGTCGACGACCGCCTCCAGGGATCGTTCTCGCGGCCGTGAGCTTCCTCCATCATCGAGCGGCAGAAGGGGCCGCCCCGGCGCGACAGGAAGCTCTCCTTGGCGCGTCGTATCCTCGAGGAGCGCGACTCCGAGCTGCTGAAACTGCTCTCCGCGACACTCAGTCGGCCTTCTCTCCTCGCCGCGGCGTCCGAGAGAATTCTGAGTTTGTGCATCAGGTCCGACGGCACCGCGTCGTTCTTCACCGCGTGGTTCTCGTCCTGCGGCTTCGCCTCTTCCGCTCCCCCGTCGTCGTCCCTCCCGCACCTCCCGTTATCGCGCCTCTCTTCGTTCCGGTTACGCTTTACCTCCTCCTGTTCTCCTTCGCCCTGCGACCGACCACGCTCGTCCTGCATTCGACACGCGCTTTGATCCTGCCAGACTCTCCTGGTGACTCTCGGCCGATCCGAAGAGTTCGTTCCCGCAGAGGAACACCTCGTGTTTACCGAGGCGGACATCGCGACTGAGCGATGAGCCTTCGCTTGATTTATCTCAGCGGACGGCGGCGTCTCTTCGTTAGCCGCTTGATCGTCGAGCTTTTTATCATCCGGCCGGTCGTCGCTAATGAACTCGCCGCAACGAGAGTCCCTCCTCTGTACCGTTAGCGCGTCCTCCGTCGTCTTGCCTCCCGAGCTTCTCCTGGACTCGGAGGTAGTCTCGCTCTCCTTCGAGGTAGAGCGCAGCGGCCACGGCAAGGACAACGTGACGCGCAGCAGAGCGTCCTGCCGGCACAGTTTCGGCGAGGCCGACCTCGATTTGCTCTTGGACTTGGAACGGAGAAGTCGCTCGTCCGCGGAGCCGTCGCTCTCCTTCCTCGAGGACGGTCGATCCTCCGAGCGGCGGAACGGCCCGAAGATCATGCGCTTCGTCTTCACGAAGACGTTCCTGGGGCCGTCTTTCTTCACGCACGTCACATGGTGGTCGTCGGTCGTCATCCTCGCGTGCTCCCTGTCGCCCCGTTGATCGACGACCGCCGTATTTTCCTCCGGACGATCCCGAGGTCTCTCCGCGACTTTCGTGCCGCTCTCTGCGCTCGCCGTGGGCACGATGATCTTGTTCAACGTCTCCTCGTTGATCAAGATTCTCTCGAGACAGCGCGCCTCGTTGTCTCTGGAGACGGTTATCGGGATAGTGCGAACCGTCGAGTCGGTTAAGAGGCTCGTCGGGCTTTCCGAGAGGTTCGATCTCTCGACCTCCGGTAACCTTGACAATGAAAGGTTTCCTCTCGCACGGCTAGCTCCATTGTCGCGAGGAGGGTTATTGCGATTTTCGTGACAGCTAATTGGTTCGTACAAGAAACAGCCATCGCTCGTGTCGTTGCGCGTGTCCGTCGTGAACGCGAGAATCTCGTAATGTCGGTCGACGTCGGTTTGCAGCTCGGAGGAACTGTAGTTCTCGTAAACGCTCGCTGAGGTCTCGGTATCAGCGTCGTGACATTCCGCTGAACTTTTGTTATTGTCTGCGAAGATAAAAATATGAAGTTGTTAAATGTACATTGAAATTATCTGTAATATATATAATATATGTAAATGTATATTTTTCTATTAAATAAATCAAAACGCGTCAAAATCTGTCGTACATGTTATTTCTTTACTTGGTGTAAACGTACCGAAATTTAAATTGGATACATTCGAGGAAGTCTCCCTGGAACTGCGGCAATCCGACCGCGATAGCATTGTTGCTAACTGATAAGTGTGAGCAGCGGCATTGGGCATCGTTTTCTCGGATTTCACGTCTTCGGCGTCTCGGTGATCCTTCGTGTCGCTCTCCCGTTCGTCATTTGGCTCGTCTGCTGGATCTCCGGTCTTCCTCGTCCCGTTCATCCTCTCACACGTGCGCGGCGTGTCCTGGTTGTACCGACAGGACGCTAATTTCAATTGCGCTACGATAAAACTTACTTTTCCAAAAAGTCTGAGCCTGAACAGTGTGACTCGAGCATCTTACAGATCTCAATGAGCGATAAAGGATATTCGACTAAATAAACAATTTCTTTCTTTATTAGGTGCTCGCGTCCTCGAATGAAGAATACCGAAGTTTAATATACGATACGCGAAATCCAGATTACAAGGTGAAATCGAATTGCTTTGTAGATGTACCATTAATTTCTCCGCGTTCCAGGTCGCCGATGTGGCCTGGAGGTCCTCAGCAAACGGTGCAGATCCAGCGTAGTCATTTTCTACAGTGAAACGTCGAGAGATTGATCAAGTATTATCTCGCTTGCTTTTCTGAAGGGACAGGATTCGGCTTAAGAGACGGAAAATTAACGAGAATTACGACATTTTCAAGGAAGGAAGTGATAAAACTGACGATGAGAGTTTTAACGAAATAACGAATTAATAAAGATCAATATGTATTTGAGGAATTCGCTGGATACCGAACGAGTCCTGCTGCTTGGTATCATTTCCGCCGGTGTTGCTCTCGTGGATCGGCGTGAGGGGCAACTCGAGCACCACCGAGTCTCTGGAATGAGCACACCACCGAGTGAATTTTACCCGATCGCGATGAACTCTCGGGGAAATAATCTCCCTCGCGTTACCTATTCGCTTCGTTGGCGTATCTTTGAAAAATTTCGCCCGACTCGTCCCAAGCGTCTCGATTCCATCCGATCGGCCGTTCGAATTTCACGGAGTCGTCGCCCGGGACGCCCGTCTTCTCGGTCCATCCCGCAGCCTCGTTCTCCCTCTCGTGTTCTTTACGCCACGGTTCCCAGCTCGGCTTGTCCTCGTCCAAGGACGTCGTTCTTGCGCGCCACTCCTCGGACGCCGGGAAGTGTTCCGAACTCGGACTGTTCTCGCTCGAGCGAGCTTCTCGGCCGATCCACGTCCTTCTGCCGTTCCATCGTTCGCAGTCGTCGTCGTCGCCCTCGGCTTCCACCAGGAACACGGGCGAGGGCTCGTGACTGGAGGTGACCGTGCCGAGGGGAACCGCGATACTGGTGGTTTCGCTGGCCGCGACGGAGTAAACTGGCGTCTGATGAGGCTGCACCCTTTCCAGGGGACTGGCGGTCTCCTCGATTACATCCTCGATGTCTACGATCATCGCCTCCGGCTCGGAGTCCTCCACCGCGGTGTCCTCCGAGTGATCCTTGATACCCTGCGGATTGTCTGTGCACGCAATGCAGGATTAATAATTAATAATCGAGGCATACGCAAATAGGTAAAGAAGCTTGTAAGACTTGGAGGAAGAAGGAATATAGTTATCAAAACACCGGTTTTCTAATCGCTGGAGAAAAACGAGAGAAAGCGGTTTGTCTCTTCGCGAAAAATCCTTTCTTTTGCTGCTTAAAGAAATCTATATGATTCTATAAAAAAAAAAAAAGATTAAAGTTGACCTTGAAATAATGTTTAAAACATAGTTTAATATCGTAATAATATTATCATTTTATGCATCCCACGAGAACAACTTGCAATTCTTGTTTTTTTCGCATAATGCACTTTTTTCGAAACATTAGTCACTTTATATGGGCCACCCGGTAGTTAGTTCTTATTAATACGTATTTCAAGAAATTACGCGCACTAATAACATTATATTATATATGCGATGTGCTCACTAGAAGTCGGCAGGGCGTCCATTCGATTGTCATCTTCGAGCTTGTTCGTGGAGATCAGAGAGTGCAGGCTCGTGGAGCGACGAAGTGTGTACGACTCGTCGCGAAGACTTCCTTCGAAGACGCTGCCATCTGACTTGGACCTCTTCAGACTCCCCCAGTGAAGTGCACGATTTTTACCTGTAATTTGCACGTGTCCGACGACGTGTGACAACAGTATCGTAATTTAATTTAGTAACATCGAAAAGTGACATCTTCTTCCGACCATAATATTCCCCTCCATTAATTTGCGTTCCTTTTATTCTCAAATATTCTTCTCGAATCTCTTCTCTTTCTTGATCAGTTAATCACATTGTACAAATGGAACGTTACATGTTTCTGTAAGATATTTGTTACCCGTGTGTTATACTTAATACGCATCTTATCGCAATATTTTCTTTTTTACGGCAACTTTCTCGACTCTCTCAAGATCGACGATTCTTACCTGCCGTACTTGATGAGTCCGTCAACGTAGCTTCGTCCGAATCTTGAGCGAACGGTGTATAACCTGGGCCCAACAGACGAAACGTGGAGGATCTCGGTGATATTCCGCGGTATTTCTCCCAATCGTACAACTTCCTCGTGAATTCCCGAGATATGCCCTCGAAGCGATAAGAGCCGACGGAGGTGCGAATCAGCACTTCATTGCCGCAGCTTACGCCCCGAGATGCTGCCGACAACCTTGAAGCCATCGAGTAGTTTAACTTAACAACTTCCCAGATAACATTAAGACGTCCTGAGACGTAATAAAGACGTGTTTTAGACACTGAGGCGTTTAAAGGACGTCTTTTACGTATTGTTTCGCATACGTCACAGTTCCTTAAAATTAAAAAAAAGCGCCAATAATTTTAATAATTTTAATGGCTAAAATCCAACTCCGTTTATACGTTATTTAGACTTTTGCACCTCGAGTCGCCGTCGAAGCAATCGTTCAGTTGCTTCGCGTCGCTCTCCCGACGTTCCTTCCTGGCCCTTTGGCCAAAAAGCAACAGCAATTTTTCCAGAGCGAGGAACTCCGTCTCGTCGATGATGTCGGACGCGACACGACTCGTCGATGGCTTCGGCCTCTCGCTGTTCCTACACGCGGCCTCGCTCATCCTCCTCCACGCCTCCATTCTCTTGACGAAGTCCTCGCAGAGGTGCTGCTTCCCGTCGCTGGCGAAGCTCCCCGCACTGCCGATGCTCGCGCAGCTTCCGCGAGAACTGACCGAGTTCTGATTCTTCTGTCGCGCAAAAGACGATTACATGGCATCGCGAGATATCGCAACGAGAATTGAGGCGGTGCTCGAAAAAGGGACAAGATCGTCTCTTTTGGAAAAAAAAAGCATCTCTTTTTACTTGATCCTTACAGTATTTGAGTATTTGAAGGAAACCATTCGGTCTGTTCATAGTTTTCCGGAATTGTATATTTGCCTGCGGTTATTCTATATTAATATTCAGAATGAAAGATTTTTCTTCATGCGATCCTCCTTAAGACGTTGATTTTACTCGTGTGTCCTTCCTTCGGCCACCGCGTCAATTATCTTTCAAGGGAGACTCCCCCGTCATTGAAAGATTTCCGTAAGAAACCTGAGCCGAAATTTCGACCTTTAATCTTGCAATACAGCAGGAGATAGCGAAATAGGTTCTCAACATTACAATTCTAATAATATAATTTACCCCTATCGTGACCTCGATATCTTAAATTTTCCTTTCGCTATTTTAGCGTTATGGTAGCATGAAAATGATATCTGTTTATTAAAGGTTCCAGAGAGAAGTTAATAAATATCAGTATCAGTCAAGGTGATTTTTTATTCATCTAGAGGCCGTCTAAGCAGACTCAAAGTATCCTTTAAAGTCTCCTCGCCAAAGTAGCATCCAAATTTCGACTCTGGAATGATCCTCAAAGATCATCGCGTGCCTGCGACCGGATTGGTCCCCGAAGCGTCGTCAGATCGCATTTGAGAAACAGATTTTCCGACATTCAAGGACGTCCGCCTTTTCGCCAGCTTCTCCTTTCCCCGAAGACAATTATTCGCGAGCGTACGCGATAGTTCGCGTGATCAACGTACGCCGTAACACTTGGGCTCGGGTTTCGACGAGGAGCGCCAGAGCTGCCAATCGGTCAGCCGTCGACGGCTGACGCGCTGTTGCTCGATGCTCGCGCCAGATCGTCGACCCTTCTTCGCCCGCTTCCAGTCCTGCAGCTTCTTCCTGAATTCGGGCGCCAGCCGCTCCTCGTTCAACGGCAGGCCGTCGCGGACGTTCCGCGCGCCGAGGACGCGCGGCGGATTGCCCTTCAGCCGCTCCCATTCCAACAGCTTCCGGTAGAACTCGCCGCCGAATTTCTCCCGCAGCGCCTGATAGTCCCTGAGCGCTTCCGCACGGCACTGGTTGGTACCTGCAACGGTTTTACCGAGATCCTCGACGCTTTCGCTACAGCTGCGAGCTCGGCGCGTATCTGCGTTTACAACGAAGACATTTTATGCGAGTGCCGGCGGTGAGAAGCGTGCGGCAAACATGCGAAAGGAGGGAGAGAGAGACGGGAAAATTTTCGTGATCCTTTTTGGATGCCAGTCTTTTAGATGCGTAGCTTTCTTTGTGGGAGGAAGCGTCTCTTCTCAATGGAACTTAAAGCCAGAGAAGCCGAAGAAGCTTACGTCACGTACGAGTTCAGATTTCATTTGTTACATTATACAAGTATTGCGTATTATTAACACATTGCCAACCGACCCACCTAAACGTCCTTTTGACGTAGCTGAAGTTTGGAGGGATCTTCGAGAAGAAATTTTAAAAAATACTTCTTCAAATTTAACCTCGGCAGAAAACAAAAATATGCAAAAGACAATAAGATTGTGCAAATTGTGTCAATATTAATATAAACAAATAAAGAAAAATGGAAAAAATTGCGCGCGCACGATCATTCATACAAATTAAAATTCTCGCCGAGAGCTGGCTTGTGTAAACAAATGATAGTTTTATATTCCGTGGAACGTTACACGTTAGAAAAAAAAAATTGGTTTGTCGAAAACGAGTACCTGGAAGGTCCCCATAATTAACGAAGTTTAAGCGCGCGCACTCAACCATAAAGATACAAAATTCTGCCGACCATCTCAGCGTTCCGTGCGCTGCGTCCTGCCTACGAAATGTACGGTTTTCAAAGCCTAGCATTGTGTTGATTATTATATTTCTTGTACGTATATATGTTAACAATATATTAATATTTATTCAATTTAATTAACATACGTGTTGAATTTAATTTAATTGATATACATATATTTTCTGGTTTCGTATGAAAGCAGTTAAAAGGTACATCTTGCGATTGACACGACGGAAGGATCGGGTTTCCGCGGGTCCTTACGCATTAATATGATTCTTGCCAGGGGCAACAATACAATATACACAGGGCAGATGATATACTTGAATATTTGTTCCACACTCACCTTCGTTTGCGAACGATTGTGCGGCGACCACCCTGACCGGGCTGGGGGGCACGCTGAAGGTAGCGTTTGTCAGAAAAGCACGCCTGACCTTGTTCCATTTTGAATCCTGCCTCTGTATCTTGGGTGCTGGCGTTATCGCTTCTTCGATTATCGAGTACTGGAACGGGACACGTCATATTTTACGTACTCGAATAAGACCAGTTTGAGTGTGGCGAATGAAAGCGCTTTCGCGAAATTTGGAATATCCAAATGTCCACGTAGTAACCGACAGATTTTCTTCGCGACATGAAATTGGCAGTGCCGGCAAATTATCGTTCTCCGTGCAGATAAACACACAATATATTTCAGTCTACTGTTCTCGAAGAATCTTGCCAACCTGCCGCTTAAATTCCCGCGAGCTCAGGATATCCGGACGCGCTTTGGGACGTTGAGGCGAACTTCCGCCGGAATCCTGCGCGCTTGAGGGCAGAGGAGACATCGACTCAGGCGAGGATAAGCTTCTGATCTCCTCCTCGTTCGACGGTATCGTGATCGTCAGGGTCGGCGTCGGTCTCTTCGGCAGCGGCGGCGCTTCCGGATCCTTTCCGATATGCGCCGTCGAGTCCGCATCGGATATAATGCGAATCAGCGGTTTACCGCCGCGGCTCGTCTGTCATCGAAAAGAAAGCGAATGCTTTGATATCATTTCCTTCCCTTCCCTTGGCTTTTTCTCTTCCTCGCGCGACTCAGAATGGAGCAGCGTCTGTTAATGGGCGCGCTCGCTTCGTGCATTGATCAAAGAAATTCAACGGGCGCGGTCGTGCGCGGCACGCGCGTTTGCCGGCGGATATTTTTAAGCCGGTACACCCGCCGTGCCGCGGAGGAGGAATTTCGCGGAGCGCCGTTTTATCGACGCCGCTGTAACGCAAACCGCCTCCTACCGATGGCCTCTTGTCGAGGTCGATAGTAATTTACGAAACGGCCCGGTGTTATTTCGGAAAGCGTGAATTACCGTGTATTATTAACCTCCATATGCGCAGAGGATGAATTAGAACGCGTTGCGTTAACGCGGGGGGGATATTTTATAGGCGGCCGAGCAAATCCTCGTGATGTGTAAATCGCGCGATTACATTTTCTCGGTAAAAAAATGGTTAATTTCTGTTGTATGTTGTACACAGAGAAAAAGATTTTCTTTGGAATTAATAAAGTGTCTCGAAACAAATTTGTCCTTTGGAACAAATGAACGCGTGATTCAACAAACAGGATTGTTTGGTTTCTCGAACAATAAATATCTTTACGTCAAACACACATTTTTGGCATTTTCATCCAAACATTACAATAGTCACGAATAATAAATTATTGGAAAGAGGTAATATTGTGTTCGAAAAATATCAGAGAACTTCTTTCTGTTTTAATGGAACAATATTTAATGTACGATGAAGTAAAAAAAATTTTTTTTTCTTAAAAATTAAATATTATTTCTTTAAATTAATATTGTTCTTCTATCAAACAACATAATTTATTCTACCGAAACAATGACATTTTCATCTAATCAAAATGATATTAAATTATGTTGTTTGTATCAAGCAAACTCAAATGAAACAAACGCGTACGCTAAATTGAAGAAACCCTTTTCCCTGTGTTTATAATAACCACTTTTTTATTGATACGAATTATAAGTTTGTTAATTACGTACACAGCTAATCCAACGTTAATATGACAGAGACGTTACCTCATTGGGAAGTTCTATGGAATCAGCGTTCTCCGCGATGGAGGTGTCGCGATCGAGCAAACGACCGTGTCGATCCGGATCGTCTTTTTTCTTATCGTCTTTCGCTTGTGGCGACTGACGATCCGGATAGTTTCCGACATTTTTCCGCGGTTCTGTAAACATATAACATAGTTGAGACATTGATCTGCTCGCAATTTTTAATATTGAGTAACTCCGTAATTATGTATTTTTCAAAATGTTCGACAAATCGCTTCCGAGTCACGCGTAGGAAAAAGGAAAATGAAATGACGACTTCAAGGTTCGTCGATTTTTCTTCATTTTTATAGTGACGTAAAAATAATGACCGACTTTTTCCCGAGTAGCTAAAGCCTAGTCTGTTGTCAACGTAAAGTTAAAAATCTTACAAATAAATTCGAGAATGCTGTGTAATTGAAATTTTTCAATTATCAGCGTGGAAAACTGAGTTGATCGTCATTTCATCTCCGTTTTCCCGGTGAGAACGAGAGACGCATCCTCACCGTCGAACACGTCGTCATTGGACGACGAAGTGGGCGAAACTCTGCCGACCGGCGTGGACGGGCTGGAGAGTTCGCTGGTGCAGGGCGACAACGCGGAGCCGCTCCAGCTGCCAGCGGTGACGTCGGGGATCCTCAGATACCTCGTCGTGGGCGTGGACGGCGTCGCGGTGCTCGATTCCGCGATCTCCGCGAGATCGTTGGTGCAGGCTCGCTCCCACTTGAAGGCCGCCTTCACCCTCGTCCACTTGCTGACCTTCGGGCCGCCGTTGCGAACGGCGTTTCTCGCGGTCCTCTTGTCCGCGTCGGCGCGATCGACCGGGCTGGACGTGCCGGTCTGCTCGGCGAGCGATCGGCTTCGTTGCCTCGACGACGGCGAGCGCACGCTCGAGCGCTCGTTCCTCCTCTGGCCCGGCGGCTCGCGGCAGTTGGACAGCATAGCGTCCAACAGGGACTCGGCGAAGCCGGTGTCCTCGTCGGGAAACTCGGCGAGCAGCTCCTCGTCGTTCGCCAGGGCCGCCTCCAGCCGGCGGTCGGCGTTCCTGAGCGCCTTCACGCGCTCCAGGCCCCGCACGCGCCGGAAGTACTTGGAGCTGCGGTCGCGCAGCTCCAGGATCTGCTCGGTCAGCGCGCACAGCCGGTCCAAGTGCTCGAAGGCCTCCTCGGGACCGGCCGCTACGCCCATCGCCGAGGTCGCCGAGTTCGGCGTGTCGTAGTCGAACGAGTGACCCTCGACCGGCGACGCGCCCAGCTCGCTGAGGTAAGCCACCAGGTCCTCCTCTTCCTCCTCTTCGTCCGGCCTGCCGGTCGCCTGCAGGGACCCCGTCGCCCCGCGATCCCGAGCGAACCGCGGGCATTGCGGGTCCGGCGGCGGGGTCGGAAGTCGACTCTCCTCGAGCTTGTCCTTGACCTTCGGCGCGCGCTGATCTCGCGGACGACCGGCGCTCGGCCTGTCGAGCTTCCTCTCGATGTCGAACGAGCCGCACTCCTCCGTCTGCTGTGCGTTTTCTTCCGCCATTGGGTCTCAGGGGCTGCGATCTAGATACTCCGCGGGATGCAGCCGGTGATGTTTAACAGAGGGCAGTCGTGGCGATTCAACATCCTTTTCACGGTGGATTCCGCAAGGAATCCCCGGGATTCGGATATTTTCCTTCCTTCCGCCTTTCTTCCCCCGAGGGGTGTGGTCGAATAACCGCGAGCGGAATTTCGATACTGATCTCGACACCAGCTCTCGTCGGGTAGTTATCGTCCTCGTTTACTGATTCACTTAACGGTGTGTGAATCTCGGCAGTCTTAGGCCTTGAATTCTGCAGAGAGTTCCCGGGGTTTTGTGTGATATTGCCGTTTCTTCCGCTTTTACTTTGTCCCTCGAGGGGGACCGGTCAGACAACCGTGAGCGGGATTTCAGCAGCAAGGATATTTCCCGTTTATCTCGCGACCTCGTTGCCTTTGTTTACAAGACGTGGAGCAGACACGGGCCACGTTTTCGTCGGTGACGTGTACCAAGGTGGTGTATTAAATGAGAAATTCCTTCTCTCGGCCAAATTTCCCCGCATATCTTTTTACGCCGCGCATCACGCTCGCACGCGTTTGAGCACTCCTCTCCGAATATCTCCGTTCCATAACGGCGACCGTTGGATTTGTTCCTTTGTGCGCGTCGTTCCTTTGAGCGCAAATGCAACGTTCTATAAATTGACCGTACAGAGTGAAGTGTTCATTCGTCTCATAAACATCCGATCGCATAAATATTACGGGGAATGCGCCCGTATGCATCGGCGCGTTCCTCCGATGCGGTTTCGCTCCTTCTCGACGCGAGAGAACCGGCGAATCAATTTCCCTCCGTGACCTCTCTTCGATTTTCTTCCCCAATTTCCTCGTCCGACCGAACGCGGTGCTTCGCGGTTCGCCACGTCGGAGTCCGCCAGAGAGATATTTCACTCGGTTAAATTGACAACATTTACCGCAACGGAAGTCGAATTGGGTCGTATCGATTTGCGCAAATCGGGACGACCGTTTCGCACGACTCTTTGTTATGATCCGCCCGATTTCCTCCGCCTCGCTTTATTTAGACGCGGAGGAAGCGAGTGACGCGCAGTCCAATCGCGTTCATTCTTAATTGTCACTGTAAAAATTCACTCGTCAGTTATCACATACTGCAAATTTACTCTTACTTTTTACTACGTCTATTCGCACACACACACACACACACGCGCGCGCGCACCAGCGACGGTACCACAGCGTCAGAAGACGGCCTTCCACACGGAACGTTTCGTTCTTCGATTACGACCACATCCTCGATCTTTCGGAATAATTTCTTTTTTCCTTCACACACTCGATAGCCGATCGCAAGATCATCCTCGTAATCGCAAGCAGCACTCTCGATCGGTTCTCATCGGTAGCCTCCGGAGCGACGAGAATCCTTCCATGCGACCCCGCGAGGTCGCTTCTTCGTCGAGCGAGAAACTCGTCGGACGCCGCGCGTTTCGAGACTTCGGCGATAGCGCCCGATTATTTTCGGTGACGAGCATTTGCCGTTCGTATTTACGACGGATGCGAACCGCGCGTGTGTGTATATGCGTGCGTTGAGTGTGTGTGTGTGTGTGTGTGTGTGAGTGTGGCACGAGGGCGTCCGTTCATGCGCGTGTGTACGTGAGTACGCGCGAGTTGCAAAGGCGTCGCGACGCCGCCAAGCGAGAGTCTGCGCGAGCGAGCGTTCTTCCTGTTCCCGTCGAAAATAGACGGCGGCGGGAAGACGCGTCCGTTCGGCCCTTATTTATAAGCGGCGCGGAATGATTACGGCGCGAGGCGTGAGACACCGCCGCCACAATTTGGAGGACGACGTTCGCGGGAAAAGATTCCATTCGAATTTCACTCGAATCTCTTATCCGGCAATTTCCTGCAACTAACGTCGAAATTTTATTTGAAAATTCTCTGATACTGAAAAGCATAATGGTACATCTGGCACGACTGGGCATTCCGTAATCTCAGGTTGACGTTTATCCTGGTTTTGTATATATTGAGTGTGGATTTTCATTGTACGCACGATTAGCGAGATATTTGATCGGCTGCAATTTGAGAAATTGTCGGTGCTGCGGTGAAAATTGGCAAGAGGGAAGAGTCTTGCCGGGCCGGGAGAAAATTTGATACGAGATACGCCGGCGTTTCCATCCGCATCGAATGAGTCGTTATCGATATTTGCGAGTATATACTCGACCGGAAGCACATTATCCGGAAGCGTGGATCATTCCTTCATCGGTAACCGGGTTAAATCGAGCACCGGTAACATCACGAGGGCTGCACCTGCGAAATGCTCGGCATTCAGTAAGAGCGAATGGATAACAATCGAATAGATAACGCAGTCACATTTTTCTCGTACCCATCAGAGAAACAGACGCGACGATCGTCGTTAGCAGGCAAGTTGTCCTCGGGAAGAGCAGCGTCGCGGAGACCGCCAAATGGGGAAGTATTTTTGTCAGACCCATCATCGTGCCTCTGAAACATACCAGAAACCACCGGGTTTCACATCTCTCGCGCGTCCGCACCGCGTAAATATGCGATTCCTGCGAACGTATCGTAAACGTCTCCGGGATGATCCAACAAGGAAACAGACAGAGCTGTAATTCACTTTTTATATTCCATCTTTTGGAAGGAAGGAAAAGGTTGAGAAATTCTTCGAAGTATTTTTCAGATTGTATGCACGTGTGTGTGTGTGTGTTCACAACACAACAAAATGAATACGTTAAGAAGTAATGTATAGTATTAATTTAACATATTTGTGTACTTTTTAACATATTCCTCACGTTATAAGTAAACACAAAAAAGTGGGTGGGCTGTTTGTAATGCAAAGTTTTGTATATATGACGAATGCGCTTGCTATTTTCAATATGTTTAATGCATTTATTCTAATTCTTGATGTCGAGATGAGAACATGAAAAAATATAGGTCTAATATTTATTGCCATTTCACAACATATCCGAGATCTATCGAAATCGGTGAGTAGCAATTTCGTCTCTTTCCTCGTAAGATTAACCAGATGCGCGAAACGCATTCGGCTTCGCACGACCTACCTCAGAGCGGTGGGATAATTCTCCAGTAGTAAAACGCACGTCGTTGTGCGTCCGATAGCGTAAGCAGCCAGGAAAATCGACGAGAGGACCACACGAATTGCGTGGTGCATTTGGAAAATAAACGCGAGCGAGGCCACGCCGCCCGCGATTCCGGAAAATACTGAAAGCAGTCGAAAGGTCGTTCTTGTGCAAATATTAAGACAACTACGGCTCTGAATAATAATGAGAATAATATTAATAACTTTATTGGCCACAAGAAAAAATTATATTAAGGAAGCTTATTATTAATCATAGAAATAGATTATTATTAGGATTTTTTATTCAGATTATTAAGATAGAATATAAAATATTAAGCTAGTATGTGTAGTAATATTTCGTGATACTAAATATCATAATATTGTAAGTCGTAATATCTTAAAATAGCGAGAAAATTACGGTTCTATATCGATTTTTATATCTAAGGCAGTATAGAGTTTAGAAAAAAGAAATGTTTCACGATTGTGAAGTTTCGACGAGGGAGACTGTCAATGATCATAATAGCATTACGATCTTCAGTAACTTACTTAGGTACGGTTTCCTGCCAACGATGTCGATTCCGATAATGAGCAACAACTCTCCTAACACGTAGCCCAGCGATACCAACAATAGCAGGCCGAAACGATCCTCGTTCACCTGGTCGCAATCTCGCAAAAAACCTAATGCCACGTTCTGGAAGTTCACGTTGCACGTGTCGTTCCTGTCGACGGCGTCCCTTTCTAGCTCCTCGAGCACGTGTGTACTCCATAAGGCGAGCCAAACGAATCTTGAACATCGTTTTCGTGATTCCCCTCGGAATCTCGCATCAACGAAATCGGAGAGATGCGAAGGAGAACGAGCTTGAGAAACTTTAGAGGATATTTCTTTTCTTATTACCCGGGAAAGTGCAGGATACACGCCAATACTCCACATACTGTCGTTCGCTTGTACGGAGGCCCGTATATTCGATGAACCCGTCCCCAAGTTTTCGTGAAGTACCCTCGAAGTCTATCCATGAAGTCGTCATCGTCCTCGTTGGATCCCTCGTCCGTACGTACGCAATCTTCTAAATTTCTGGGCTAAATTATCGAGAACGATTATCAAAGAGTGAAAAAACCATCACCAAATAAATTACACGAACACAATGAACGTAGTAATAAATAAAGAAATCAACATATGTATACATATCCACCTCTCAGAGAAAATTAATCATTAATGCATGGGGGAAAAATGCTGTTGTATCGATAGAATTGTGCGATCAACAGCACAATTAGAGTAAATCTTCTTGATTCAATAGCAATATATTAATGAAAGCAATAAATGGTTTTAATAGCTCAATTATTAGATTCAGTAATATTGCTGTCGAACCGAGAAGATTTACTCCAATTACGGCACGGTCGATCAATTCTGTTGCTACAGCATCATTTGTCTTCCGTGTATATTCGTTCTTTATGCAGTTGTAAATGTCCTCTCTCGCTGGGCGACTCGTACTAGTCGTCGATTAGTTTCCTCAACCTCGTCCACAGGTAGCAGATGAAGATCGAATGGACGAGGAAGTAACAGGAAGTAACAAGTTCTTCAACGGAGTGAGGAACGGGTCGCCGTACCGGGTAGGTATCGGCGTGTTTCGAATTATTGATGGCGTACATCTGTCGCAGCACCGTGAACGCTTGTCTCGGTCTCCGACGGTACAGCGAGTGTCGAGGACTCGGAGGTAGAAGCCCCGAGGCGCAGGCGATCACCAGACTCGGCGCGCCGTAGAGAATGACGAGGACCCGCCAGGAACTCGGTCGGAAGTGCTTGTCCAACATGCGTATCGCGGAGGGCATCATGCACCAGGAGACACCTTTTCGAGTCGTATCGAGCAAGTGTGAATTTCTTTGCCGAAACGTCGAGTCACTCTTCGACGCGACTGGCGTCGTTTTTCGCCAAAAATTATATACTCACTAAAATCTTACAAAAATAATACTTCGTAGTCACCATATCTTACAGTTACCAAAAATGGATTTTCGGACTATCAAATGCATCCTGAAATATATACTTTTTTAATTAATTACGGGTCGTGCGATGATTGATTATAGTCGTACTATTAATAGATTATAAAATTTCTATGCATATATACATATAGATATTCCACAGATTAAAAAGAAAAAAGAGATCTATAAAGAAATATGTAAAAAAATATTGAAATGCATTAACCAGAACTGTTTTCAGGGTTACTATTTTTTAACTGATAAAGGATCAAAATAATAACTTAATCGAACTGTTTAAGTAAAAAAAATATTTAACAAAAGAATATATTATTATATTATTTATCATTATTATGTCGATAGCCGAAGGACGTTAAGTTTAATACAAATTGTAAAATTTTCCTGCAAGTTCATTCCGTTACCTAAAGCTGCTAAATAGCCGGTCACCCAGAATGTATCGATCACTGCTAAGCAAGTTCCTCTCTTTCTCATCGGCAGGCACTCGAGCAGATACACTCTCAGAACGGTGTTATTACCGGCCACTCTAGACCAACGCCAATTAAAAAATCACGTGATAATGTAATTATTAATCATGCAATTACAAATCATACAATCAGATGAACGTGCATTTTTAATGTGCACATAATGATAAACGCAATATCTACACTTCACATATATTGTTTTCACTGTGTTTCTTCATCTTTTTATACGACGTGAACGAATTGCAAGCAGAAATATTGACTTTTAATAAAAATTGACGGATAATTAAATATCCGTGTTAATTTTAATATTAATTAATCAATATTTTCATAAATTATTGTAAAGATATCTTGTAAAGCGATTCGTATCAATTTTATTAAACTAATTTGTCACAGCGAAGTTTATCGGACTGTCCCGATTGTCTCCAGCCGTGTGCACCATGAAGAGATGAAATCTCACCCCAATCCCAGCACGAACACTGATAGGTTTATCAGAAAATTTGTTTGGGCGAAGGACAAACCGGCCGAGGCGCAGAACACAATGCCCGTGGACACTGCGATCGATTTCTTACGTCCGGCGGTGTCTGATATAGACCCGAACAGGAATGCTCCCACCGCCATTCCTACGATTAAAACACAACAGATTATAATACAACTCTTGCCTGTATGTGAGGTATCTTTCGGTGTGTGAAAAAACACAAATTTAATCCTCGCATGAAAGTGAAGCGTCTACAGCAATATCTTTTAAAATATTTTCTATTTATATATTGAAAAAAATTAATTAAATAATGATATAATCTACCTCTGTAATTTACTTTATAATTGTGTCTTGGTGTAGCATAGCTTGGTATTGCAATGATTCCTTATTAAGATCATGCTTTGACATAAATATATACCGAAACTGGAAGTGGCGACAGGCATGGTGGCTTGATCTTTGTTGAGCTTGAATTCACACAGTAAAAACGGTGCCACGATGGGAACAGTTAAAGAAGTGCTTGCTTCTGCCAGCGACAGCAAGCCAGACAATATGATAAGGAAGTAGTGATAAATACCCCATCCTGCATTGAAAGTATTTCCGTTTATTAAAATATACGATCATATATATATATATATATATATATATGTGTATGATTTTCCTAAAATACTGGCAAAATCTCAAGCTTTGAAATGAAAAATATAAATTATGTTAATGTGTCATACACAACACTACCTTGAAAATAACATAATCATGATGTAAACTTTTACAATGTATACATTTTTTCATATTTATTTTTTCAGTGTCCTTACCTGTTCCCGCTATTGCAATTTCGCACTCGTTACTCATGCCAAGCGAAAGAATAACATAAAAATTTGATATCAAACGCATGGATAACTCGCCGGTGAATTGGTTATAGTTATTAGTCGCAAATTTCAATCGATTATTCGATCGAACAAAGACGAAAAAAGCAAAACTGAGCTTGTTTGCAATTCGACCGTTCGTAAAACGCCGTCAGATATTTACGCTAAATTATCCTCGGGAATAATATGGATACGTCAATAACAATTATGGAATACACCAATAATTGTAATCATCGGAACGTGATAAAACGGAGGTTGACGTGATATTTCCGGCAAACTTCAGTAGATTACAGCTTCGGCAAAAATTGGCCTCATTTACATTGATCGTTCAATATGCGTTACTAACTAGTAATTTTATGCTAAATTGATTTCAGTGAATCCTATGAAAACGAAGTATTGAATCGGCATAACAAATCTTTAAAATTCGCACATTACGTGGGACGTTGGAACGAATTGGGAACACGAGTACAAAATAAACCTGTTTATTAAAAGACAACTAAGAGGAAACATTTCACATGTCATACTGCTGGACGCGATATGTGTGCTTATCTATATCAGGTAAATACAGAAATAAATGATGTACTAAATTGGAAATTAACGCAGCGCGCAAGAATACAAAACACACACAATACGAGTGTAACTAATAGGACGTACAAACGAACATCATTGTTGCGTGAAATCTTATTGTCTACGAATCTTTGAAGTACTCCTTCGAACCGACTACGTCAGGTTTCATGGTTTTCTTGCCAGGTTTCCAGCCAGCTGGGCACACTTCACCATGTTTATCCGTGTATTGGAACGCTTGGACCAAACGCAAGGTTTCGTCAACGGATCTGAAAGTAGTACACATGATTAGAGAGAGCGCGAACATGCGGAACGAACGTTGCTCAATCCCGAAGAAAATGTCTTTGGTCGTAATCTAATACTACATCTCAAATATGTGACTTTAGCGTTCTTGTTTGTAAATACAAAGATCGCGTTCAGCGTTATCGCAGGCTAAGGCTCGCACGATCCGCATTTTGAATGTCAAATAAAACCGCCTGATTCGATTCCGGGATTTGATAGCCCGACGTTTCGTAATGTTGAGCCATCGTGTCCAAATGCGCGAGCATACAAATCGACTTCCACGAATTCGACGGACGACAGCACCTGACCTTCCACATTATGAAGCGAGCGAAGTACTTACCTTCCCACGGGTAAATCATTGATGGTGACTTGACGGACATTCTGCTTGTCGTCGATGATAAAAAGTCCGCGGAAGGGGATTCCAGTGTCCTCGTCGAGCACGCCGTAGTCGCGGGAGATCTTGAAACTCTTGTCGGCCAACAGAGGAATGTTCATCTCGCCGAGACCGCCCTGCTTGCGGGGCGTGTTGACCCACGCTAGATGGGAGAAGTGAGAATCGGTGGATGCGGCGATTACCTCGCAGCCGATGTCGCTGAATTCCTGCGCTCGGTCGGAGAAAGCGATGATCTCGGTCGGGCACACGAAGGTGCTGCGGTGAAATGATCATTGTGTTTCAACACTCGGTATAACTTATCTCTCTTTCTCCCTGCTCTCTCTACATTTGTCGGAGTGAAATTTCACCCGAGAAGTAGAATGATAGCCGAGTCACACACTCGGATTCGAGAGATTTTTCACCTGTACGCAGTGGATTATCCAAATCGTCGAGTACTTTCATTTGGAACTGAAGAGCGTATCTGATGTCAGTCATAAAAAAATTGCAACATTTTTTTTCAACAAGTTTCGCAGCGCATGTCGCTGTCTAATAGGAAAGAGTATCTCTTAAAAATTATAAAAAAAAATGTTATAACCTTTTTGTGACTGACCATGTGACACGATTCAAGTGTAAAATTCAGAACCAATTCTGATTTCACATCTGAATATCTCACTAGAGGCAAGTTTCAATTAGCGACTATTAATAGAAGCCTTCGAAAGTGTGTTGAGTCTCCTAGCTATTTCTCAAAGGATGATAGAATTATTTTCAATCGCACGCATTAAAGCGTCTGGTCCCTCGCTGGAATTTTTTTTGTTTGATGACGTCGAAAATATGCCAAGAAAATTCTTGCATTATTGCAAGGTTCGTAATAAGAGACCAGAAAATATAATTAATATCGCCGATAAGTATTGTCGGCAAAAAGCTCGCCATTGATTCTAATGTAATTCAAGTCACGCTATTTCTGTCGTAAATGCAAGTCTTTTAGAATTCAAGGAACATCTGTTATCGTACCACATGTATGAGAGTTAATCACGCACTCAGAGAAGACGCGAAGTACGCAACATATACACACGGTACGGTGGAATTGCTCGTACAATACTCGAATTGTGTAACCGTATTTCGTTATCTCAAGTCTGACAAGGTAATGGTGATGTGCTTACAAGTCCAGTGGGTAGAAGAACAACACGACGTATTTGCCTTTGTAATCGGAGAGATTAATGTCCTTAAATTGTCCGTTTACGACAGCGGTGCCGCTGAAAGCGGGCGCCGGTCTCTGGAGCTGCGGCACTGGCATGATTGTTGCTTGATTGCTGTAATCAGGAATAGGTAAAACTAGACTGATATCGTGGTAGAGCCACGCGCGAGGGCGCTCGTAACTTATTCATCATTCCGAAATTTTATCTCATTGTTAATTTGCTAAAAAAAAATTTGCAAGAAAAAAGTATAGGTGTAAATCTCCAAAAATAGCGAGTAACGTTGTTAATAAAAAAACGCTGAGAGATAATCAGACAGTGTTCATCGAGAGCCTTCAATATGAATAATTGGGAACAAGTCGTCAAAAGCGAATGTATATAATTTTGCGATTAATCCGCAGCACATGTGCTTATGCGCCCAAGCAAAGTCAAATATCATTAAGGAACTTCATAATGCAATGCCTAAATGTCAACAACACACCCTGTTCATACCGTCTGCTTTTCAGCGAAGTAAGCGGGAGCAAACATGTTAACAAAATTCGTATACAGGAATATATATTCATGTAATAACCTCTGGAAAAATTCCCGAGGAGAAATTTTCGATGTATGTTCCGCAAGTCTCGATTAAAAATTTTCGTCTTATCTTCTTTTACCAACATTCCATTCCAGTGATATTAAAAGCGGCGAAATTCTTGCGGAGATTACATCGCGGAAGTGTTTCTATGAATGAAAGATATCGGATAAGCAATATGCTGAATAAACTTACAATCGACATTCAGCATTCAAGTAAGTTCGATAAGCACAAAAAATCGCCGATAACTAAGCATTTATTCAACGATAAGTTATGTCAATACGGCCGTTCATTAGTGTATCGATTGCATCACATATTACCAAATACACGCACACCAAATTCGTGTTGTTATCTTCGACCGAAAATGTCGACTGATGACGAGAGCTATTGAATAATTAACAGTAATTAATAATCAATAGTAAATCGCGATAGGGAGAACTATTTATATGCGGTGTTACTGTATGCATAAGGAAGTAAATAATAAACAATTGAATAATATTATCATTACTGTTGTTATTATGGTAATTATTGAGAACTTATGTATACCCCAGAGCATAAAACACTTTGCGTATCGGTTTATCATGAATTCGCAATGAGATGGCATTTTAACAAACTCGATATTAATTTCCATTCAAATGTACACAAAGCTTCAATCTTGAAATCAATTAATATCGGAAATGAGCGAGGTTCGTTCTGAGCTTCGAGATTGTACAAATAACGTGTGTTATGAAAATCGGAGTTCGAAACTGTTCAGAATAATTTGAACTAAGAGATAAAGTGATCGACATTAAACCAGCGATACGCCAGATGGGACCGCCGATTACGTAACGGCTGAGATCAGGTATAGCCGAGGTTTCGTAGGAAGAAAGACCTAGGGGCAAGGAGGGGAACTTCGTACAAAGGAATCTTCTGGTACAAGAGAAAACTCCGCTCGCGCGGTGATTTCAAGCTGGAACATGAAAAAGGCCTAGAGACAGCCGGCCTTGTGAAGCCTTCCTATAGTGAAGCCTTCCTTTGTTACAGACGACTCCAGCGCGTATAACACTAACTGCAATAAGTGTCGCTCGTTAATGTGGAAAAACGAACAGTAACCTTGCATTCTCGTTCTTTTACTGTTACTAAAAATAAAAGTAAAAAAAGAGATAATTGAGCGCTTATCTGCGTCATTGAGAGAGGAAATCCATATTTTTAGTGCTAAGTAATCGTTCGACATATTCTAAACTTTTGTCACGTATACATACAATATTAACCTAAGATTTAGGTAACATTGAAAATTCACAGATATTTGCTTGTCTTAAATATACATAAATTTGCTGCTAATTAGCAGAGGAATAATTCAGCAGAACAAAGCGATGAGCAAATAATCACTAATCTATAATTTTAAAGATGAAAAAAATGTTTTCTTCCGGGAATTTATTTGGTTTCCTATCTACTCCTTACGGAAAAAAAAGTAAATACAGCAGGTTTTGATCGAAAACACGTGAATTGTTTTTAATGAATTTTTGCATTCAAGAGACAAATGGACCGAAATTCGTGAAAACCGAAAAAAAAAAACGGTTTTCCCCCGAAACTTTAAAACTTTACATTATAATCCGATTAAAATTGTAAATTATTAATCGCTTATTAAAAGTTGTAATTTTTCTAAACACAACCAATAACCACTTTGCATAAAAATATGTTTCAGCACGCGGTTCATCGTTAATTCTTTATATTCTCGAGCATCGTTAAATTTTGTTCTAGTAAACGTTCAACCGCGCGCATAAATACATACTCAACGTAGTTAACGAATGTAAATGCATCGGCGAGATATTGCGCGCTAAAACGGTCCCACGTCGAATTGCGTTAACTCGCGCAACGGTCAAGACCGCTAATTACGGAAGTCCTCTCCAAAACGTAACTCACCAAACGATAAGCGTAATGTTGAGTCAACGGAACTTTTCTTTAAAACGTAACTCTCCAAACGATAATATTGAGTCAATGTCGTGATACTCTTATCTCGGCTCTAAAATATTTTCATCCTTTTTTCGTGAGCGTAAAACCCTTCGTGATGAAATAAAATCAGCGATAACAGACAATAAAAACTTGTTTAGAGATGATCGGCCCGAACAAAAATGAAATACTTCGCACGAACCTGCCAACGAATTAAACGAAATGCGCGTAGTGCTGTGTCAAACAATCGGATTATATTTTCTTTTATCGTAATTCATCGAGCGCGTCTAACGGAATCAATTCGGAGCATAGCGCCACGACGTAGTATATTTATGAACAATTTCTCTGGATGCGGTCCAAATTTCGAGAATGTCCGGGAAACAGATAGCGCTCTCACGTAATTCTTTCCCGTTAGTGCTTCTGCGAAAACGTAACCGCGATTACGTCGACTCAATTGGCGTGATTCGAGGCGCGTCGTGCAGCCATGCCGGCGTAACAGCCGCAACCCGGCGAGGACGTCTCTCTCTCTCTCTCTCTCTCTCCCTCCCTCTCTCGCTCGACTTGATTTGCGTCGGCGGGACAGAGAGAGAAAAAGAGGCCAGGAAATCTGTCGCTATAATCTCGCGGTTAAATGATGCTTACGTTATCCGCGTACCCCGGTTCGTCACCGTGCGAGGTACCCTCGGGGCGTTGACTAACGATCGTTCGCCGGATTTCGACCGTTGACGCAGGAGGAAATACACGACAAGCCTAGAAACCATTTCGGCGCGTCTTTTGTTCGCGAGTAGATAAAAGCGTAACGCGCCTTCAGCCCCGGGAGGGATATCGTTGAAAAGCATCGATCCGACAAATTTCACGAGATCCGAGAGAAACGCGGAAGAGGTGAATTACCTTAATTAGCTTCCTCGTAGGAGACTACGGCGTGCCGAATCCAGCAGCAGACGCTACAACAATGAGAAGGGAGCGAGAACTAGCCGGCCACCGGTACCGCGGCTTCCCTTTTAGTATTGACCGTTATATACATATTCGCACACGCGCAGCAGCGCGAACGATATCAAGCGCGACGGCGCGCCGACGCCGCGACATCTGGCCGCGGATTGTGAAATTATGAGGGAATCATTCGCGCGCGCCTTCCGAGAACGGTGTGTTCCGAATGGACGTCTTTTTCTCTCGCGTGAACTCGTGAAAAGTGAACATTATTTTGATTTGAAAATATTTGTGGAAATCACCGGCGTATAGTATCGGACGGAGTGAAATCGGAACCGCGTTGATAGATGTACAACCGTTTCTCATCGTAATGGTGTAAATCAAATCGACGATTAACTCAACGGAGTCGACCAATCGCATTGATCAGTTAATTGACCAATGCGGTTGACCCGTTCAGTCAATCGTCGATTGGATTCAAACCATAATGGTGGAACCGGGGAAATACGTTCGTCAACTCGAAAGATGAAAGAAATTTTGCCACATGCTCTGTCTAATACGATCCTGGTGAGCAAAAAAGTACTAACACAACGTTATTGTAATGATATTTTATAACGTGTAACATTTTCAAATATGTAATGCTTAATGTTGTGTACAGCGTCATTGTTAACAACATTTGACTCGAACATTAAAAATTAATATTTCTACGCTATTAACAATAATGTAATTTTAACATTTAGGAATATTGTATCATCGAGTAACAGTTGAAAAACATTGACCAAATATTGTGTGAAAATATTGATAAAAACCACGTAAAATCAGTGTTTCAAAAGATTAATTCAATGTTTCTCCGACTGCGGCATACGGCGTATCGTAGAACAGGGTTTTATTGGGATACATCGATGATGGAAATATTCATTTTTCACGAATTCACGCTAGAGGGAAAGATTCACGAACGCCCCCAAGATTGAAGTGGAAAATATACTGCGTATTCGCCCTAATACTAATCCCCCTAGACGCGGGAGAACGATTTCTCGGCGGTAGGTTGGCTCTCCTGATGTTTGTGTGTCGGGCGGTTGACAAGATTCGACAAGTTCGAGGCAGGTGTCCGCGAGCAGTTCGAAATTTTATAATCCGCAACTTCGAATTTAATGAGGTATGACAGATTGTATTCTAGCATACTTTGATGCATGTTTTGCCATTTGTCACGATTCACTCGTAATAACAAGGAAATTGTACGTTTATCTGCTCGTAGAAACGTCAGTTAACCTCTCTCGGTAGGCACTCGTTCTGCGTAGCTATCGTTATTCGAAAAGTCGTCACTGAAAAGGTAAGCTTCTCATACAAGTTACTCAAACAATTATCGAGAGAGACTGTTGTCACTGGTGAGTTGAGAATTTCTGCAAACATTTGCGAAATATCTTCTGTTCTTTATATTTTATCATCTCATCGTGCCAATCGACATGCTTCGATTACGTGACATGTAATTATTTTCTCTCGTGCAGAGATCGATTTATGCTTGACTCCACCATCTTGGTTTAAATCTAATTTACGATTAACTCAAGGGAATTGACCAGTCGCATTGATTAATTGAGCTGATTCGCCAATGCGATTGATCAGTTCCGTCGAATTAATCGTAGATTAGATTTAAACCGGAATGTTGGAACCGAATATTAGACGGGAAAGATTTGGTTGCGAATGCAATCAGTGGAGGCGCGAGTCGGGTCAGGAATGAATAAACGTCCCTTCGTAAACCATGGTGTGTCGTATGTGCTAATTATTTCTGCGTTATTTGTCTTTAATAACAACAATTTGTATAAATAATACATCTTGCGTGTATGCCGCAACATCAAAGGAACGACGCTATAGCGAACGCGTTTTGCGGCGCGACCTGCGGACGTCACTGAGCCGGGCACGAATACAATTTTGATATATATATATATATATATAAATATATATTTATATATATTTATATATTTATATATATAAATAGCTCGGAAGAGTATCTGCGTTATACCCTAATCCGTACGAGTAATATTGGCACTTACTAATTAATCGAAACCTGGGCCGTCTTAAACATTAACCGTCGATCGAAACGATACGAGAGATCCCGATTCCTCCTTCTCGTCCTCTCTCTTTTTTTTTTTCTGTCTTCTCGAGTCACGTAAGAAAGAGAAAAAAAGAAGGAAACGGAAAAAACGTTCCAAGTGAATTCTAGGAGGACGATCTTTTTCGCTAGAATGGCCGGTGTAATTCAGTACGTGGTGGTGCGGGGAGATCTTTCGAAGGCAATGAACTGGCCGTTGGGCGCGGTGGTCGCACAAGCGTGTCACGCGTGTACCGCCGTTACCCATCTCTTTTACAATGACACCCACACGCAGGCTTATCTCGCCGATTTAGATAATATGCACAAGGTGGTGCTCGAGGTAGGTATAACACGACTTGGCAAATTACGCGCTTGTCAACAACGCTTCGTTATTTTTTTCGTACGTAATGTTGCGTAAAACAAGCTTGGTTTAATGACAGATTTATAGAAAACAATTTATGCTGTCACAAGTGTGCGACGCCGGTAGGAAACGTGTTAATTCGCTCGTATCAGCTGTCGGATCCGGTCAACGCGTTATCTGTTGCGATAATGTGTGTAAAAAAGCAATTAGTTTCGTTGCTCATATTTCCATCGTCTTTCAATTTGGCTATTCTTATTGCGTTGTCAAGTTTTTGGAATTGAGACACGTGCGGCGGAAGCGCGAATTTACCGCTCGACGATAATTTCCCTGTAACAATGATAAAGCCGTATGTAACAAAGCGTGAGTCACACGTGTATGGATATAACAGGCCCCCGACGAAGCCAGTCTGCAAACGCTGTGTACGAAACTGAAGGAGAACGACATTCAGCACAAGCTGTGGATAGAGCAGCCCGAAAACATCGCGACGTGCCTGGTGACGAAACCCTATCCCAAGGACCAGGTGCAGTCGTACTTCAAGAAGTACAAATTGCTCAAGATGTGACGGCAACGGCGGATGTAAACGGCAATAAACATCTTTTTATGAAGACGGAGCGTCTCGTATATTGCGTTCTAATCGGAAGTTAACCCTCTCGACGCCAGATTCCTAAGAAAATCCTTAAACATCATCCAACCCGTTAACGAGGAAAAAATATCCCGGAAAATCTCGGAACGATTCTTCTCTCCGCGAGTGATTGGAAATTTTCATGAAAGTCGGCTTACTCAGATTATGCGATCGTACGTAAAAAGAATAACTAAGGAGAGAGAAAATTGAATCCAGAGGTAATGTGTAATATTATTAAGAAACCCGGTGACACAGAGGAGGCTAACAAGCGCACGTTAGAAGATAAATGCAAGATCCGAAGAGAGAGAGAGAGAGACGCTGGTAACATTTATATTTTGTCGAAAAGGCACGAAAGATATACGAAGGGAAGATCAACGCGCCTGGGATAAGCCGCACTTCGCACGTGTCTGTCGGACGTCTGGCGTCCGACTGTCGATATTCGAATTCGGGTAGCACCTCGGGGTCCGCCTCTCTCATCTTTCCGTTTCCTTTTTTTTTCCATTTTCCATTTTTACGGGCGACGTCGCTTCGACGTATGGGAAATATTCGCGTGCGTTGGCCACGGGCAACGTCCGAGCGAGAGAAAGAGAAAGAGAGAAGGAGAACGAGAGAACAGCGACGCGCGGCGTGTCCGATATTTTCCGACATCGAGAGAAGATATACACTTACTGATTTATTTCGCGATAGTCCCGCAAGTCTTGATGAAATTATTGCGTGTACAGTGTCGTACTTGCTCGCGCGCTGCTACTAACTAGCGGTACGATCTAATCTAGACGGTAGTAACGCGAAATCGCGCGCGTCACTAATCAACTAGTCGTATCAAAAAGTGTCTCTCCCGAGCGTCACGTACGCGCGAACTCTATCTTGAATACCTCTACGTTTAGTATGGCAGCGAAGATAGTCTTTTCACAGGTACGCGTATATATATGTATATGTATGCCTGACGACACACGTGACCGTGTCGGATTAACTCTTAAGCTTGAGCGACCTGATCGCGCGACCCTTCCGAAGATTCCGCGATCGGCAATTTTCCGTGACGTCTCTACACAAGACGCAACGGTGCGTCTCGAGCGAGTCGATAGTGCGAATGCCCGTACACGGAGAGAATAAATATTTAAGAAATAACAAATATTTCTCGTGGGCGCTAACGTATATTTACTTATACCAATATACATGTTTTCACACCGAGGGAAAATTGTTTTTAAGCGAGGAAATTTACACATTTTCCTCTTCAATTCTGTAGTTTCTCGCGAGAACAATTGGTTATTCTGTTTGAATAAAAGAATTTAGAGAGGGGGATTTAAGTAAATATGTTATTAGTACCCACCGAATAGTATTTTTTGGATATTTTCTCTCGGTGTAAAAACGAATTTTTCTCCCCTTTTTTCCGAAGCACGAGTCAAGCCGCGAGGCTGAGAGTTAATCCATCGGCGCGATTCTCCCCCTTCTCGTCCTGCGTATGTCATCATGCTCTTGTCGAGTCCACGGAGGGGAGTCCTTCGGCTCATCCTTGCCACAAATACCGGTTCATTCGTTCGTTCGTGGATGTACCGAGTGTACGAGTGTTCGATAACTCCGCGAGCGAACGCGCCTCCTTCCCAACTCGCACCAACACGCTCGTCCACAAAATGTCCTTCCCGCGCACTTCACTTCGCGTCTCCGTAATTACTTTCCTGGCACCTACACTTCTTCCTTTTCTCTCTCTCTCTCTCTCTCTCTCTCTCTCTATCTATCTATCTATCTATCTCCCTCTCCCGTCGCTGTCGCGTCTGCTTGCTCCGACGTCTTTGTGGTGGTCGTTTTACGACGGTTCCTACGAGGATCCGCGAACTTTTCCGGAGCTCTCTCTCTCTCTCTCTCTCTCTCTCTCTCTCTCTCTCTCTC